>NC_067472.1:150467080-150782080 GCF_947179515.1 Apodemus sylvaticus | reverse complement strand
TTAATTTTTTTATTCGATATAATTTATTTACATTTCAAATGATTTCCCCTTTTCTAGACCCCCCACTCCCCGAAAGTCCCGTAAGCCCCCTTCTCTTCCCCTGTCCTCCCATCCACCCCTTCCCACTTCCCCGTTCTGGTTTTGCTGAATACTGTTTCACTGAGTCTTTCCAGAACCAGGGGCCACTCCTCCTTTCTTCTTGTACCTCATTTGATGTGTGGATTATGTTTTGGGTATTCCAGTTTTCTAGGTTAATATCCACTTATTAGTGAGTGCATACCATGATTCACCTTTTGAGTCTGGGTTACCTCACTGAGTATGCTATTCTCTAGCTCCATCCATTTGCCTAAGAATTTCATGAATTCGTTGTTTCTAATGGCTGAATAGTACTCCATTGTGTAGATATACCACATTTTTTGTATCCACTCTTTTGTTGAGGGATACCTGGGTTCTTTCCAGCATCTGGCAATTATAAATAGGGCTGCTATGAACATAGTAGAACATGTATCCTTATTACATGGTGGGGAGTCTTCTGGGTATATGCCCAGGAGTGGTATAGCAGGATCTTCTGGAAGTGAGGTGCCCAGTTTTCGGAGGAACCGCCAGACTGATTTCCAGAGTGGTTGTACCAATTTGCAACCCCACCAGCAGTGGAGGAGTGTTCCTCTTTCTCCACACCCTCTCCAACACCTGCTGTCTCCTGAATTTTTAATCTTAGCCATTCTGACTGGTGTAAGATGAAATCTTAGGGTTGTTTTGATTTGCATTTCCCTAATGACTAATGAAGTTGAGCATTTTTTAAGATGCTTCTCCGCCATCCGAAGTTCTTCAGGTGAGAATTCTTTGTTTAACTCTGTACCCCATTTTTAATAGGGTTGTTCGGTTTTCTGGAGTCTAACTTCTTGAGTTCTTTATATATATTGGATATTAGCCCTCTATCTGATGTAGGATTGGTGAAGATCTTTTCCCAATTTGTTGGTTGCCGAAATGTCAGAAATAAGTTCTGTCTCACTGAACAGTCCATTCCATTCAGATATTCGCTGCTTATTTCCTCAACAGGGCCACCTTTACACCAGTGTACCATGTAGTCAGCTGTAGTCATGTCTATGGTACATCAAATAGTATAGAGCTGGGTTGCTGTTTAAATTTTTCCTGAGGAACAATGGAGTTTATTTTAAGTACCATCAACATTATTCAGTAGGTGAAGGCTTGATTAGGAACCTGCTTATCTCCTCTATGTTTAATAGAAATGTAAGCTTATACTATAATAGAACCATCATTAATTTCTGTGGTGCTATCAACAATGTAGACAATATCCTGAGTTGTGTGGGGCACTCTTAGTAACTCAAGATGAGTTTTTTCTGTTGCATTTACCTATGAATTCTATTATGTTTTGAACAGCTGAGTAATACTCCATTGTATAATGTATGACATTTTCGTTAACCATTCTCCCACTTATGGACAGCTAGACTGTATCTTTTTGTCATTAATATTAATATGCTTGCAATGAATTTGAATGAGTATGTGTGTCTTTAGTAGGATATGGACTCCTTTTTTGGATATATGCCCAAAAATGATACACCTAAATCCTGATGAACACTATTCCCAGGTTCCCTGGCAAAAGCACACTGACTTCCAAAAGGCCTGATCTACTATGTATTTCAACCAGCAGTGGATAAGGATTCTTATTACTCATCACCCACCCTAGCATGTATGGTCATTTGATTTATTGATCTTGCCCATATTAATTACTTGATTAAATCTCAATGTAGTTTGAATATTCATATTGCTGAATGATGATTATGTTGAACTTTTCTAATAGGGATACCAGCACCTGAATAATGATCAATTATTGGTCATTAGAGGAAGGGATTTATATTTGAATGAATAAAAGGATAAGTAGGGGAAAGTCATTTAAATTTGAAGTACAGACGACATTAATATCCAGAGAGAAATCATAGCAAGTAAGACAAGGAACACCTTTGAGATATCCTTCAGAGAAGGATATTATTCAATTTCATTTTCTATGAGTATGCAAATCTTTTCTTTATCTTCATAAGAGATGCCAGCAAGCTGATAAAAAAATGTAGTTAGTGAATTTAAGGAATGATAATTCATTAGTCCAGGATGACAAACTATGAAGTTCTAAGTATCATGGGCAAATATTTTAATAGGGAATATAAAAAAAAGTGGTGGGGAAATCAAAGAGCTTGCAGCAAATAAATTGCCATTAAGATATATTCTCATGGAAGAAACTCTTATTAGTCCCCCTAGATCTTAGCCACAGAATTCATTCTTGCTCCTAAAATACAAGCTATTAGATACTTGAAGGAATCATTACCTCTGTGCTCACACTGCCATATAGCTTTTGTCTAAATAGGTAGATTAATGGAAAACCTACAAAAACTTCTTAGTAGAATGCAGATTGGCAAAGACAATGAAAGGACTGTGTTGTCCTCAAAGATTTTAAACAATCATGTCAGAACCAAATCCTATCCATGATAGCTATAGGAGACATCTAAGTTATGTTCTACATTAGAGATTCAGGAAGAATGATGCAGGGTCCACGTATATGGAACATCTGATTATACAAAAATTTACACAGTAAATATCAATGACAATCCTGTAGTCCTGACTGACATGAAAAAGGATGATGGTACATATTTGCCATGAGCTTATACAACATGGAGATTTAAAAGAGAGAGAGATTTATTAGACCATTGTGTATATTTTAACTCCATCCTGTATAGGTTCATTTTCTTCTACTTACTTACCATTTTAATTACAATTTATTTAACAAAGAGAGCTTTAATGCTGAAAGTGTGGAAGATGGATGCTAGTTAAAACACCGCTCCACCTTGAGAGTTGCCACATATATTACCTCATCCACAATGGAGGGGGCAGTTCTTATGGCAAGACTAATTGCAAATACCTCCTACAGTGATCATCATTTCCACTTCTGGATAGACCCAGGAAACACGCTAGTTTACATTAGGGCCGAGCAACTAACTAGCTCTGTATAAGAAGTTGTGTCAGCAGGTGGATCCTGTTAGCTTCTGAATGCCAGTATTGCACAGAAGTCAGCTTGAAGACAGGCTCACATTACCCTAGGTTTCTTTTTCCTCCTTTAGTCTTCCACTCACCTCTCTTAGGATAATTGCTTATCAAAATTGTCAACATGTTGCAAAACACAAACGATTTTTTTTTAAGATATCATATTTTGTGAGACATCAAGGGCTAAACTGGAAGGAAGAAACTCACAAAGTCCACCTTAGCGAACATTCTATGGAAACTCCCCGCCCCCCTTACCAAGGGCCTGTCAGGCTATAGTAGCAGTCAAGGTTCAAATAGATAACAAAAGACATACAGCAGAGGATAGATAACTTAAGACATTCTGCTCATCATGTGGTTCTGTCCTCAGGTTTCATTCCTGCAGTGTACACCAGATATTCAATTTTTAACTTGCTGATCCATATGGAAACTCCCAAAGTTTGCTGTAGCCACATTAAAAATACTGAACCCCTAGACTGGGTTCTCTTATTCTGACATGCTCTGACAGAAACTGAGAGGAGACCTTAATCTAGAGCTCATAATAAAGATCATTATGTATACACAGGAATTGGCTCCAGTATGGTCTTTTGGGGTCCATGCAACATGGGCATAACATTGTAACCCACCATTTAAAAAGATCTATATACCTAGTTTGTTGATATTGATCTCTGCTTTGTAACTTTCTATCAACAGCTGATAAGACAAGTGTTTCCTAGAATAAACATAATTCTTTTCCTAAATTGTGTTTTCCCTCTCCTGTAAACTCAAGAAGTATGGCCTTGAGCCAAAAATTTTAACTCTTTTTCATCATTATTAGTCATATTCAATTTCTATTGTCTTCCTTTTAAGATTTTCTATCATTATTTCTTTATTTTGTCATTCATTACTTATCCACTGTACCACAAACCTTTAAATACAAAACAAAACAAAAAAGAGGTGGTTTCCCAAGGATGTGTGAGGAGAACATCTGACATTAGAAAAGAAATTTACACTTAAGGCTAAGACCAAAACCTTTCATGGTTGGTGGGGAAAGAAACCACTAACGATTTAGTTGCTTCTGGATGAAGTAATTGAAACGTTTCCCGGTGATGGAGGGTACACTATTGATAAACAAGTATTTTTAAAATCTCATGTTTAGAATTTTCTGATTTAGAACCCAGCCAATTCACAAAAGAAGCTTTCTGCACAATACTGACTGTAATAAACCAATGTAAGGCTGAGAATGTACTTTTTAGAATCCTCAACAATAACTAAGATAAGTGTCCTCCTCTTTTCACTAGACCCACTACTGGAAGTAAATCATAAAAGCGCTGGTTGGTGCAGTGTCTAGCCTCTGCAGAGAAAAGATAAAATGAAGCTAAAAGAAGCAATGTTCCTTTTGGTTTTTACCTTCCTAGGGTAACAAGTACAAAAGTGACAAACACCTTCTTTAGCATTACTGTGGTTTCAGAAAACTGATCTGCTTTTCCTGTTTTCACTATCAGAATTTCTTCATTTGAAACATGATTTTGGATTTATTACTGATAGTACAAGTCTGTCTTTGTTACTATTTTTTCAGATATAGACTTACAAATGCTCCAAAAAGAGACTTTTGCTTATATAAGTAATAAAAGCTAAGTTCTATTTCGTGATTTAGAGAACCCACTGGTCATTTTGCTTTTATTTATTTATTTATTTATTTATTTATTTATTTATTTATTTATTCATATGTTCTATATTCTTTATTTGCATTCCAAATGATTTCCACTTTCCCCTTTCCCCCCTCCCCATAAGCCCCATAAGTTCTCTCCCCTCTGCCTGTTCCCCAATCAACCCCCTCCCACTTCTATGTTCTGGTAATCCTCTACATTGTAGTATCAAGCATTTCCAGGAGCAGGACTCTCTCCTTCCTTCTTGTTTTTAATTGCTGAGTAGTATTCCATTATGTAAATATACCACATATTCTGTATGCATTCCTCCATTGAACAACATTTGTGTTCTTTCCAGCTTCTGGCTATTATAAATAAGGCTGCTAAAAGCATAGTGGAGCTTGTGTCCTTATTTTGTGACAGGGAATTCTCTGGGTATATGCCCAGTAATAATATAACAGGGTCCTCTGAAAGTGTCATAACCAGGTTTCTGAGGAACAGCCAGACTGATTTCCAGAGTAGTCTTACCAGCTTGTAATCCCAGCAGCAGTGAAGGAGTGTTCCTCTTTCTTGATATCCTTGCCAACATCTACAGTCTCCTGAGTTTTAATTTTAGCCATTCTGACTGATGTGAGGTGAATTCTCAGGGTTGTTTTGATTTAAATATCCCTAATGACTAATGATGTTGAACATGTCTTAAGGTGCTTCTCAGCCATTTGAAATTCTTCAGGTGAAAATTCTTTGTTTAGCTCCATACCACAATTTTAATAGCATTATTTGTCTCTCTAAGATCTAACTTCTTGAGTACTTTGTAGATCTTGGATATTAACCTTCTTTTAGAAGTAGGGTTGGTGAAGATATTTTCCCAATTTCTTGGTTGCCATTTTGTCTGATTGACAGTGTCCTTTGCCTTACAGAAATTTTGTAATTTTATTAGGTCCATTTGTCAATATTTGATCTTAGAGCATAAGCTATTGGTGTTCTGTTCAGGAACTTTTCCTCTTTGCCCATATGCTCAAGATTCTTCTCCAGTTTTTTCTCTATTAGTTTCTATGCAACTAGTTTTATGTGGAGGTCCTTGATCCACTTGGAGTTGAGCTTAGTACAAGGAGATAAGAATGGATCGATTTGCATTCTTCTGCAGGCTGACCTGTAGGTGAAACAGCACCATTTTTGAAAAGGCTATCTTTTTCTCCTGGATGGTTTTAGCTCCTTTGTCGAATATCAAGTGACTATAGGTGTGTGGGTGCATTTCTGGGTCTTCAATTCCATTCCATTGATCCACCAGTCACTGTACCAATACCATGCAATTTTTAACACTATTTCTCTGAAGTACTGCTTGAGGTCCAGAATACTGATTCCCCCAGAAGTTCTTGTAGTGTTCAGAATAATTCTAGCTATCCTGTTTTTTTTTTTTTTAATTCCAGATGAATTTGAGAATTACTCTTTCTAACTCTATAAAGAAGTGAATTGGGATTTTGATGGGGATTGCATTGAATTGTATATTGCTTTTTGCAAGATGGCCATTTTTACTATAATAATCCTGCCAATCCACGAGCATGGAAAAAATTTCCATTTTCTGAGGTTTTCTTGGATTTCCTTCTTCAGTGACCTGAAGTTCTAGTCATACAGATCTTTCACTTGTTTGGTTAGAGTCACACCAAGATTCTTTATATTGTCTGTGTCTATTGTGAAGGGTGTCATTTCCCTAATTTCTTCATCAGTCTGTTCAAATTTTCAGTATAGGAAGGCTACGGATTTGCTTGAGTTGATTTTATAACCAGCCACTTAGCTGAAATTATTTATCAGCAGTAGTTCTCTTTTGGAGGTTATTGGGTCACTTAAATATACTATCATATCATCTGCAAATAGTTATAGTTTGACTTCTTCCTTTCCAATTTGTATCCCTTTGGCCTCCTTTTGTTCTCTAATTGCTCTAGCTACAATTTCAAGTACTATATTGAAAAGATATTGAGATGGGGGCAACCTTGTCTAATCCCGGGTTTTAGTGCTATTGGTTCAAGTTTTTCTCCATTTAGTTTGATGTTGGCTACCTGTTTGCTGTATATGGCTTTTACCATGTTTAGGTAGGGACCTTGAATTCCTGTTCTTTCCAAGACTTTTAGCATGAAAGAATGCCACACTTTGTCAAATGCTTTTCCATCATCTAGTGAAATGACCATGTGTTTTTTTATCTTTAGATTGTTTATGTAGTGGATTGCATTGATGGATTTCTGTATATTTAAGCATCCCTGCATCCCTGGTATGAAGCCTACTTGATCAAGGTGAATGATCGCTTTGATGTGTTCTTGGATTCGGTTGGCAAGAATTTTATTGAGTATTTTTTCATCGATATTCATAAGGGAAATTGGTCTGAAGTTCTGTGCTGGATCTTTGTGTGGTTTTGATATCAGGATAATTGTGGCTTCATAGAACGCATTGGGTACTGTTCCTTCTTTTTCTATCTTGTCGAATAGTTTGAAGAGTATTAGTGTTAGGTCTTCTTTGAAGGTCTGATAGAATTCTGCACTAAAACTATCTGGTCTTGTGCTTTTATTGGTTGGAAGACTTTCAATGAACACTTCTATTTCTTTAGGGGTTATAGGACTGTTTAGATGATCTATTTGATCCTCATTTAATTTTGGTATTTGATATCTGTCTAGGACATTGTCCATTTCCTCCATATTTTCCAGTTGTGTTGAATATAGGCTTTTGTAGTAGGATCTGATGATTTTTTGAATTTCCTCAGTTTCTGTTGTTATATCTCCCTTTTAATTTTTAATTTTGTTAATTTGGATATTGTCTTTATGCCCTCTGGTTACAGTTAAGCTTTAATTCAGGGATTACAGGAACCACTGCTTGCTTTGCATATTTTAAAAATGAAACTATTTCATTGAATTTTCAGAAGATACATAGGCTGCTTTTTTGTCTTAACATAAATTTATTTTTTATTCAATACATATATATATATATATATATTATATATTGTTTGATATTTTTTTTAAATTTGATATATTTTTATTTACATTTCAAATGATCTCCACTTTTCTGGTCCCCCACTCCCCAAATGTCACATAAGCCCCCTTCCCTCTCCCTGTTCTCCCATCCATCCCTTCCCACTTCCCTGTTCTGGTTTTTCCCTATACTGCTACACTGAATCTTTCCAGAAGCAGGGGCCACTCCTCTGTTGTTCTTGTACCTCATTTGACGTGTGGATTATGTTTTGGGTATTCCAAATTTTTAGGCTAATATACACTTATTAGTGAGTGCATACCATGATTGATCTTTTGAGACTGGGTTACCTCACTTAGTATGATGTTCTCCAACTCCATTTGTCTAAGAATTTCATAAGTTCGTTGTTTCTAATGGCTGAATAGTACTCCATTGTTTATATATACCACATTTTTTTTGCATCCATTGCTCCGTTGAGGGCTACCTGGGTTCTTTTCAACTTCTGGCTATTATAAATAGGGTTGCTATGAACATAGTGGAGCATGTATCCTTATTACATGCTGGGGAATCCTCTGGGTATATGCTCAGGAGTGGTATAGCAGGATCCTCTGGAAGTGACGTGCCCAGTTTTCTGAGGAACTGCCACACTGATTTCCAGAGTGATTGTATCGGTTTGCAACCCCACCAGCAGTGGAGGAGTATTCCTCTTTCAGAAGATACATAGGCTGCTCTTTTTTGTTCTAACATAAATTTAAACATGATTCTCTAAACGGAATGTGGATGTGTAACACAGGACATGCTTTGAATTCTTCATTTCTTTAATACATCTGCCAAAAAATGCATCTAAATACTGAAGTGGGATACAAATTTTAAAGGATATATTTGCTTCAGAACCACAAAACTTGTCATCAAATATTATTCCAATTACAGGGTATGAGTATAGGTGCCAGTTACTTTAAGCAAGTTTTTCTTGTAATATTTATTTCTCCTTTTAAACTGTCAGATAATAGTTTGTTATGATATCAAGAGAAACTTCAAAATAGTCTTGTGGAGACATTTTGGTTATATCTGAATACAACGTAGCACCTTGACAAGTCAATTACAGCCAAAAAGCAAATACAGGTCCTGTGAATGGGTAATAATTAAGTTCTGAGGAAAACTGTTTCAAGAGGGATCAGTGATAAGGCATCATTTTGAAAAGATGAGGCATGAGAAATAAACACAGATATGGAGACAGGTGGATTTCTGATCATAGAAAAGGAAAAAAATAGTTCTCATTAAACTGTAAATTTACCTGAAAATGTACATATATGCTAAATAAAGTATTTTACATCCTGGATAAAATTATTTGAGAAAGAAAAACATTACATTTTAGGATATCTATAAGTGTTTTCTTCTTTTTGCTGTTCGTATTTCTGTTGTGACTGTTTCCTGTTATATTTTCAGGGATCTATATTTAGAACTTTGTATCTATTTCTTAAATGCTCTACTTCTGCTTATCAGTATGTCATTCTTTCAGCTTTCCTTAATTTCCTCCTAGGCCCAACAATTATAGGGCATAGTTGTACAAACATTTGTTACCTGAAAAATAAAGTATTTTATCTAAGTACAAATAATACAAATATCTGGGATCTATCACACAATCGTCTACTTGTGGGCAAAACTATTTTATCCTCAATATACTCTGAAGGTGATAGCAGCTTTCAAAATGTTTGCCTTACATTTTAAGGAGGCAAAGATTTTATTTTAATAGTTAATCTTGTCATTAGTAAAAACCTCTCTTTTCCCCTAGTGATTTCTCATCAGTAAAGAGTACTGATTAGTAGTCCAGAGAAACTGTTCAATGTCTCCTATATTTCTGCTTACCATGACCTTGGATGAAAGCCACAGTGGAGCTGAGGCACTCACTCTCCTGACATCTTCAAACCCTTCAGACATGTGATATATTTACATGTATTCAAACATGCATAGTAACATCAAATAAAATAGTCTTTTTAAATATCTATCTTTGCAATTGGCATAGTTTTGAAATAAATATGGTCTCCTTGAAAATTTTTCTCATGAGTGAAATAGTGTTTGCTGTAGGTAGTCGAGGAAATTTCAATTCAGATATGTCAATACTGGAGACACCAAAGTGAAGGAAACATTTGCCTCACTGGATAATAGATGATGGCTATCTTGCTCTAAATGACAGTTATCATAAAGAAGAGTACTCCAGTTTCATGGAGGTAAATACTCTGGGAAATGATTCCTCAGGGTCATCATGAAGTAACTGTATTCCAGTAAAAGAAAAAGTCGTAAGTCTGTTGTCTACTGAACTCACTAATGACTAGAAAATCCAAGTGGCACTGATAACGGAAGCATCAATAATCTAGCTTGTCACTGTGTGGCAGGGCTGTATTTCCTGAAGACATACCAGAAGTGGCTACTAGGGAAAGAACAGCCCAGCTGCTGCAAGGCACCCCAGATTTTTAGGGATGCAAATACTATGATCAGCAAGGGTAGCAAGAACCATGGGGTGGAGACAACAATAACCTAGAAACACAGGGGTACATGTATTTCAGAGGGCAGAGCTAGAAAAGTTACCCCAACCCTATGAAAGATCCCAGAAAATAGTAATTGAATCACAGATATTACGACATTCTTTTAATAACACTGTTGAGGTTTGATTAAGATGTGGTCACATTGTTGCTTGATTGTTCACTCTTGAAGTAATAAAGTACTTTAAAATTATCATTAACTTACAGGAGTACATATATCAAAATGAGATTTTCAGGCTTTACAGAGAATTTTTATTTTAAAATTCAATGCTTTTTTAAGACTGAATTTTGAAAGTGATGGATATAGCAACACTGTGGGAATTTTCTAAATCCCAAGATAGATATGTTTGATATTCAACCTTTGGAAATATGCTTGTCTAACATAAATAATTGTGAATTTGATCTTCATCACAAATGCTACTTATATTGTACACCCAAGGGACTATAATATCCAGGAGGTATAGGCTGAAAATTATGTAGCTCAAGATCATCTTAATAATTTCTCAGGACAGCCTGACTCCATTTCAGAGAAAAGATAATATATGTTCTGTGTTATTATATGCTGGAAAAAAGTAACTTGGTTTTGATTTTACAGGGGTTACATTGAAAGTATTGACTTGAGTCCCAGAAGATACTTTCAACTATTAAAGTATATTCATTCTATGAAAGATAATGGGCATTTAAAAAATTTATAATATACATGTTTAATGATATAATCATTAGACTGTGAGAGACAAGATGTAGAATGCTGTAGTTTGAATAAGATGCCCACTCTTAGTCTGAGTTCATATGTACTTGATTCCTAGTTGATGACAGTTTCAGGCAAGTTAGGAAATGCAGCATTGCTAGAAAAAAGGATACCCCGTGGGATAGCTTTTTATCTTACAAAAAAATCACTTTATGTGCTTTGTCTCTGTGGTCTGAGATATATGTTGCTATTGCAGTAACCTTCTGCTTGTTGGCCAATATGCAGAAAGATCAAAAGGAATCTTTTTTTGTACTACAATTTTAATTTTAATATATATTTGCTGTTGTTATTAAAGTATTCCCAAATGTAATCTGTAATTAAAGTCAATGCAGACTTTCTGCCTATGCCTCTAAGTTATGAGATTTAAAGGCATATGCCAATTTGACTGTTAATTTTCCAAAAATATTTAATTGTAAATATATGTAATTTTACTAAACAAAGGCAAATTTAAATATGAAATACAAATCATTCATGGTATATTGACTCACATGTTTAATCACATCATTCAAGAGATAGAGTCAAAAGAATTATGACAAGTATGAGGCCAGTCTAGGCTTCAGAATGTGACACTGTTTGATAAAAACTGGTAGAAACAAAAGAAGTCAATTAAGGAGAAGAAGGAAGAACAGGAGGAGGAGAAGAATAAGTAATAGTAGTAGCAGCAGGAGGAGGAAATCATGATCAGGGTGAAGGAGAAGGAGGAGTAGTAGGTGGAGAAATAGAGTAGGAGAAAGGGGAGGAAGATGAAGGAGAGGAGAAGGAGGAGGAGGGGGAGAAGGTGGAGGAGGATGTGAGAGCTCCAATAATCAGAGAAAGAAAACTAAAGAACAAGAAACTTAAGGAAAAGATTATTACAGGTAACCGAGAATTCTATGCTATGTAAAGAAAAGGTGTTGGAACAACCGAACATATCCTAATTAATCATCTGTCAGATAAAATGGCAAAAAAAAAAAAACAGTAAGTAAACAATTCTTTAAATTGTTTACCCTGAATCCTTCGGATTAAATTTAAGATGTATCAATTCCCCAGTTATTCAATACTTCTAACTGCCAATATTAAGTATTTAATGAATGAGGCCAATTTCTATATCTCTTCATTATATAGATATGGAAAGTAATGTCCAGAACTTTTTATAAGTTTCCCAGATAACACTGTCAATGCTCAAATTAGAATACAATCATAAATTATGAAGTCATGGTTTTACTCTGTAGAATATCACAGCATATATTATATCACAGTTTACACATGTGTTTGTTCTTAGATACTATTGAGATGGTTATTCTTTCAACTTTATGTGATATAGAATTACCTGAGAGGCAAGCCTCTGTCACCATTTAGCAGAGTTAATTTAGTTTAATACATGTGGGACAACCTGTCCTTTTGTGAAGTTCCAAGTTGAGGAGCCATAATACTGTCCTCTTTTACTTACAAATTGTCTTTATAAGCCCAGGCAAGAAATCCACAAACCAAATGTCATGGATTGATAATTTTACACCTATGTCCACAATTTCTCATTACTTTTATGATTAAAAATGTAATTTAGTTTGCAATATAGTTACTTCTTTAGGTATATGCAGTGTCCCAGTCCCATTTTTACACACAGTAAACAGCTAGATCAAAAATATTTGATTTGTTTTCTTTTTTAGGTGACCCTTCATAATACTTGATTTTCATGGTTTTTTTTTTGTATAAAATGTGGAAGACAGGATAGCCATGATTTATACCTTTAACTTAACCTTCTAGGTGTGAGATATAGATGGAAAACTGTATGTTTAAAACCCGTATAGTTTATGTAGTCACATCATGGCCAGAATGAGCTATTGATGCAAATGTTGTTTAAAATAATAAATCAGTCTGCTTCATTTTATGCCTGCTATCCTCTGGTAATTTTTTCAAATAGAACAGGATGGAATTTGTAGTATCACTGTCTTTTCTTCTGGTAGAAATTAATATTCAAAATGTATCTTTAAAATTCAAGATGGCAGAAGTATTCTTTTGAATGTTTAAGTTTCTGCACTGGGAGAAGATTCAGAGGGACTAAAGTAGCACAATCTATATAACAGTGGCCATCCCCTTCACTCAGTATGACATTAGTTGAGATATTACCATAATTATCTGTTCATTCCTACAGTGCAGCAAATTTAGCCACACAGGGATAGTTTCTGAAAGTTCTACCATTTGATAGGAAGCCAGGTATTTCCATATCCATTCACTTTCATCCTTTTATTTTTGTAGATTTTTTTTTCTTCAACGATTTCACAGTGCACAATGAAGGTTTTTCAAATTCCAAGAGCATTTATTAATTCCTTATGCATGTCCCTTTCCCATTTTGTGTTGTAGAAAGGATATTACTTAGTCAATATCATATTTATATCTATTGGAAAATAAGTGAATGTAGAAACATTTAGAATTGGGAGCCTTTCTGCATTCTTTGGTTTTTATTACAGTTTTATGTTCAGCAAGTAACTAAATATAGATGTTTAAAGTTTCATAGAGGCCCTGAGTGGAGCTTCTGCTTGTAAATACAGAAACTACTCTGCATTAGGTCTTCCCAGACCTCAGGTCAGGAATCTCAAAATATATGTTACTGCATATCTGGAGACATATAAAGCCTTTAAATGTACACACATCTACATATATGCTAACACATAAACACACATGAACACATATTGGAGCAGAGAACCGAGACTGAGTAATAGACAGAAATATAAATGTAGACAGAAACAATAAAATGCACATTACTGACATTAATAAAATCTAGCTAACCCAAGTGGCCTATAACTTAATTCTAGCACTAAAGCGGCAGAGCTGATAAATCTCACAGGTCAAAGCCAGCATGATTACAATATGAGTTCTGAGTTAGCAAATTGTAATCTGTAAGACCCTGTCCAAAAATGAAACAACAAAGAAGCAAATAAGAATCTCATAGCAGCAATGTTTAAAACATCAGGAAATACTTCTCATCACTGATTGATAACTCAATGCTTTCATTAAACAACAAATTTTATGTTCACGGTAAAGGTTTTATTTACATGAACATATAGGAAATTTCAAAAACACACACAATCCTA
The DNA here is from genome assembly GCF_947179515.1 of Apodemus sylvaticus. Taxonomy (NCBI): domain Eukaryota; kingdom Metazoa; phylum Chordata; class Mammalia; order Rodentia; family Muridae; genus Apodemus; species Apodemus sylvaticus. Next base: position 150,768,090 of record NC_067472.1, on the reverse strand, counting down.
TTTAGGTAAAAGTCATTAAGCTAGAACATTGCATAAGCAGCATGCTTTATTGCTTAGTGATTTTTTTCTGATATTATTACAATTATCTATGGCTTTTGTACATTCCCTAGATTTGGTTGGATTTTTTCTAAGCATACTTTCTTTCCTTTGTATAGAGATCTAAAGGCAAATATAAAGAAGCATTGTGTAATCACCATTGCTCACAAAGCACCCTGATTTTATTCCTAACCAATTTATACAGGGCTTTGTTCAGACCTCCGTCTTTCATACTAGCAATAGAACAGCTTACAGCTCATGGCCGCCTGCTTTTGTCATTTGCTATAGAAAATATGTCGAATCCCTGCAGCCTGGCAACCATCCACTCATGTCTGATTGGAGGGCTGTGCTGGCTCACTAGCACAGACTGGGGTGGGGTGTGTGATTAGTCATGTCAGTGCAGCAGGTCCTGCTCAGAGAAAACGCAGCCAAAGATGCCTGTTACGTCCAACCTAGGAGTGGTCAGCAAGGCAATTCAGCAAACAAGGTCAGCTCCCATTTTAACCCCTTGTTTCTTTCATAGGTAGATATGCTTTGTACACATTAATTATTGCATATTTGTTGGGATTAGAACATTATTGTATAAATCGCATGTACTTGACTCTGAAGAATCAGATCAGAAATCTATGAGATCAGGACCTGGCTTCCTTTGTCCTGTCCTGTGTTGTCTTGGCTGCTGTGCCCCTCCCCTTGAGACTTCAGTCTGTCCTTTCACTTCAGGATGAATTTTATCATTTCAAAAATTGAATAGTATTGTGGATTATTTATGTGTGTGTCTCAGAACCATGAGAAAAACAAAGAACATTTATGTTGGAATATAAATGTTACATAAAAATATTACTAAGGGAATTTAAATTAAATTCTGCCAAGCCCTGAAGTATGCAAATGGATAAAAGCACTTGAGGGTTAACACAGATTATCATTAGAGGGAAGCCACAACAGATAATGGTAGGTTTCATTTTCTAGTTTCTGAATGGATAGGAGGATCGGGTATATATAAGTTTTGACACTATGATAACTATAATTCAGGAAGGGAGATTCCGCAGTAGATTTGAGAAAAAAAATAGTGAACAGAGAAAATGCAGGTGTGTGAACTGCCATTGTGTGGAAATATAGGGTGTCTTTAGATACAGAGCTACAGCATACACCGAGTTACAGAATTATAAACCATTTTTTTCTGTGGTGATCTGTTTTGTATATTGCTACACTGCTCCAGTGTTGTTACGAACTAGGTATTATCTGTTTTGTAATCTTGCCCAGATTGAAAAATAAGCTAGTGAATTGAGAATTAATTTCTACGATATTTAATCTGATTTTTACTCTAATCTCCTGATTTTGATTGGGTTTATCAGTTATGCAAAGTAGCATGCAGATTTTTTTGACCATACTCGACAGATAAATTCATGAGTATATCTAGATTTTCATTTCTGTTTATACAGGACTTAGTTTCTTATTCATTTCAAAATGGTGTTGTATTCAATTTTTACTGAAAAGTAATTTAAATACAGTATATTATTGTGAGGTAAAATGCGGTCCTGTGTCCTGCGCACAGCTCTGACTGCTGTGTCAGATGGGACAAGTGTTGTTTGACTTTAATACATCCCAAACAAACCCTGGGCAGGAGTCAGGATGTAAGAAGCCACAGGAAACCGGTCCTGTGGTGGGAGGGCAGTCTGAGATCCCTGGGAAAACAGCAAGGCTGGGCTTGTTGGTCCCCTGGCCTCAAGGAGGCCAAGAACAGCAGGTTCTAGCTCTTGGATACCTCAGACACCACCTGATTTCAGAAGAGATGAGAACAGGCTGGGGACATTTTTATTTAATAAAATCTTAATTTTTTTCATCAATCAGTTGACTGAGTTTGAGATTATATGTAAAATCTTATTTCTATTCAGTTGTTCAATACATCAAGTTTTATGTCATATTATGTAGATTTTGTCAGTTCAGCTATATAGCACAATGTGAAATATGGAATCCTTATAACTCCTTCTGTGTTGTTGTTCAGTGTTCCTTGCTTTGGATTTGGGTTTGAGTTATTGTTGTTGTTGTTGTTGTAGGTGTCATTGTTTTGTTTCTTTTTTCTTTATTTGTTTGTTTTGTTTTCTTTTTTTTTTTTTTTTTTGCCCAATGTGAAACCTCTTGTTCCATATAAAATTACAATTAAATTTTTAATTATGTATAAATGATTTTGTTGGCAATTACATTGAATGTATGAATTGCTTTGAGAAGAACAGCCATTTTTAAGGTATTAGCTGTTATTTCTTAACATTGGTGGTATTTTATCCTGTAATTTCTTCTTCAGTTAACTTTTCTAGTTTCTGAAAATGTCAGTATAGCCTTTTATATTTTCCTTGTGTGTGTGTGTGTAATGTGTTTGTGAGTGTGAGTGTGTGTCTGAGCACATGCTCACCTGCCTGCTCTCCTGATTTATGAATATCATTTTTCTATGATACCTTAAACCTGGATTTTGAATGAAAGCTATATAATTTTGTGCATTTAAACTTTATCCTGTATTCTTGATTTTATTTCTCATGTAAATCTTCAATTATATTTGAACATGTTTGTAATTCCCCTTTTAATTAATTTAGTATTTTTTCATTTTTTTCTATATTATTTGTTTACATTCCAAATGATTTTCCCTTTCCTGCTTTCCCCCACCATAAGTCCCATAAGCTCTCTTTTCTCCGGCCATTCCACAATCATTCCCCTCCCACTTCTCTGTCCTGGTAATCCCCTACAATGCTGCATCAAGCCTTTCCAGGACCAGGATCTTCTCCCTTCTTCTTGGGAATGATATGATATGTGAGTTTTGTCTTGGGAATTCAGAGCTTCTGGGCAAATATCCACGCATCAGTGACTGCATTCCACGTGTGTTCTTTTGTGAATGAGTTACCTCACTTAGTAAGATATTTTCCAGTTCCAACCGATTGCCTAAGAATTTCATGAACTCAATGTTTTTTTTTTTTAATATTTTTTATTTTCTATATTCTTTGTTTACATTCCAAATGATTTCCCCTTTCCCGGATTCCCCACTTCAAGGAGGAATGGATACAGATAATGTGGTATATTTATACAATGGAACACTACTCTGCAATTATAAACAATGAATTCACAAAATTTTTAGGCAAATGGTTTGATCTGGAAAATATCATCCAAAGTGAGGTAACCCAGTCACAAAAGAACTCATTGTTTTTAATTGCTGAGTAATATACCATTGTGTAATTATACCACATTGTATGCATCCATTCTTCCATTGAGGGACATGTGGGTTCTTTCCAGCTTCTGGCTATTATAAATAAGGCTGCTGTGAACATAATTGAGTATGTTTCCTTACTGGATGCCAGGGAATTCTCTGGGTATATGCCCAGGAGTGGTATAGCAGTGTCCTCCGGAATTGTCATGCCCAGTTTGTTGAGGAACCACCAGACTGATTTCCAGAGTGATTGTACCGATTTGTAACCCCACCAGCAGTGGAGGAGTGCTCCTCTTTCTCCACATCCTCTCCAACACCTGCAGTCTCCTAAGTTTTTAATCTTAGCCATTCTGACTGGTGTAAGGTGAAATCTCAGGGTTGTTTTGATTTGCATTTTCCTAATGACTAATGATGTTGAGCATTTTTTAAGGTGTTTCTCGGCCTTTCGAATTTCTTCAGTTGAAAATTTTTTGTTTAGCTCTGTACCCCATTTATAATAGGGGTATTTGGTTTCCTGAGTTCTAACTTCTTGAGTTCTTTCTATATATTGGATATTAGCCCTCTATCGGATGTAGGATTGGTGAAGATCTTCTCCCAATTTGTTGGTTGCCAATTAATCCTTTTGATGGTGTCCTTTGCCTTACAGAAACTTTGTAATTTTATGAGGTCCCATTTGTCAATTCTTGATCGTATAGCATAAGCTATTGGTGTTCTGTTCAGGAACTTACCCCCTGAAACAATGTCCTCAAGGGTCTTCCCCAGTTTCTTTTCTATTAGCTTCAAAGTGACTGGCTTTATGTGGTGGTCCTTGATCCATTTGGAGTTGAGCTTAGTACAAGGAGATAAGGATGGATCAATTCGCGTTCTTCTGCATGCTTACCTCCAATTTAACCAGCACCATTTGTTGAAAAAGCTATCTTTTTTCCACTGGATATTTTCAGACCCTGTGTTGAGGATCAAATGGCCATAGATGTGTGTGTTCCTGTCTGGATCTTCAAACCTATTCCATTGATCTGCCTGCCTGTCACTGTACCAAATTGGAATACCCAAAACATAATCCACACATCAAATGATGTCCAAGAAGAATAGAGGAGTGGCTCCTGATTATGGAAAGACTCAGTGTAGCAGTATAGGGCAATACCAGAACAGGGAAGTGGGAAGGGGTGGATGGGGGAATAGAGGGAGAAAAGAGGGCTTAGGGAATTTCGGGGATTAGAAAGCCAGAAAAGGGGAAGTCATTTGAAATGTAAATATAAAATATATTGAATTTAAAAAAAAGATAAAGCCTTAAAATTTGTAAAGAACTGTAAGTTAGGCAGTGGTGCAACAGGACTTTAATCCCAGCACCTGAGAGGCACAGGCAGGCAGATTTCTGAATTCAAGGACAGCCTGGTCTACAATGAGCCAGTAATGTACAGAGAAACTCTGTCTGGAAAAAAAAGCTATGTATGTGTGTATATATATATATATATATATATTATATATATATATATATATACAGTGAGAGAGAGAGAGACAGACAGAGACAGAGAGGCAGAGAGAGACAGAGAGACAGAGAGAGACAGAGACAAAGAAAAAAAGAGCTCTATGTATTATGCAAATAACTCATTGTTGATAAGATATATGATGGCACAAGCACAGGAATCTGTGTGTAGAAAGGAATGTTGTTCTCTCAATTGCTACTGTTACTACTGTTATTCATATTATGGCCATTAGTTGTATACCTTAATGTATAATTATCCTATTCTACCATTGCATATAAATATGTCAAGTAGAGTAGAAGAGAGTAATAATCACACCTAGATGAGGAGAGTAATTAATATTGTATGATCCTGGATTTTAATACTTAATGCCTTTACGCATTATATACTTTGAATTCTGTTGCATATTATCAGCTTTTAAGAAAAACTTCTAGAATTATAGGAAATTTAAAATCATACTGTTGAAAGTACAGAACGTGAATTTTAGTCCACAGGGGAAAATTTCTGCTAAAGCTCACAGAGAAAAGAAAAAAATTCATCAGTCAAATGTTTGAGAAATTTCATTGACTCATATGAACATTGCAATTTAGATATACGGAATGCTAAAGATCTAGAATGGAAATACCTTGGGCATTTAGAACCCTTTTTAGCAACTTATCACCCACCTCTTGCTCATTTAACATACTTTCAATTAGCTGGTAAAACTTTTGGAATTCATTATCAGACCACTAGATTCAGAAAAGAAACATAAAACATAAGATAGACTTATCATCAATTGTTATATAAACCTAGACTAGGTATTTTCTCGTTTTCCATAAACCTTCAGTAGATAGTTCTCTTAAAAAATACTTGTAAAATATATTAGTATATGAATATTTTCTATTGTGGCTATGCAAATTTTTATAAATATTTTAGTGTTGGAAAATATATTGAAGTCATCCTAAATCTCTGTTCGAAATCCTGACATCCAGACTTGGCTAAGGATAAATAATATGTCCTTCACCTTTTCCTGTAAAATTTATGTGTACATCAAAAAATATGTCTCCAAATACTTTTCAAGTTATAAACTCTCTGTATACTATTAGACATAAGTAATAATTATAAAACTGAATGAAATTATCACTTTATCGTTTTCAATTTGCTTGGAATTACCTTTCCTTTATAATAGGGAGAATACTACCATAGTTTAATTTATTACTGAATGTCAAAATAGATTTAAATTTCCTTTAAAGTACTAAGTCAATTTCAATGTGGTAAATAGCACCAATAACTAATAGGAAATCATAATGTGCAAACAATTTCATCATTAGAATTATATTAAAATGCCTTAATTTTTTTCTTAAGCTGTCCTTTCTCCAACAGTCTTTACCATACATCGCAAATCTGCTAGGGAAATTATTTGTTCATTTGTTCTGATTCTGTGTTAAGAATGGTTACTCGTTACTTTGGATTTGTTTACTTGTTTGTTTTATTAGTTATTATTTAGGCAAAACTGGTGAACACCTAAAATCTGTCTGAATTAGTTGAACATATGTTAGTATTGCAGGAATGGAGAAAATCTCATATCAACATTCATAGTAGAAACACAAAGCATGACTATTAAAAGGATTTGGGACAATGGACTAAATTATAGTGCTTTTTATTAAAAAAAATATTTTTCCACAATAATATACTCTGATTACTGTTGTTCTCCCTTTACTTGTCCCAGTCCCTGACCACGTGAGTTTCTATTAATATAAAACACTTCTTAGTGCTGGAAATAAAATGAAATGAAAATAAGAATTTGTAGTGACATAATGCAAATTGGCATTGGACAAAAGAAACAAGCAGAAGGAAAAGAGCCCAAGAAAACAGCACAAGAAGATATACACTAACTCAAATTTTAGGAATTTTATTTTAATACTGAAATGGAAGCCATAATATATATGCAGAGGATCAAGTGCACACACTGTGAGAGTTCATATGAGTTCAGATTATAATGCTTAAGGAAGTCATGTTGTATTGTGTTTCCATGGGTTCTGGCTATTATACTTGGTAAGCCTCCTCTTTTTAATGTTTACCTTAGCACTGAAAGGATGGATTTTGCGGAATTAAAAAGCTTAGAGTTGGTTGTCCCAGGAAAGCTCACTCTCTGTATAATATATAACAATGTGGGTCTCTGTACTTTTTCCCAACTCATGAAGAAGACTTGAAGTCAAATTAAATGTTGGTTGGTTACTCCCACATGCTTTCTTTTACCATTGCTGTAGCATATCTTTAAGGTAGGATACTATTTTAGATCAAACATTTGTAGCTTGCTTATTGTGTATATTTCTGTTTTAGTAGTGTCTATATTGCCTCCAGGTACCAAAGATGCTAGAACATGTTAGGAGGATGAGATGTAGATGCCTGTTCAACATCTCATTTTTGCTTGAGTTTGGTATGTGTAACTCACTCTTCTTACAAGAAAGAGCATTTGGTAACAGAAATTCCTGTTTTACTTCTGACTTTCATATCATGTGGCAATTCAATTTAATTTGAATTCATTTATGCATATACTAATGATGGGTCTACTGTATCTTTCCACATGAGTTCTCAAAGGGCCTTCATTTTAACTATGTACCCCATATTCCATCCTCTACTGACTTCTCTACTTCACTCCTTATTATTCCCCTTCCATTGCCCAATCTGCCCACCCCTAGGAAACTATATAATTTTGCATTCCTAAGGAGATCTGTCACTCCTAGTACCTTCCTCTAAACCCAATCTGATTTTACAGATTGCAGTGTGTTTATCACTGATTTAGTTGCAATTTTCCACATATAAGTCAATACACATCATATTTGTCGTTTGAGATCTAGGTTTTATCACTCAATATGATGATTCCTGGTTCAGTTCATCTACCTGTGAATTTCCTTATTTCATTACTTTTAAAGCATGAATTTTTCAAACAAGAAAATGCACAGGGAAGTTACCATGTTAAATTTTATCTGGAATCTCACCTTGGGAAAGGTAAACGTGAGTAACTATGGTGTGAGGCCACTTTGGATTACAGTAGTTGTGAGGAACCATAGGCTGCAGTTTTGACTCTCTATCAAAATGCACCAAAAAAACTGATAATAAATTGGGGAAGAATTTTTCAATGGAACAACAATTTATTGACTTGAGACATTAGTTAGGCAAAAGCTATTAGAATCACTTCCTATTACTGGCCTGAAAAAATAGACAATACAAATGAAATGAGTTGATTTTTAGTATTCCCAAAAACCATTGAGAAATATAGGTGTATATCAAAGTAAAATGCAGGCCTAGTATGTTACAACTCCTGAGTTGAAACCCAAGTGTTTCAATGAGAAATATATTTGATGCACCATTGAGTGGGTAGAGAAGGTGAGGTGAACTCCAGTCAAACCAAATAACCAGATTCATACTGGAAGGCATCATGGCAAAAGTAGAGAATTGACTTCCACATGTCTTCCTCTCAACAATAAAGGTTCCTACTTCCAAAAGTAGATAAATTTTAATGTCTTAAGGTGAATGAATATGGAATCTATATTTGTTTTTGATTACTAATTTTTGAAAATAGAATTTTTCAATTTATTCTTATTGTGTGCCACTTCATTTTCCTCTACCTGATTCTTGCCACCTCCATAACTACATAAATCTTCAAGTTGTCTCTCCCCTTCAAAATTGTACAGCAAGTAAAGAATTTCAAAATAAAACAAAACTAAAAACAGAGGATTCATGCCACCAAACACAAATGCAAATTAAAATACAAAATTCAAAGTTATAATGTATGGAAAAATCACCAATATCATTTAAAATACAGTACATTATGAGTCAAAAATAACAATCCAAAATTATTCTTGATCCACATGAAATGTCTGTCTACTGCATGTAATGAGGATTCTGCATCTTGATATGGGTTCTCTACCCTGTAATGTACTACTGGGGTAATCTAGTTTTTACATTTGCTGAATTTGTCAAATGGCAATTCCTTCCTGATGAGAGGTGGACGATCTTACATTATTCCTGATCACAGTGCATGGACTCCAAATAACTTTGACCTGTACAGACCATGTGCATGTGTCATTCTCTGTAGTACTTCATATGTGCATCAGTTCTATCATATCTGGGAAGTATGGTTGCCTTGCTGTCATTCCTCCCAGGACCACTGGCTTTAGTTATGTTCTACATTGTCTTCTACAAAATTTTGCTGAGCCTTAAGGAGCAATTCTAATTGCAATGTGTGATTTATGATAGTATGGCCCGAGGTCATTTACTTTGCATATTATCCAGACATGGGTCTCTATATCTACTGTGAATTTTAACTTCTGTGATGAAGGTGTAATAATGCACTGAACCTTTCTATTCTTAACTCTTTGACAGCTCCCAGTAGTGCCTGAGCCACTCAATAGTCTGAGAACCAGATAGCCCAGGCTCCCTGCTCGCCTGGGTACCCCTGAACCAGATCAGTCAGTCCTTGGGACTTCAGACTGTGCTTCTCCACCCAGAGGTTAGCTCCTGTGACTTTGCATAGTCTGACAGTGACCCAGCTTTGTGTAACCACAGTCAAACTCTCCTGTCCCTCTACGGTGATCATCAGAGCAGGTACAGGACACAAAGACCAGTACAGCCTTCTAAGGTAAGTTCTCCTGCAGAGACATAGGAAGAATAAATTAGGATCCTGTTAGTTCTCACATCACATTATACACAAATTAACATGATACTTATAAATCAATGAGAATCTTATGAGGCTGAATGACTTAAATGGCTGGAGAAAAATATTTGCCATGAGCACCTACAACATGCAGATTTAAAAGAGAAACTGATTTATTAGGTCATTGTGTATAGAATATTTATATTTCATTCTGTATAAGTCCATTTTCTGCCACATACTTTCCATTTCAGTTAAACTAAAATTCGTATACCATAGAGAACTTGAAACTGGTTGTTCTATAAAATATTACTGTGAGAGTTGCCTCATTTACTTTCTTCAGCCACCATGAAGTGGGCAGTACTTCTAGCAACAGTAATTGCAGATACCTACTTCAGTGATGGTCATTACTATTTCTGGATTGTCCCAGGAAATGTGCTAATTTTATCAGATATTTACATGGGTGTGATGTGGATTAGTGGTCATTCTGAATGATAAGAAGCAGTTTTGTCAGCAGGTGGAAACTGTTAGATTCTGAATTCAGGTAGTACTCAGTGGTCAGCATGAAGACAGACCCATCCCACCTTGTGCTTCTTTTGCATGTAAGACAAAACTTTTCCTCCTTAAATCAACCATTCCTCTTGGAAAGATTTCTTATCAAAATTGTGAACCTGTTGTAATGGCCAACCAACCAGCCCATTTTTTTTTTAAAGAAATCCCATTTTGTGTGTTTTTAGGGCCTAAATTACAACTCTAGGAAGAAGACCACAAAGATCACCTGAGCAAATATCCTATGGCAAGCCCCATAGCAACAGCCACTCTGGTTACAATAGGGGAGTAAAGGTAAATGCAGATATCTAAAGACATCCTGCAGAGGATAGACAACTTAGACATACTCTTCATCAGGTGTTTTTGTCCTCATGTTCAGTTCTTCCACTGTATGACAGAAATGTGTTTTTTAATATATTAACTTGCTGAGCAATATGAAAATTTCTCAAGTTTGCTGTAACCCCAGTAAAAATATTGAAGCCCTAGACTGGAATTTCTCATTCTTACATGTGCATAAATGATGGTGGGAGACCTTGAACTTGAGCTCATAACAAAGACGCTTATGTATTTTCTTTGGATTTGTCTCCTTCATGGTATTTTGGGCTCCCTGATACTTGGGAACAACACTGTAACCTAGCACATAAAAACTTGAATCATTTATCTTAAGTGTGTGATTGTCAAAGTCTGGAGTAATAAGCTTTGCTTCCTCTTAGGAGTCTACTGCTTTGTAGGAGTGGGACAAATGAGAATCTTGAAGAGAGAAGTGGTAACCTGCAGTGTGAATCCCCAGCGTTTTCTTTGGATGCCTTGTGAGTAAAGTCTTTTCAGCTGATGTATTTTCTCTATTTCTTCTAGTGGAAAACATCTTCAAAATCTACTGATTCTTCAGATTTATCCACTTTATTCTCTCTCTTATTATTTCTTTTTCATTACACTAAATGTAAAAGAGGAGTTCAAGAAAAGCACATAATTTTTCATTCAATGTCTTAGTCAGTATCCTCCAGAATTTCTTTTCCTCTTGAGGCAAACACTGTTTATTGAATGTAATGGAGGAAATCTCAATTCAGAAATTTAGATACCAGAGCCACAATACTTAAGGAAACACTACAGATATGGTTAGTGTTAAACAGAACTTTATGTAAATTCCCCAGATAGCAATCAACTCTAGAATTAAATAAAATCAACTCACAGAGTATGACAGCACATATTAATCCATAGAATATCATACCATAGATTAGTGCACAAATATTATACTGGTTTTTATTCTTAGATACTTTTGAGAAGGTTATTCTCCCTTTCAACTTGATGTGATCTAGAATCTCCTGAGAGACAAACTGCTGTCATCCTTGAGCAGAGCAGAGTTAACAAGTAAATTGAGGTAGAAGAATATCTTCCTTTGGAGTAGACAAGGTTGAGGATTCTAAGGACTGGCCTCTTCCCTAAAAAATTGGCTTTCTGAGCCCAAGGCAAGAACTCTACTATCCAATGTACAGAGATCTTCCAGCACAAATAGAGATATTAATGCGAACATTGTTTTGAAAAATAATAAATGCTGTCAGACATCCACTGACAACTTAGTCAAATACAAGACCACAGCATTTTAGTGTGACTGGAAATTTTTCTAGTAGAAATCAGTATTGGAAAGGTATCTTTAAAAATCAAGAAGGCAGAAATAACTTTTAAGCAAGTGTTTAACTTTTCCAGCACTTGCAGAAGCTGCAAAAGGACTGCTCTACAGTAGTACAGCCTGTTTAAGCATAGACATCCTCTTGTCTTAGTATGGTATGAATTGATATATTACCACACTTATTTACTCAGTCCTACATTGAAACCAATTTAGCCACATAGAGGTAGCTTCTGAAAGTTCTGCCATAGGATAGGATGCCAGATATTTCCATATGAATTCAAAGCTACCTTTTTATTTTTGCATTTTTTCCATAGCACACAGTGCAGATTGTTAAATTCAAAGCACATTTATCAATTACATACTAATTTCCCATTCCCATGTAGAATTTGACTTGCAGGAAAAGATATTACTAAGTCATGATATATTTACATTTAATGTAAAATAATTGAATACATGATCATTGAAATCAGGAGCTATTCTAAATTTCTGGTTTTTTCTTTCATTTCCATATTGAGCAGGCATTTAAATCACCAAGGCTTAAATATGCATAGAAGACCCTAAATGACTTTTCTGCTTGTGAAAACAAATACTGCTCTGTAAGAGGATTTCCCACAACCATGTGAGGAATCTTAAGACTATATGGAACTGAAATCATGGTATATAAATATATAAACCTCTACACATATGCATACAGAGAGAAAGAGAGAGGAGAGAGACAGAGAGAGAGAGAGAGAGAGAGAGACAGAGAGAGAGAGAGACAGAGAGAGAGAGACAGAGATAGACAGAGACAGAGACAGAGAAAGAGAAGAGACAGACCAACCGACATAAACTGAGTAATGGGGAGAGTGAGAAAAATATGCACACGTGATTAAAATAATAAAATCTAGCTAACAGTGGTGGCAAAGGACATTATTTGAGCCCTTATGATGGAGAAGCTCATAATCTCTGAATTCAAAACAAGCACATTCTTCAAAGTGAGCTCCCAGTCCAGACAATTTTATCATGTAAGTCCCTGATTACAAACAAACAAAAAAAAAGAAATATGCATAAGTATTTCATAAGAACATTTCTTTTTTTAAAACATGAGGGAAAACCGTCACTGAATGACAAAACTATGCTTTCATAAAACAAGAAATATTATGTTCAGGTTAAGGGTTTTATTTAAATGAACTCTAGGAAATTTAAAAATTACACCTAATAAGCTAAAACGACATTAATTCAGAACAATGTTAAGGAAGCATCATTTAATCTTTAGTGATTTCTCCTAATACCATTACAGGTATTTAGTGCTCTTGTACATTCTCCAGTTTGGGTGATATTTTTGAGTAAGCACTTTCTCTCCTTTGTATAGAGATATAAAGATGAATATACATCAATATTGTACAGTCACCATTGTGCAGAAAACACTTTGAACTTATTCCTGACCAAGTTATACAAGGGATAATTAAGACCATTCTTTTTCATACCAACAATAGGACAGTTTACAGGTTATGGACACCTGCTTTTGTCATCAGCTTTACAAAAGATTTTGAATCTCTGAATCCTGACAACCATGCATGCAAGTGTGACTGGAGGACTGTCCTGACTCACTAACACAGACTTTGGGTTGAAAATGTGATTATTCATTATGTTTTTCTATACATATCAAGTCTTTGACTCTGATAAATCAAATGAGAAAGCTATGAGATCACGACCTGGCTTCCTTTGTCCTGCCTTGTGTTGTGTTGGCTGCAGTGCCCTTCCCCTTGAGCCTTCTATCTACCTTGTTACTTTAACTCTGTTCTTTTACAGGGTGAACCTTAATATTTTAAAGAGGTGACAATATTGTGAATCAACAGTGTGTGGTACTTGAGGTTAGTGAGAAAACAAAGAACTTTTTTTGATATAAAAATTTTCATAAAATTAATAATCCTAAGGTAATTAATTTATATTCTGCCTTGCTATGAAGGATAGAAAGGGATAAAATAATTTGAGAGTTAACATACAGACTATCATCAGTAGGTAGACACAACAGATAATGATGGTTTGCACCTCCCAGTTTCTCAAGGATTAGGAGAATCAGTTAAGTAGGAGTTTTGACACTTGTATACTTATGATACAGGAAAGCAGATTCCAATGTGGCATTAAGAAAGTTAGTAGACACAGAAAAATCAGGTGTTATTGTAGTCATTTTGTGGAAACATGAGGGTAACATGTATATAGTACATGCAGAACTATTGCAGAGTGTTACAGAATTATAAAAAAAATTTTCCCTCTTTTTAGTTGATCTATCTTGCATATTGTTATACTGATTCAGTGTTGTTAGGTACTTGTTACTTTTAAGGTTTTTTAATCTTGCTCAGACTTAAAAATGAACTAGTGTATTGGGAAGTACTTTCTTTAAACTTTCAATCTATTCTGTCTGCTACTCGCCTAATATTGATTAGTCTCTATGATAAGCAAAGTAATATGCACAAATTTTGGGCGGCATTTCTCAAAGAGATATTCACAAGAGTGAGCCATGTTTTATATTTGTGTATTTCATTGTTTACAGTTCCTACTGGAATTTTATTTTGTTTTTCATTTAAAAATAGTGTTGTATTTAATTTTTATTGAAAATTAACTTTAATACAATATATCATCTTTATAACAAGAGTTACCCCTGTTTCTACTCCTCTCAGTTCCTCTCCATCTACCCTCTCTTTCATATCAGCTGTCTTTCTGTCTCACACGGGAAATGCACACCCAAGAGACAACAACTAATCATATCAAAATGAAATATAATAAGATCAAACCCCATCATATTAAAGGTGGACAAGGCAACCCAAGTGAAGTAAAAGGGCACAGGAGCAGGCACAAGAATGAGAAACTCTTGCTTCCTTTGGCAACTTCATAAAATAACATACAGGAATAATACGGTGTAGCTGCAACAAGAAATGTGTGCATCCACAAACACTGAGCTTGAGTTTAGTGTGGAGGAACATAGCAACTTAAGTTTACTGTGGAGGAACAGCAGCCCTAAGTCCCTGTTAACTGCGAATGCCTTACAATAGGCTTGCAGAACATTCACATCTTTAATGTTATCATACAATAATTGTTCTTTTAGTGCTTGTAAAAGATTATTACAGGTCAAATGAAATTATGCTAAATGAATAGGATCAAAAATTATTTTTGAAATACTTCATGACAATAACGTGAAGCAACACATCAGGGAAACAAACCCTTTAGAGCATGACTTTCAATATGCATACAGCCTTACTTAATTCACTCTGATTCCATTACATTTCTGTAATTATGCATTGGTCCCCAAAATTATAATTGTATCTTTTATGTATCCACTGTCTACATAAATTCACTTGAACCTTAATTAAGATGGTTAAATGAAATATTTGAGTTTACAACACTAATGACTCTCAAGCTTTAGAATATAGAATGCAATGTCACAGGAAGTTTAAGTAGGAGGAGAGAAGGTAAAGTTTCAATTCTCATATTATCAGAAACATCATAAAGAAAGCTAGATTAGAATACACTCCATGCTCCTATGTGCCTCTAATATGCACAGTGAGACACTACAGATTTCAACATCAGGAGTGCAGGGAGAGTATCTCAAGTGTCTGACAAAGCAAAATGTCACACCCGAGTAAGGCTGAGCACTAGGGAACAGGTGCTACAACCTTCAAACTTCCGAAGACAATATAATTGTAAAAATAATTGTCAACTTCACTGAAAAATTAAGCAGTCCATTTATTAAATCTAAAAATACTGCAACATCAAATATTTACTTCTTTTGTAACAAAAATAAAATTGGCAGCCCCTTTTTGCATTACTACTTACTAAGTGATGAACTCGGACAAAACGTTCCAAACCTATGAGCTTAAAACAAGGGACACTGTTCCTCATCTCATTTCGCACAAAATGCAAAAGCAACTGACAGTGTGAATCTGTACCCTGGAAGTGACAGGCAAAAAAAGGTATGTCCTACCTATCCACAGATACGAAAAAATCTCTGGTTAGGTCACCATCTGTAAATCAGAACAAATCTCATAATTCCAGAACATCCTAATGCTTAAAAGTGAGGTCTTTTCAGCTACCCTTTCTAAAAAGTCAAGTGCAAGCCTGCAAGTGAATTCACAGGCACACAAGATCCATGTTCAAACTTGAGGATTCCATGAGTCTACACCACGATGTGAAGGGCCTACACTCCAGTGTTTTCCTAGTTAGTCAAGAGAATACTAAAGCAAACTTCCGAGGCTGTTTCAGTGCTAAAGCCTAAAGTAGAATATTTTCCCATAGTTTTAGATAAACTCAAAGAATTTTTATGATATTAAGAAAAGCTTCAAGTATTTTCCCCTTTTAAATTTGCACAGATGTTTATTTAGCTTTATTTACAGAGCAGGGAATATTGTTTTTGCAGTCTCCAATCGTGCCTAGGTAACATCGTTAGGCAAGTATGCCAGTTTAAAAGAAATTTAACCAGAATTCTAAAATTAACAGTTGTTGAGGCTCCTCAAGAAGAGGTGAGTGATCATTGCTGGCAGCAGCTCCTGTGCCTCAGTTACTCAGAAGCAGTTCTGTTGCAGTCTCTATATCACATGATTTTTGAAGCCAAGGTCACTATTACTGCATTCCTATCAAAACTCCTAGCACAGAGGATTTTTTCTTTTTCTTTTCTCTCTCTCTTTTTTTTTTTAATGTAGTTTGGACTAAAAACAGGTGCTCCCACATACACGTGTGCCCAATGTTGAGATACTATTCTTTATATTTTCAAATAAGGTGGAAATGTTTGAAATACTGGACAGTTTACCTCCATTGTTCATAGGGATTTTTAAAGAAAGGTTGCTTGTTAACAATAATATTAAGTATTGAAATTTATAAACCATGTTCTTGGACTTTACTTTCTGCCTGTATACTCAGAGCATTTTGTAGGTTTAGAGGTAGATGAGAGAAGGATGACAAAAGTCAGACAATACCTTTGACCTGGTGGCAGCTAAGTTCTATTTTAAGTTTTTAGTTTTTTTTTTTTTCCGTATTGTCTCCAGACTGGCTCCAATGAATACTTACTAGACATGTAAATAGCATGTGGTTTCATATCTTTCACCCAATTATGCCATCATCTCTTGTGATCTTAGCCCTTGGGAATTATAACCATCCATGAGCTTAAGATGATCTGGGTTTCATAAGAAAGATTGCTAGTGGTTTTTCTTGTTCATTTATTGTGATAATATCCATTCTGGGGTATTTATTTTACTGTTCTCTTGCCTATCTGATTTTTATTTTGGTTTTATTTCACAACTTGTAAGTTTAGTTCATCAAAAGAAAGAAGCTCACACTTTTATCCTTGTTTTATATATATTTAGGCATACAATACTAAAAGATTAGATTTAGTAAAAAGTATCCTGATGGAAATACTTTTTGAAAATTTGCATTTGACAGTTTGTCATCTTAACAAATCCTAAAAAGGTTCTGTTTTGTTCGTGGTAAGGTGGTGCTTTTACTCCCAGGATCTTGAACTAGAAAGTCAGCAGATTCTGTGAGACACTTTGTGGGAGGTGTATGTCCAGGCTCAACCCCCTTACCCATAATTTAGTGAAATCCCAATTTAGAGCAGGAACATCCCTTAATATTCATTTATACTCTGAAAGGATTTTGAATATTTTTTCTTTTTTCTTTTTTTTTCCTGAGCCTATGCCTAACTTTTATTATGAAACATATGGAGCATGTTGGGAACTTTGAATTCAAAAATGATGTAAATGTATGGAATCAAATATTTTGTCGTTATAAATTGCAACTAATCTATATAAAAGAATTAAAACATTTTTAGATTTTTTTCTGATGATGGCATTAAACACTATGGAAAAAACTTAAGTATCTGCAGAAAGAAATGACAGTAGGTTTTGCTCATACTGCAGAACACAGCATGCTAAACACTACTGGTTAGGCTGTTGGCTAAGTTTACAAATGGGGAAAGGGGAGCCTGGTTGTGAATACAGGCCCCATACATCTTTTAAAACTGCAGGAGTGGTAGATGTTTTTACAGTCTAGTATAGCAGCAATGGAAATGAAGTTTTGGTGGGTAAGGGCTCAAAATGAATTTGGGAATCGAGTAGTGAAATCAGGCATATTGTATGAAGATGAAAGAAGTGTTTAGATAAGAAAAAGGAAGGTGTAGGTTCACAGTTAATTTTATTTCATAGACTGTGATAAAATACTTCTGCATTAGTTACATTTTCTACTTTAAAGTATTTGAAGTTTCTAGTTACATTTTCTTCTTTCAGGACCTGTTTTAGTATGTACTCATCAGACTGTTAGTGTCACTGAGGAATAGCCTTTTCTCAAGCATGACTTTCAGTGTCTGCACAAGTTGTGACATGCTAATGCACTCTGTTTGTTCTTTTTCAATAGAGTCCAAACACATAGCATAAGATAGGGGCAGTGTTGTTGCCTCCCTTATCTATCTTGTTACTGCTTTCTTAGACTGCAAGAAAATCTGGAGCCTGCAGTCCTCACTGGAAGCTGACATGATTCTGTTGCCATTGGCATGGTTAATCTCGCCATGCTGGTATCTATTGTCAGATGTGGCACAGGTGTGTTTGGTTCTGAGGCAAGTGGATCAAGTCATTGCACTTCGCTTTTAAGTATCATGTTTGCTACTGTCACCTACATTTTACAGGCATAATAATAAAAGCTAGACTATTTCTTTGGGAGAAAAGAGTCATATTACAATTAATTTTAGACTTTCCAAAACAAATGAAGTATTATTGAAATTAATATCTATTTTTTGGCATGTTGCATTTGATGGTGCATTGTCATGGTATAGATTTCCCTCTGAAAATAAGTTCTTTGTTAGCTTCTTTAGATTTCTAGGCAGGTTGTTAGTGATGTTTAGTTCTGTAGGAGGTCCATTAAGGGGGATATATAGGCTTGGTACTAGAAATACCATTGAAGCAGTGTGGCCTGTGATTGGAGGGTTTGGTGTCTGCCTTGAGAATCAAAAACTATGAAATATTATTGTTTACAACTAAATTGTTAAAAAATAAATACATTTTTAAAGATGAAAAAATGAATTAGAGAGCAACGTGTTAACACACACAGGGATGCCCCAAAATCAGTAAGCTGAATGTTATAACATATATTACAGAGGACCTAGTGCAGACTATTGTACATTCTGGAACAGAGAGGTCCACAAAGGCATTCCATTAGCTCTCTCTCTCTCTCTCTCTCTCTCTCTCTCTCTCTCTCTCTCTCTCTCTCTCTCTCTCTCTGTCTCTCTCTTACATGTACACTCTCTCTTTGGTTTTCCATTCCACATTTTGTGATTTAAGATTTTTATGGTATTCACAAAGTGTAGTCATGTGGAAACTCATGCCACCAGCACTCTATGCTTTTGTGAAAGTTGGTGCTTCTCAAGCAGTGTTAATTACTGCAGTTATAGCATAATGGTACTATATCATACACCTTTTGATGCTTTACTTGTGTAACATAAATTTAACTTGGTATAATATTATCTCTTGAAAATACTTTCATTATTTAAGTATTTCTGCATTGAGCCTTTTGGTTTCCATATACTGATATAAATATAAGCTTAATTTAGGTGAAGTATAGTGTTGACTATTTTACATACACATTGTATATGGATAATTACACATGGTTTCTGGAATTCTTTTTGAATTATAATACCCAGTGAATTACTCTTGTCTGTCACTAAGAATATCTTTAATAATTGTTATCTTCTTGGAGTAGTATTTTTACTAATCTAGATATTTAATTTTACACTATCAGAAATATATATTTGTATAGAGAAAATAAATGCATATATCAAAAATAAAATAATAAATATTTCACACATAGTATTCATATACAAATGTATATGTACAACTTGATACTTTTATGATAATAACATGCAATATACCATATATCTATCGTAACTCATAATGAACTACATACATTACTACTAAATAAAAACTAGCTGTAATGGTTTGGAGTATGGAGATTTCAGTATAAGAAGAGTATATGTAAACATAAACATATAAGTGTATATCTGTCTATCTTTCTATCTATCAATCTATCTATCTATCTACATGTACTTTATATAATATAAAAATATACTTTATATGTTTGATATATATTCATATATATGTGTATATTCAGTTTTATATGTATTTTATATATACAATATATACATATATTTATATAAATATTGCTACATTCTAATAAAGGATACCTAATTTTATATATTTTGTAGTTATAAAAGTAATTTATATGTATTATAATGCATTTTATATTACATATTGCAATTACAACTAAATTGTTAAAAAATAAACACATTTTTAAAGATTGAATAAAGAATTAGAGAGCATATTTATGATCTATATTGTATGTACATAAATAAATATATAAAACTGATAAAGTGTTTATATACTTCCTATGTCATATAAATATATACATATATATGATTATGTTTCATAATGATATTTGGTAGTCTTAGTTCTGCTAAACCTAATCAACTTATTTCTCCCTACTTCAAGATCTATCCCCATTCCTGATTAAATATTTAGCTTCTAATACTCTTTCTATATTATATTATATCACATATACTCTAATACTTTTACTCTGTACTCACTAATATAATCTAGTATATAAATTTTCAAATAATTTCTATATGTACATTTCACAATGGCTAAACCTTCCTATGGACTCTGATTTTTCCATACCCTGTCATACGATTATTCACATAAAATTTCTGCCTCCAGAAATCCCCTTTATACTTTCATTTACTAAATATTATACACCCATTCCTGTCTAAATGAGTTTCTCTATGCCAATGACTAGTTTTCAGTATTACATTTTCAACATGAGTTCCATCAAACCTCACAAAACAAAAGACAGTATATAGGATCCTCATATGGTGAGAACAGGGAGAATTTGTATTTTTCAGATTTGAATGATATCACTCAATATTATAGATTCTTTTCATTTTATCTAATTACCTGACTGTTTCAATTTTTTACCATTTAACTTTATTTAACTGTATGTGGCACAAACATACTCATTTTTATATAAATATATGGAAGGAATTATGGTAGTAATTATTCATGTATATGGGTATGTATGTGTTTGTTTAACACACATATATGTACAAACAGAACCTATGCAAATGCAGAAGAAAAATGTTCCTAAATCTCCTATAACTTACTTTGTTTTCTGAGATATACTCATACATTCAGGAAACTATAAGGAGAAATATAGGAGAAAGAAAGAGAGAGAGACTGAGAGAGAGAGAGAGAGAGAGAGAGAGAGAGAGAGAGAGAGAAAGAAAGGGAGGTGGGAGAGGAAGAAATGAATCTTATTTTCGTGTATAAATTGTACCTATATGTCGGAATCACAATATCAACATATAGGTGTATAATGCATTGCTATCTGATGAGAATTGTTAACATTTACATTTTCTGATTCATTTATACAATCTGTGCATGGATGAACTTCAATTTACACCCTAGCCATGATGAAAGGTATAGAATGGTGAAAGATAAAATATCTAAATACAATCAGGAATAAGAAAGAATAGATGATAAATACTAATTAGTGAGGAGAAAAAAGCCAGCACAAGACTTTCAATCTTAGAACCCACTGAATGTGTTATACTTCCACAAGCAGGACCCCATCGTCTAAACAATAACAAACAGATCCACTGTCTAGTAACCAAGTGTTAAAATAATACAATCTGTGAGGAGCACTTCCCATCCAATCTATCAGAGGTACTTCCTGGCCTGTAATTACTGCCAATCTAGTTCAGCCACTTGCATTCTTCAGGAAAATATCAAGACACTTGTGAATCCATTAAGGAAACTAAATGCTTAATAGACCAAGGGCTGGGTACATATTTGCCCGCAGCCTAACTTGGTGCAGAAAGTAAATGAACACTGCACATTAAGGGATAGATAATTTCCTGCCCATGTGTCAAACAAAATCATTTTAAGTAAACTTTCAGCAAACAATGTTTTCATTGTATAGCCCTAACTAATTTGTACTGAGTATGTAGACCTGGCTATTTGTTACCTCACAGAGATTTTCCTGTCCCTCCTACTTTGGGATTTAAGGGATATTCCAGTCTAGATGGCATCAATCTTCCTAATTATCTTCTGCATTATTTGGCATGTATCTTCTAAAATCTGCTATGCTCACTTAAAACTATTTCATTATGTTAGAAATAAAGACTTTTGTACTTTGATAACATTTTTCCCCAGGTAGTCATTGAGGATTCCATGCTGGATAAGTTGCAGCAGACAAGTGAGCTTCCTGAATATAGTTCAACTTTTGCTCAAATGTAATTGGTGTAACAGAGAAAGGTAAACCCCAGGTGCTCAATCTTTGGATGGCTACTCGCTGCTGCTGTGCATTCTCATGTTTATCATTGCTGTATTCTTCATTTTTCTACCATGTTGTGATTAGACTGGTGAGACCATCACTGCCTACTATTTGCTGTGATTGCCTCCTGGGAGATATCCCACAGCATGGAGCAATTGTCCTGTAGATCAATTTGAAGGTTTACTTTCATAAGTTAATGTTGTGTGGATGAATTTATGATTTTAAAGAGTAAATGATTTGATTCAAATTGATTTAAGAAGTTATAGCAGTTTATAGAAAGTTTAAGGTTATTGTTTAAGTTGTGTATTGAGAATGATGTAATAAAGTTAGAATTAAGAGAGTAGATTGTGTCCCAACCATTGTATAGTATAAAGAAGGATAGCCTTAAGACTAGTTAACAGTTGAATAAAAAGAAAGGGGAAAATAAGATCATATAGTTGCAAGTTGTTTCAGAATTCTAGGATGTTCTTACCTATGGACGTAGCCACAAAATTTGGTGATCACTATGAAGGACAGAGTTATACAATAAGAGGAAATAAATGAATTATAAGAATAGAGAATAGAAAACTATTCAGTTTGGCTGAAAATATCATCTGATAAATGATTTTTTTTCTTGGTGAGTACAAATTGTCATCATCTAGGTATAGGAAAAAACTGGCTACTGCTGACTGGCTTGCTTAAACTTTGATCATCAATGAGAAAAGAAATATTACTTTGGTATGAAGATGAATTCAAGGAGAGAATTGCCATTCCAGTAATTCAATCTTTACTACCCAAAGGAAACATGAACTGGGTAATTAATTACTGACACCTCAAACAGACTTCAGTTTACTCTGTACTTTCAATGGTACTCTGATACATTCATTACTCAAGTCTCACTCTGGTCCAGGAATAAACATTGAAAGTGTATTTGTCTGTCTGGACAAGTCCTTGCCTTTTTTACTATTTTGCAATTTCAGAAATTATGTCTCATGCTAGTCTAAAGACTTTGAATATGATCTAACTTACCTACAGTTCACTAAATAATGATTGTTCTTCCCCCACTGACTGACTTTCAATATTTCAAAAGGGTATTGAATTATTACGTGTATAGTCTCAGTTACTATGGTAATATCTGTCCCACTCATGTTTTCTTCTACCAGATAGTCCTGGGAAACTTCAATTTCAATGACCAAGTTGATATAATAGTTCTTATCATTTGACACATGTTGTACTGTTTGTTTTCTCAGTGGTATGATTTGTAAATCACCTGGTTACCTAACTTCCACAATAATCAGAATGCACATATCCAATCCCAGGACAATACTATCATAGAGCTGGATTTAAGAGACTGTTTTATATTTATTTTAAAATTCTATCCCTTGGGGTATTGTGATAAAACCAACCTTTGATTTCATTACATGTGTGGAATAATCAATTGGATGTCATTTACTTAATGGCCACATTCATCTGTAGAGCAAGCAATAGACCAGCCAAATCTTTCTGTATCAGAACAGTAACAAGATCAATATCAACAATTATCTTTGTCAATTTAAACAGTTCTGATACATAATACTCACAAACTATTATAATTTCCTCTACAGGTTTATTTATAGGGTCACTGGCTGTATTATGAATGATTTATAACAATAGTAACATTTGAACCTGAATATTTTTTTTTCATGTCTTCCTCTTTACTCTCTGATCATTTGCATTGGTCGCAAGATTTTGGTCTCAAAAGAGGAATATTTAGTAAACTTAGAAATTTTATTCTCTTTTCATTGTATACGTAAAATATTAAATACTGCAATTGCTCTGTTGGGGTCACAAACACATTCAAGCCCAGGATTCAAAGTGAGAATCACATGAATCATTCTGCATGTGAAGGAAATATGGTCTACATTGCTATACATATTACAAGGTCACATAGGGCTACATAGTAAGACACTACTTCAAACCAACCAACAAAAAAATGAAAATAGGCAAGTAAACATCCCACCCTTCTTTTTTATATATTATTGTCAAATTGCAGGTGAAAAATAACCATCTCATGGATTGCAGAGCAAATTCTTTCCACACAGTTCATATATAGCTCTATGTCTTACTGTCCAAGAATAAGGCCACTGAACAGCTGCCACAGATTGCATATGATCATTATCAATATACAATACATTTGTACATGGTGATGTTAAATTAGCCAATCAATAGTTGTAGTGATATCAGCACACTTACAATGTAGACCCTATTAGTTGCAGAGGAATACATTTCTACAATATTTATAAGGAAGTGTCCAAACTGGAATTATCCCTAAGATCATTCCATTTGCAGATGTTTTACATATAATGATGTGTCATCACACATATGATAAAGAATATACTACGACCAAAGTAGCAAAGGGGCACATCATCACATGGGAAATGAGGAGAGGCACCTGTCAGTAATTGTCCCAGGTACATAGCAACCTCAGTTATGTCAGCATTGTTTATATGCTCCCATCATCATATAGAAGCCATAGACCCACTACTCCCAAACTTTTCTTTGATAATATCAGTCACTGTTTCTGCATCAGTTAAGTTGCATGCAATCCTGGGATCAATAATTTATACATGAATTTTTATCACTATATTTTCAAAGAATAGTCTTTGATATATTTTACATTTATTTCTATTATTCAATAAATGAGGTTTTTTTTTTCCATTGTACTCATAGGATGGGGAAGGGCATCATATGTTACATGGGTAGTGAATTGGGGGAGATTTAGAAGTTTTCGTGGAAAATAATATACATATATATATATATTATATTATATATAAGTATATATATATAATTGTCATTGTCATTAACATATATATATATATACTTATGTACATATATACACATATATGTATATGTTTATATATGTGTGTATATGTATATATGTATATATATAAATATACATACTACATATATATATATGTCATTGTTATATGTTGGAAAATCTTTGGGTATTTGCCCAGGAGTGGTATAGCTGGGTCCACAAGAAATATTATGTCCAGTTTTCTGATGTACTGCCAGACTGATTTCCAACCCCAAAGAAGAACAACAGACAATATCTAGTAACTAGACTCACCAGAGTTCCCAGGAAATAAACCACCAAGCAAGAATTACACGTGGAGAGATCCATGGATCTGACTGCATATGTAGCAGAAGATAGCCTTATTGGAAATTAATGGGAGGAGAAGCCCTTGGTCCTGTGAAGGTACAATGTGCCAGCATAGGGAAATTTGTGTGCCAGGAGGCAGAAGTGGGTAGGTGAGTGGGGGAACATCCTCATACAAGCAGGGGAGCAGGAATCGAATAGGGGCTTTCCAGGTGGAAACATTTGCATTTAAAATGTAAATAAAGGAAATATCTAATAAAAACATATTATGTTACAAACAAACATATAAAACAAGTATACCCCTGAAAAAGCCAAAACCATACAGAAAACCTCATGAAGTCTCAGCCCTATAAAGAGTATTAAATGCAACTCTATTGAATTGGGAGGGTGAGGTGGTGTTTTCCAGGCATAAGCACACTAATTGGCTGTTCAATGGCAACTGTTCAGCCCTAAAGAAATATACATTTAACACTATTCAGAGTAAAAAGTTTATATACAGAAATACACACACACACACACACACACACACACACACACACACACACACATATATATATATATATATATATATATATATATATATATATATATAATTAAACATATGCATCCATTAATTTGGGAATGGGAAAAGAGGTCAGTAAATTAATGGAGGTACTAGAGAGTGATGTAGGAATACTGGGAGAGATGAAATGGAAAACCAATTAACTAAAATATTTTAAAATTATTTTTGACATAACAAATATATCATTGTTTAAGCCCATGAAAGATGGTCCAGCCAGAGAAGGGACTCGCTGTCAAGTCAAAAAGTCTTGAGTTAAATCTCCAGCATCCATGTGGTGGAATAAGAGAAATGCCTACTTTAAGTAGTACTTAAACTCCCAAACATAGCATGAAATTTGTGTGTGGTTGCACCTGTGGGTGTTTTTGTGTGTACATTTATGTATATATGTATTATATATGTATCATATATTGTATATAATCATATATATCATATGATTATAATAATACACTAATATTAATAAATAAATGTGTTTTTAAATGAAAATAATTTCATTTTTGGCCAATTCTGTGGGTGTGTATGCATTCATTATGCATGAGCATTAAAAATTATTTTGAATTTAGGTAGTTAGTATGATTTTCAAAACAGTTTATCTGTATAAACCTCCTGGCTATCCAGGATCTTGCTACACAGCCTAACCTGTTCTCAAACTTAATAAGATCCATGTGTATCTGCTTTATGAGGTCAGAGAGTAAAGTCAAGTGCATGCATGCCTTGCTGAAAAGTGTATTTACTCTGCAAAATCTTTCTATATTTTTCCTTCCTTCGCCTTTTTTTCTCAATTATAAATGTTCTTTAGCTGGGTGGTGGTGGCACATGCCTTTAATACCAGCACTTGGGAGGCAGAGGCAGGCAGATTTCTGAGTTTGAGGTTGGCCTGGTCTACAGTGTGAATTCTAGGATAGCCAGAGCTACACAGAGAAAGCCTGTGTCAAAATAAACCGAAAAATAATGTTCTTTAATATCAGAATTCTTTGTAAATAACAAGAGAATTCCTAGAAATTTCTAGAAAGTGTAGAGGAGGAGAAACCATAATTAGGATATATTATGTAAGAAAATAATCTATTTTCTTTTTTTAATTTTTTTAATAAATATTTGCGCTATTAACATTTGAATGTTAACCCCTTCCACATTTCCTCACCCAAAACCCCTATTCCTATCTGCCCTCCCCCTGCTCACCCCACCTGCAATTTCCTCACTTGCATTCCCCTATTCTGAGAGATTAAGGCTTCCCAGGTCAAACATCCTCTCCTTTCATTGATGTCTGAATTGCTTATCTTTGCTACATATGTAGCTGGAGCTATGGATCCTTCCATGTGTACACTTTGGTTGGTGGTTTAGTCCCTTGGAGCTCTAGGGTACTGGTTGGTATATATTATTGTTCCTCCTATGGGCCTGCAAATCTTTTCAGCTCCTTGAGTCCTTTCACTACCTGGTCCTTTGGGACCCTATTCTCATTATATTGGGTGGCAGTAAGACATCGGTATTTTCAACTTTTCAATAAGGATCAAATTATCCTTCCTCTTTTCTCTTGTTTCCTTGCTTCCTTCCTCCCTCTTTCCTTCCTTCCTCCCTCCCTCCCTCCCTTCTTTTCTTTCTTTCTTTCTTTCTTTCTTTCTTTCTTTCTTTCTTTCTTTCTTTCTTTCTTTCTTTCTTTCTTTCTTTCTTTCTTTCTTTCCTTCTTTCTTCCTTTCTTCCTTTCTTTCTTCCTTTCTTCTCTCCCTTCCATTCATTCCTTATTCTTCTTTCTCTCTCTCTCTCTCTCACTCTCCATCTCTCTCTCTCTCTCTCTCTCTCTCAAACACAAACACACACACACACACACACACACACACACACACAAAGAAAACAAAAACAGGGTAGTATATATCACCCCCCATCCTACATTTTACATTTTACACAGAATGACCTTGGCCTCATGATCCCCATACCACCACCACTTGAATCCAAGAATGACAACAGATTACCACAAGTCTCTATGGATATAACCATGTGTTTTTTTTGTGCATGCTAAGCAAGAACTCTAAAAACTAGTGATGATAGTGCACTGGTTATATAAATCAAATTTAGTGTTACACCCCATGCCCAAAAACAATATAAAAAAACACAATTTATATATAAATATAAAATATGAATATTTTTACAATATTACATAAATAATTATGTTTTTCATAATAAATATTGGTTTGTGTTTTCAAAAATTGGGCTTATGTGTACGAAACAAGCTATCCAAGGTCTTGATCTATAGACTAGCAGTTTTGAAACTGTCTGTTCTTATATATATATGTATATATATACATATATATGTATATATATATATATCATATGTATATCATACATAAAACATATGTCATATATATATGTGTGTATATATTATATATATATATATATATATATATATATATATATATATATATATATATATATTATGTGTGTTTGTATGTGTGTGTGTGCGTGTGTGTGTCTTCTTAGATATATTAGCTACTTTTACCCATTTCCTCTATTGGTTCAAATGATCAAGAAAGAATGTGTATTTCTATTTTTCATTGGATAGTTTATCTATTTACATTTCAAATGCTATCCCCCTTCCCATTTGCCCCTCAGTAACCGTCCTCTCCCAAACCCTATCCCACGCTTCTCCCAAACCCTATCCCACGCTTCTATGAGGGAGCTCTCCCACCCTCATAGTCATTTCTACCATGTCTCGTTACAATTCCCTTACTTTGGGTATCAAGTATTCACAGGAACTAGGCCCTCCTTTCCCATCTAACCAATCCTCTGCTACATATGTAGCTGGAACCATGAGTCCCTCCATGTGCAATCTTTGGTTTGTGTTCTAGTCCCTGGGCACTCTAGGGTTTATGGTTGGTTGATACTATTGAGTGTCCTTATTTTTATTGGATATTTTACTTATTTAGATTGCAAATGATATCCCCTTTTCAATTCTCCCTCCATAAACTCCTTATCACATCCCTTCTCCTCCCGCTTCTATGAGGGTGTGCCACTGTGGATTAAAATGGTAGCCTGCATCTGGCCGAGGCTTGGGCCACTGGGCAAGACAGATGCAGGGTGTTTGATTGAGTGCACCCCACCAGGATGATGGGTTCTTAGTCTTGGGCACCACAGATGCTACTGGATGCCTTGGAAGAGCTGAGAACAGGGTGGTGGCCTGAGGGAATTGATCTAACCTGGGCCTGAAGGGTAAAGAGGGATAGAAGAGCTATGGTTGTATATTATGAGAACAAGAATCCTTGGCTTGATTAGTCAGCTCTTGACTTGTCTTGGTACAGAAAATGTCTAGGAGTATATGAAAGCATCCTGTGTGAGATTAAACTCAGATTTTTAGAAGACGACCAGCTCCATTGCTCCAGCACCAAGGGTCCAGATGAGAAGAGGCAATCCATGTTTTATTTTTTTAATTGAACCAGAATGTATGTGCATTTTATTTTATTTGTTTTTTGATTTTTATTAGATATTTTATTTTTATTACAAATTTGTTTTATTTACATTTCAAATGGTATTCCCATTCCTTTTTACCCCTCCAAAAAACCCTATCCTATCTTCCTTTCCCCTGCTTTACCACCACCCCCTACTAATTTTCTGAGCTAGCATTCCCCTACATTGGGGCATCAAGCCTTGACAGAATGTCATCTCACATTTTCACAGGACTCTCATCTCATTGATGTCTGAAAATGCCATCTTCTGCTACATATGAACTTGAGTCATGGATCCCTCCATGTGTACTCTTTGGTTGGTGCATTAGTCCTTGGGGTTACCAGGGTGTACTGGTTATTGTTCCTCCTGTGGGCTTGCAAAACTCTTCAGCTCCTTGGGTCCTTCCTCTAGCTCTTTCATTGGGGACCCTATGCCCAATTTATTGCTTGATTGTGAGCCATGGGTATCTTGATCTACCTTTTAGTAAGTATCAAAGAATACATTCTTTGGTCTTCATTTTTTTGATCTTTATGTGGTCTATGAGTTGCTTCTCGGGTATTGTGACCTTTGGGGCTAATACCCAAGTATTTATTTATCGATTTATCGGTAAGTAAATACCGTGGTTTTTTTTTTTTTTTTTTTTTTTTTTTTTTTTTTTTTTTTGTAATTGGCTTACCCCATTCAGGATAATATTTTCTAGTTCCATTGTTTTAAAGCATTTGTTGCAACCAGAGAGTTGTGATGAGTAAAAAATAGAGGCCGGCCATGGCCACGTGGAGAGAGGGTAAGAGAAAAGAGCCCAATAGGGAAAGAGCAAAGCAAGCAGAAAACAGAAGGAAAAGTAAGAGAAGATATAGGAGCAAACAGCCCCTTTTATAGTGGGTTCGGCATACTTCAATGTTACCAGGTAACTGTAGGAATGATACTTTCTGTCTGTTGACTGTTAACTCTAGGGCTGGAGTCCAGATAGAACTGAGCACAGTGCATTGCACAATATGAATGATGGCCAAAAAGATATGAAACTAGGGCCTCCAGTCAGGAGCCTAGTGTCTGAGAGCATGGAAAATGGCTTCCTGTCCTTCTTAGAAATATCTCAATGGTCTCAAGGTTGTACTCCTAGCTCAACCAGAAAAAAGACTGCTTTTCAAGATCATACATGTCCCCACATGCCCACCAACACTTGTGTCCCTGTCCTTGCATTCCCCTACACTAGGGCATTGAGCCTGCACAGGATCCAGAATCTTTTCTCCAATGGATGCCCAAAAAGGCTATCCTCTGCTACAGATACAGCTCAAGCCATGTGTCACTATTTGTGGATTTCTTGGCTGTTAATTTCAACCCTGGGATCTCTGGTGGGTTGATATTGCTGTTCTTCCTATGGAATTCCAAACCCCTTCAGCTCCTTCAGTCCTTTCTCTACCTCCTCAGTTGGTGCACTGTGTTCAGTTCAATGGTTGGTTGTGAGCATCTGCCTTTCTATGACAGCCTCTGATCTACCCTTTCAGGAGGCAGTTATATCAGGTTGCTTTCAGCATGTGCTTCTTGGCATCCAAAATAATGTCAGTATTTGGTGACTGTATATGAGGTGAATTCCCAAGAGTAACAGTCTCTGGATAGCCTTCCCTTCATTCTGTGCTTCATATTTTGTTTCCACATTTGCTCCCATATATATTTCATTACCACTCTAAGAAGGACCAAAGCACCCACACTTTGATCTTCCTTCTTCATGATCCATGTGGTCTGTGAACTAGATTTTGTGTTCTGAGCATTTGGACTGATATCAACTTATCAGTAAGTTTATACAAATTGTGTTCTTTTGTGCTTGAGTTACATCACTCAGAATGATGTTTTCTTTTTTTAAATTTTTTTCCTTTATTGATATTTTTTTCTATTTACATTTCAAATGGTTTCCCCTTTTCTGGGTCTCTATTCCCCGCAAGTCCCCTGTTCTGGTATTTCCCTATACTGTTGCATTGACTCTTTCCAGGGGCCACTCCTCCATTCTTTTTGGACATCATTTAATATGTGGATTATGTCTTGGGTATTCAAAGTTTCTAAGCTAATATCCACTTATCAGTGAGTGCATGCCATGACTTATCTTTTGAGACTGTGTTACCTCACTTAGTATGATGCTCTCTAGCTCCATCCATTAGTCTAAGAATTTCATGATTTCATTGTTTCTAATGGCTGAATAGTACTCCATTGTGTAAATATACCACATTTTTTGCATCCATTCCTCCTTTTAAGGCCACTTGGGTTCTTTCCAGCATCTGGCTACTACAAATAGGGCTGCTATGAACTTATTGGGCATGTGTCCTTATTACATGATGAAAAATCCTCTGGGTATATGCCCAGAAGTGGTATAGCAGGGTCCTCAGGAAGTGTCATGCCCAGTTTTCTGAGGAACCACCAGACTGATTTCCAAAGTAGTTGCACCATCTTGCAATCCCACCAGCAGTGGAGGTGTGTTCTTTCTCCACATCCTTGCCAACACATGCTGTCTCCTGAGTTTTTGAACTTAGCCATTCTGATGGTTTGAGGTGAAATCTCAGGGTTGTTTGGATTTGCATTTCCCAAATAATTAATGATGTTGAACATTTCTTAAGGTGTTTCTCTGCCCTCAGATGTTCTTCATATGAAAATTCTTTGTTTACCACCATACCCCACTTTTTAAAGGGGTTATTTGGTTCACTGAATTCTACCTTCTTGAGTTCTTTGTATATATTAGATATTAGCCCTCTGTCGGATTTTGGGTTGGTGAAGATCCTTTTCCAATCTGTTGGTTGACGTTTTGTCCTTTTGACAGTGTCCTTTGCCTTACAGAAACTTTGTAGTTTTATGAGGTCCCATTTGTCATTTCCTGATCTTAGAGCATAAGCTATTGGTGTTCTATTCAGGAACTTTTTTCCTGTGCCCATGTCCTCAAGGGTCTTCCCCGGTTTCTTTTCTATTAGTTTCAGTGTGTCAGGTTTTATGTGGAGCGTGTACATGGAGTTGCCCATGACTCCAGACACATAGGCTGTAGAGGATGGACTTGTTGGACATCAAAGGGAGGAGAGGCCTTTGGTCTTGGAAAGGCTCAGTTCTGAAGTGTGGGGGAATGCCAGGACAGGGAAGTGGGAGAAGGTTGATTGGAAACAGGGTGAGCAGAGATAGGTTATGAGACTTTCTTGAGGGGTGGGTGAACCAGGAAAGAGGAAGAAATTTAAAATGTGAATGAAGAATATATCTAAAAACATAACCCCCAGGAGTCTTCAAGTGTTCCCAAGAATGTGGAGAAAGAGGAACACTCCTCCACTGCTGGTGGGATTGCAAGCTGGTAAAACCAGTCTCTAAATGAATCTTGCATTTCCTCAGAAAACTGAGCATGATACTACCAGAATACCCTGCTATACCAGAACTGGGTATATACCCAGAGGGTTCCCCAGCATGTAGTAAGGACACATGCTCCACTATGTTCATAGCAGCCCTATTTATAATAGCCAGAAGATGGAAAGAACCCAGATGTCCCTCAACGGAGGAATGAATACAGAAAATGTGGTATATTTACACAATGGAATACTACACAGCTATTAAAAGCAATGGATTAATGAAATTCTTAGGCAAATGGGTAGAACTGGAAAATATCATCCTAAGTGAGGTAACCCAATCACAAAAGAACACACATGGTATGCACTCACTGATAAGTGGATGTTAGCCCAGGAGTTCTGAATACCAATGACACAATTCACATGTCAAATGATGCCCAAGAAGGAGGAAGAACAAAGTATGGATATCGTGGTCCTTCTTAGAAGGGGGAACAAACTATCCACAGACAGAGATAAAGAGACAAAGTGTGGAGCAGAAACTGTGGATCATTCAGAGTTTATTCCACCCAGTGATCCATCCCATATAGTTACAAAACCCAGACACTATTATTGATGCCTGTAAGCACTTGCTGACAGGAGCCAGATAGAGTTGTCACCTTCAAGCTTGATGTTTTTAATGTCCTGTAAAAGAAATATGTGATACCTTCAACAATATGGTCTAATCTTCATATTTCTTGCGAATCAAAAATAATTACACCAACTTATTATTTGCAGATATGTTTTGGTTCCTATGACAAATAATTCCTACAGAAGTAATCTCTATCAATGAAATTTGCATTTTGTATCCATATATTCTCAACTCACTCACCATCACTGAGTAAAGACAAGGCATTAATTCAAGGCAGGTACAAATGGCATGAACTTAAGGAAAAGCCCTGCTGGTGCTTTTCAGTTTTCTCCCTGTGGCTAGTACATAATATATCTTTATACACACCAGGTTTATCTGACCATGTATTACCATAAATACCTGGTCGTACCTCACAAAGTGTTGTTGGTCCCCTCTATCAAATATATAGTAAGAAAATGACACCATATACCTTTATGCAAGCAAACTTGTAGATGCTGTTCAAGTAGGCTTCTCTAATCACAAATAACTAAAATTGAGTCAAATTAAAAAAAATGACAAGAATAATATGCACATATAACATACCTAATACATTTTATAAATTACAGAATATATGTACATAATTGCTATGTACTTCTGACCTGTGGATAAGATTTCAAAGTTCAGGAAAAAAAGGTACAATTGAATGAACAGTTGATTTTACATACATAACAAATGACAAACTACTACATCTCAAATATCTTTCTGTTTTTAATGTACTTATACACATATATTTATAAACCTTTTTAGATTCCAAACCAAAATTTCTTTTTTATGGCCTTTAAAACACATAAAGGAAGATAAAATAATCTGCACAATTACTAAAACTGTTGAACATTTCTTTATAACTCTTCCGTTAATTAAATACATATAGATTATAGTTCTGACAACTGTGTGTATAATTATGACTTGAATATCAGTGTAGGTATATACATGTTATAATGTATCTGTGAAATTCAGAGATTAACTTCTGGCAACTGGTTCAGTTTCTTCCATGTGTTTTTCAGATATCTAATTTAGGTCTCTAAGCTTGCATGACAGATTCATGGCATTGCATGATTATATGTTCTCTATCATTTCACGTTTTTCTCAATAATTTATATAAGTATTAATTTTGTAACCCAATCACTGACCGCTCTGTTCTGACCTACACACAGTCCTTCCTTCCACATCTCCATCTTCTTAGCTTTGGAGAGGCAGGATTCCTCACTGGGTATCCTCCTACCATGCCACCTCAAATCTATGAAGGTCTAGGTTCATCCTATCCCACTGAGGTCTAAAAGAACCCTGGACAAAGGAATGGACTCCACAAACAAATTTAGGATCAGCTTCCACTCCAAATGTTATAGGACCCTCATGCAGACTGAGCTACAGATTGGATACAATTTGCAGGAGGCCTAAATCCATCCCATGTAAAATCGTTCAAGGGTGATTCAGTCTCTGAGGCACCTGAGTATCCACATTCGTTGATTGTATTTGTGTTTCTGTGCATTACTAACTCTTTCTGAGCACACAATCCTTTCCCCAATACTTCTAAGTGATTCCCTGCACTTCAAACAAAGTTGTGCTGTATGTATCTGCATCTGTTTCTCTGTCAATCTGTGTGGAGTCTTTCTGAGTAGAGTCATCCTACATTTCTGTGTGGAAACATCACAGAGTATCAGTAATAGTGTCAGGGATTGGTGCTTGCCCATGGTATTTATCTCAAGTTGACCAGGTTATTATTTGGCTATTACCTGGATATCTACTCCACTTTTGTCCCTGCATTTCTTTCAGATTGAACATATTTTGGGAAGAAAGTTTTAAGTGTTGGTTGGTCTACTTGTTCCTCCAACTACATTCCTGCTTGGACACTGGGATTAACTCCTTCTGACTCCATATCCCTCAAGAGAGGAATTTAGATTGTAACACATCCTTATCTTATGGTTTTTGTAATTTAACTACCTACTGGCCTGGGTTTTCTTCTGCTCTAGGGGAACACAGCCTCTCTTGTACACAGGCTGAACTAGAAAGAAGAATGTTTAGCAGTGCCAGGTGGTTTGTAGAGGAACTTGATCTGCAAGAATGTTGATAAATGGGCTTATCCAGAGATGGTTTTTCACCAAATCAGCTCTTGTTTATTTGGGGTAAGAAGAGTTACACAAATCTTGGGCCAAATATATGGCTTTGGGGGTGGTAAATATATATTATTAATTTGGATGAAGTGCTAGGAATGCTTCGTTTGCATAAAGAATTCTAGGTGTTTCCATATCCTCACAGTGAGAGAAGAATCTTGATCAGTTATTTGGCCTTCAGACTACCTGATTACCTTGAAAGTGATGGAGGTGTGGTAATATGCACTGGGACATGCAGGATCAATTAAAACAATTAGTTACAAATAAGAGAAAATCATTCATATGTAAGATCAATCATTGAAACAATTAACTACCCAACAGAAAAATACTAAATTTAAATGAAGGTTGAATGATTTTGAAGGTCTTCCAATGGCAATTTTTTTTTTAAAAAAAAGAACAACTTATACAAGAGAAATAACATTCTCATTGTTTTTTTTATTGATATATTTTTTATTTACATTTCAAACGATTTCCCCTTTTCTGGGTCCCCACTCTCCGCAAGTCCCATAAGCCCTCTTCCGTCCCCCTATTCTTCCATCCACCCCTTCCCACTTTCCTGTTCTGGAATTCCCCTATACTCTTGCACTGAGTCTTTCCAGAACCAGGGGCCACTCCTCCATTCTCTTTGGACATCATTTAATATGTGGATTATGTCCTGGGTATGCAAAGTTTCTAGACTAATATCCACTTATAAGTGAGTGCATACCATGATTGATCTTTTGAGACTGGGTTACCTCACTTAGTATGATGTTCTCCAGTTCCATCCATTTGTGTAAGAATTTCATGAATTCATTGTTTCTAATGGCTGAATAGTACTCCATTGTGTAAATATACCACATATTTTGTATCCATTCCTCCATTGAAGGACACCTAGGTTCATTCCAGCTTCTGGCTACTACAAATAGGGCTGCTGTGAACATAGTAGAGCATGTGTCCTTATTGCATGCTGAAGAATCCTCTGGATATATGCCCAGTAGTGGTATAACAGGGTCCTCAGGAAGTGACATGCCCAGTTTTCTAAGGAACCGCCAGACTGATTTCCGAAGTGGTTGCACCATCTTGCAATCCCACCAGCAGTGGAGGAGTGTTCCTCTTTCTCTACATCCTTGCCAACACCTGCTGTCTCCTGAGTTTTTGACCTTAGCCATTCTGGATGGTGTGAGGTGAAATCTCAGGGTTGTTTTGATTTGCATTTCCCTAATGATAAATGATGTTGAACATTTCTTAAGGTGTTTCTCAGCTCTCCGAAGTTCTTCATGTGAAAATTCTTTGTTTAGCTCCGTACCCCACTTTTTAATGGGGTTATTTGGTTCTCTGGGTTCTACTTTCTTGAGTTCTTTGTATATATTAGATATTAGCCCTCTGTCGTTTTTAGGGTTGGTGACGATCCTTTCCCAATCTGTTGGTTGACTTTTGTCCATTTGACGGTGTCCTTTGCCTTACAGAAACTTTGTAGTTTTATGAGGTCCCATTTGTCAATTCTTGATCTTAGAGCATAAGCTATTGGTGTTCTATTCAGGAAAATTTTGACTATTAAGTCATATAGAAAGAGCATGTGAAAGACCAGTGGATGGAAAATGATTACTGAGGAATACTGTGTCAAGAGGGATCAGTGATAAGACATCATCTTGAAAACAGAAGTCATGAGAAACAGACCTCAGATGCAGAAAGGTGGGTTTTGCTTATTGAAAAATTGTTCTTATTAAAATAGAATTGTACTTGAAAATGTGAATTTATCCTAAATATGAAGTTCCACAATATCAATGGAATTTGATTGGCAAAATTTGATTGAGGAAAGGCTATTATTTCCTTAGTAAGTTTAAGGATATTTCATCTTTCAGCATTTTTTTTCAAAAATTTCTTTCCTTTCAAATATATCTCTATTTTCTAATAAACAACCCATATTTTTCATGATTTCTACTATTAAGAATGAGTTTGCTGAAATTGATGTATTTTAATCTGATTCCAAAATCATAATACCAAAATTGAATGTCAAATTCCTTGAAAATTCACTTTCACTTCAGTATCTGATGTAGTTGGAGAGGCATTCTGAGATCTGTAGCATGACTTATGAGCAAGGGGATTTCTTGGGGCAGGAAAAAGAGCAATATCCCAGTGCTCATAACATGGGGTGACACTAATTGTATAAAATGTTCTGTAATTCAATTTAACAGTTTTCTCAATAGTATGTCATTCATGTTTTCTCTAATTTTCTCCTGGAGATAAAATTATAGGACATAGTTATATAAACTACTGTCGACTAATGAACATAGTGATTTCCCTTATATAAGAAGAAATAGTACATATCTCTGGGCTCTTGCAATCAATGATCAACCTGTGGACAAGTCTTCAATCTCCTCTGAAGGTAATAACACCTTTCAAAATATTTATATTACATTTTAAGGACGTCAAAATTTAATACTGATATTTTCTATTGTCAATAAAACCTCTGTTTCCCCTGAGGATTTTTTCAACTGATAAACTACTAACTATAATTCTAGAGAAACAGCATTCAATTAATGTCACCTATATATCTCCTTACCGTGATCTGTGTTTCCAGTCACAGGGAAGCTGAGGCCATCATTCTCCTGGACACTTCAGACATTCCAGACATGTGATCCATTGAAATATTTACAGTAACAATCAATATAAAATTTCATTTTAAATATATGTTATTGCAATTGGCATAGATATAAAGGGAATAGAATCTATTTCAAAAATTCGTTCTAGCAAAACTGAGGAAGATTTTGGGACATCCTTTCATTCCATAACTTCAGACATTGGGAAATATCACATATCAGTCTAACTATGATTTTAATAGTATGTTTATGTGACAGAAGAATTCCTGACTATACATGACCCCAGCAATATGGGTCTCTTCAATTTTGCCTCAGAAAATTTATCTGCTCTATATTTGGAAATAGCAAAGATTTTCCCTGAAGAAGATGCTAAGTAATGCAGTGAAGAAGGTCCTAGGGATATTCTTTAACAAATAATCCTTGTTTATATATTAATAAAATATTCAAATTCATTATATCACAAGATTTATGGTGTATACAGTTTTAATTCATGAGGAATAATATTATGCTCTACATACAGGTCAGGTGTTTCCTCATGCTTATAAAGACACAGTTGGGAAACCTGTATGAAACAGGATTGAAGGAATTAAAATATTGTTGAGAAGGATAATAAACTAGAGCTTTATCTTTTCTTGATATATATTAATTCAGGGTATAATCTATATTTAATTTAAAAAAAGCAAAGTCTACGTTTCCCTCAAACTTCCAAATGTCTTTTCCTTTATTCTAATTTATCTTCACCCTTGGTAGAAGTGCTGGAATGACTAAGGTCTTCTTTGAATGTGTCTTCACGTGATGACGAAAGTTCCCCTCTCCCTACATTGCATACAGGGAACACATTTTTGACATTTCTCAGTGTTATTGCAAACAAGACAAGCTAGAAAGTCAAACAAGGAAATAATGGGTCTTAATTGGAATGTTGATCTTATGCACTAAGACAATCAACTTGTCCCTTTCTGCATCAAAGCTCAGGCTGAGAAATAATAGGTGCAGGACATAGTACATGCTCCTGACATTTTGCTACTCACATTGGAGCTTCCATTTCCATTGAAGCACCAAGCACCTTTGCATTAGAGGGATAATCTTAGGATGTCACTTACACTGCTCTGGGAAGAAACTCTGTAGCATTTTCACAGTCCCTTCACCCCTGGGAAATAGCCCTATCATTAAATTTCTATTTAATTTTCAGATGCACTTTGTTCTTATCATCTCTATCTTCTATCCCAATCTAACATCCTTCCATCTCTCCTTTCATGCTTTAGTTTCATGTCAAGGCCATATATTTGACTGCATATCCTGAATATTAAACCTGTCTGAGTCAAGAGAATACTCAAACATCATCCCAGCTCCATCAATTCGTCACTCTTCAATTTTCCTGAAACCATGTATGTAATATCACTTGCTTTATGGCTTTTACTTTCAACATAATTCTCCTTCCAGAGTTCTTCCTCAAAAATTATCTTTGCTGTTTCGATTATTTCCACAATACTCCCTCAGTAACCCTCACTTTCAGCTTTGAAACTATACAGCTTAGGTCTATTTTATTTACTTTGAACACTTGAGATCATTTAATTTAAGTGTGTGATTGTCAAAGTCAGGAGTAATAAGCTTTGCTTCCTCTTAGGAATCTGCTGCTTTGTAGGAGTGGAACAAATGAGAATCTTGAAGGGAGAAGTGAGAACCTGCACTGTGGATTCCCAGCATTTTCTTTGGATGCCTTGTGATTAAAGTCTTTTCAGCTGATGTATTTTGTCTATTTCTTCTAGTAGAAAACATCTTCAAAATCTACTGATTCTTCAGATTTATTCATCTTATTCTCTCTGTCTTCTTATTTCTTTTTCATTACAATAAATATAAAAGAGGAGATCAAGAAAAGCACATATTTTTTTTCATTCAATGTCTTAGTCAGTATCTTCCAGAATTTCTTTTCCTCTTGAGGTAAACATTGTTTATTGAATGTAATGGAGGGAATCTCAATTCAGAAATTTAAACACCAGAGCCACAATACTTAAGGAAACACTACAGATATAGTTAGTGTTAAACTGAACTTTATGTAATTCCCCAGATAGCAATCAACTCTAGAATTAAATAAAATCAAATCACAGAGTATGGCAGCACATTTTAATCCATAGAATATCATACCATAGATTAGTGCACAAATATTATACTGGTTTTTATTCTTAGATACTATTGAAATGGTTATTCTCCCTCTCAACTTGATGTGATCTATAATCTCCTGAGAGACAAACTGCTGTCATCCTTGAGCAGAGCAGAGTTAACAAGTTAATTGAGGTAGAAGAACATCTCCCTTTGGAGAAGACAAGGTTGAGGATTCTAAGGACTGGCCTCTTCCCTAAAAAATTGGCTTTCTGGGTACAATACAAGAACTCTACTATCCAATGTACAGAGATCTTCCTGCACAAATAGAGATATTAATGCAAACATTGTTTTTATAAAGTAATAAATGCTGTCAGACATCCACTGAAAACTTAAACAAATACAACCCTACAGCATTTTAGTGTGGCTGGAAATTTTGCTAGTAGGAATCAATATTTGAAAGGTATCTTTAAAAATCCAGAAGTCAGAAATAACTTTCAAGCAAGTGTTTAAATTTTCCAGCACTGGCAGATGCTGCAGAGGGACTGATCTGCAGTAGCACAGCCTGTTTAAGCATAGACATCCTCTTGTCTTAGTATGGTATAAATTGATATATTACCACACTTATTTGCTCAGTCCTACATTGAAACAAATTTAGCCACATAGAGGTAGCTTCTGAATGATCTGCCATAGGATAGGATGTCAGGTATTTCCATATGAATTCAAAGCTGCCTTTTTATTTTTGCATTTTTCCATAGCACACAGTGCAGATTGTTAAATTCAAAGCACATTTATCAATTACATATTAATTTCCCATTCCCATGTAGAATTTGACTTGCAGGAAAGCATATTACTAAGTCATGATATATTTACATTTAATTGAAAATAATTGAATACATAAACATTTAAATCACGAGCCATTCTAAATTTCTATTTTTTCTTTCATTTCCATATTGAGCAGGCATTTTAATCACCAAGGCTTAAATTTGCATAGAAGACCCTAAATGACTTTTCTGCTTGTAAAAGCAAATACTGCTCTGTAAGAGGATTTCCCACAACCATGTGAGGAATCTCAAGACTACATGGAACTGACATCATGGAATATAAATATATATACCTCTACACATATGCATACAGAGAGAGAGAGAGAGAGAGAGAGAGACAGAGACAGAGAGACAGAGACAGAGAAAGAGAAGGGACAGACCAACTGACATAAACTGAGTAATGGAGACAGTGAGAAAAATATGCACACGTGATTAAAATAATAAAATCTAGCTAACATTGGTGGCAAATGACATTATTTGAGCACTTATGAAGGAGCAGCTCATTATTCTCTGAATTCAAAACAAGCACATTCTACAAAGTGAGCTCCCAGTCCAGACAATTTTATCATGTAAGACCCTGATTAAAAAAAAAAAGAAATATGCATAAGTATCTCATAAGAACATTTTTTTAAAACATGAGGGAAAACCATTACTGAATGACAAAACTATGCTTTCATAAAACAAGAAATATTATGTTCAAGTTAAGGATTTTTTTTAAATGAACTCTAGGAAATTTAAAAATTATACCTAATAAACTAAAATGACATTAATTGAGAACAATGTTAAGGAAGTATCATTTAATCTTTAGTGATTTCTCCTAATAGCATTACAAGTGTTTAGTGCTCTTGTACATTCTCCAGTTTGGGTTATATTTTTGCCTAAGGACTTTCTTTCCTTTGTATAGAGATATAAAGATGAATATACATCAATATTGTACAGTCATCTTTGTGCAGAAAACACTTTGAACTTATTCCTGACCAATCTATACAAGGGATAATTAAGACCATTCTTTTTCATACCAACAATAGGACAGTTTACAGGTTATGCATACCTGCTTTTGTCATCAGCTTTACAAAAGATTTTGAATCTCTGCATCCTGACAACCATGCATGCAAGTGTGACTGGAGGACTGTGTTGACTCACTAACACAGACTGGGGGTTGAGAATGTGATTATTCATTATGTTATTCTATACATATCAAGTCTTTGTCTCTTATGAATCAGATGAGAAAGCTATAAGGTCACTACCTGGCTTCATTTGTCCTGGCCTGTGTTGTGTTGGCTGCAGTGCCCTTCCCCTTGAGCCTTCTATCTACCTTGTAACTTTAACTCTGTTCTCTTACAGGGTGAACCTTAATATTTCAAAGAGCTGATAATATTGTGAATTAACAGTGTGTGGTACTTGAGGGCAGTTAGAAAACAAAGAACTTTTTTTATATAAAAATTTTCATAAAATTAACATTCCTAAGGTAATTAATTTACATTCTGCCTTGCTATGAAGGATGCGAAGGGATAA
The DNA here is from genome assembly GCF_947179515.1 of Apodemus sylvaticus. Taxonomy (NCBI): domain Eukaryota; kingdom Metazoa; phylum Chordata; class Mammalia; order Rodentia; family Muridae; genus Apodemus; species Apodemus sylvaticus. The sequence continues at coordinate 150,726,014 of NC_067472.1, read as the reverse complement.
AATAATTTGAGAGTTAACATACAGGGTATCTTCAGTAGGTAGACACAACAGATAATGATGGTTTGCACCTCCCAGTTTCTCAAGGATTAGGAGAATCAGTTAAGTATGAGTTTTGACACTTGTATACTTAGGATACAGGAAACCGGATTCCAATGTGGCAATAAGAAAGTTAGTAGACACAGAAAAATCAGGTGTAATTGTAGTCAATTTGTGGAAACATGAGGGTTATTTACATGCAGAACTATTGCAGAGTGTTACAGAATTATAAAAACTTTTTTCCCTCTTTAGTTGATCTATCTTTCATATAGCTATACTGGTTCAGTGTTGTTAGGTACTTGTTACTTTTTAAGGTTTTTTTAATCTTTTCCAGACTTAAAAATGAACTAGTGTATTGGGAAGTACTTTCTTTACATATTTAATCTATTCGGTCCACTACTCTCCTAATATTGATGAGTCTGTATGATAAGGAAAGTAATATGCACCAAATTTGGGCGGCATTTCTCAAAGAGATATTCACAAGAGTGAGCCATGTTTTATATTTGTATGTTTTATTGTTTACAGTTCCTACTGGAATTCTATTTTGTTTTTCATTTCAAAATAGTGTTGTATTTAATTTTTATTGAAAATTAACTTTAATACAATATATCATCTTTATACCAAGAGTTACCCCTGTTTCTACTCCTCTCAGTACCTCACCATCTACCCTCCCTTTCACATCAGCTCTCTTTCTGTCTCACACTGGAAATGCACACCCAAGAGATGACAACTAAACATATCAACATGAAATATAATAAGATCAACCCCATCACAATAAGGGTGGACAAGGCAACCTAAAAGAAAGAAAAGTGCACAAGAGCAGGCACAAGAATGAGAAACTCTTGCTTCCTTTGGCATCTTCATAAAATAACCTACAGAAATAAAAGGATATAGCTGCAACAAGAAATGTGTGCATCCACAAACATGGAGAACAACATAGCAGCTTAAGTTTAGTGTGGAGGAACAGCAGCCCTAAGTCCAGGTTAAATGCGAATGCTTTACAATAGGCTTGAAGAACATTCACATCTTTAATGTTATCATATATTAATTGTTCTTTTACTGTTTATAGTTTCAAGATTATTACAGGTCAAATAAAATTATGCTAAATGAATAGATTCAAAATTTATTTTTGAAATACTTCATGACTATAAGGTGAAGGAACACTTCAAGGAAACAAACCCTTTAGAATATGACTTTCAATATGCATACAGCCTTACTTAATTCACTCTGATTCCATTACATTTCTGTAATTTATGCCTTGGTCCCCAAAATTATAATTGTATCTTTTATGTATCCTCTGTCTACATAAATTCACTTGAACCTTAATTAAGATGGTTATATGAAATATTTGAGTTTACAACACTAATGACTCAAGCTTTAGGAGATAGAATGCAATGTCACAGGAAGATTATGTAGGAGATAAGAAAAAGTTTCAATTCTCATATTATCAGAAACATTGTAAAGAAAGCTAGATTAGAATACACTCCATGCTCCTATGTGCCTCTAATATGAACAGTGAGACATTACAGATTTCAACATACGGAGTGCAGGAAGAGTAACTCAAGTGTCTGACAAAGCAAAATATCACACCTCAGTAAGGCTGAGAACTAGGGAACAGGTGCTACAAACTTCAAACTTCCAAAGACAATGTAATTTTAAAATTAAATGTCAACTTCACTGAAAAATTAAGCAGTGTCCATTTATTAAATCTAAAAATACTGCAAAATCAAGTATTTACTCCTTTTGTAACAAAAATAAAATTGGCAGCCCCTTTTTGCATTACTACTGACTAAGTGACGAACTTGGGCAAAACTTTCCAAACCTATGCGTTTAAAGCAAGGGACACTATTCCTCTGCTCATTTCGCACAAAATGCAAAAGCAACTGACAATGTGAATCTCTACCCTGGATTGTGACAGGCGAAAAAAAGACATGGCCCTACCTATCCACAGATACGAAAAATCTTTGATTAGGTCACCATATTAAATCAGAACAAATCTCATAATTCCAGAACATCCTAATGCTTAAAAGTGAGGTCTTTTCAGCTACCCTTTCTAAAAAGTCAAGTGCAAGCCCCCAAGTGAATTCACAGGCACACAAGATCCGTGTTTAAACTTGAGGGTTCCCTGAGTCTACACCACTATGTGAAGGGCCTACACTCCAGTGTTTTCCTAGTTAGTCAAGAGAATACTAAAGCAAACTTCCAAGACTGTTTCAGTGCTAAACCTTAAAGTAGCATGTTTACTCATGGTTTTAGCTTAGCTCAAAGAATTTTTATGATATTAAGAAAGGCTTCAAGTATTTTCCCCTTTTAAATTTGCACTGATGTTTATTTAGCTTTATTTACAGAGCAGGGAATATTTTTTTAAGCCTCCAATCGTGCCTAGGTAACATCAAGTATGCCAGTTTAAAAGACATTTAATCAGAATTCTAAAAATAACAATTGTTGAGGCTCCTCAAGAAGAGGTGAGTGATCATTGCTGGCAGTAGCTCCTGTGCCTCAGTTACTCAGAAGCAGTTCTGTTGCAGTCTCTACATCTGATGATTTTGAAGACAAAGTCACTATTACTTCATTCCTATCAAAACTCATAGCACAGAGGATTTTTTCTTTTTTCTTTTCTCTTTTTTTTTATGTAGTCTGGACTAAAAACAGGTGCTCCCCCATACATGTGTGTCCAATGTTGAGATACTTTTCTTTATATTCTCAAATAAGATGGAAATGTTTGAAATATTGGACAGTTTACCTCCATTGTTCATAGGGATTTTTAATGAAAGGTTGCTTGGTAACACTAATATTTAGGTATTGAAAATTATAAGCCATATTCTTGGACTTTACTTTCTGCCTGTATAGTTAGAACATGTTTTCTATTTAGAGGTATATGAGAGAAAGGTGACAAAAGTCAGGCAATACCTTTGACCTGGTGGCAGCTAAGGTCTATTTTTAGTTTTTAGGTTTTTTTTTTTTTTTTTTTTTTTTTTTTTTTTTTTTCCGTATTGGCTCCAGACTGGTTCCAATGAACACTTACTGGACATGTATATAGCATGTGTTTTCATATCTTTTACCCGATTATGCCATCATATCTTGTGATCTTAGCACTTGGAAATTAGAACCATCCATGAGATTTATATGATCTGGGTTTCATAAGCAATATTGCTAGTGCTTTTTCTTGTTCATTTATTGTGATAATATCCATTCTGGGGTATTTACTTTACTGTTCTCTTTCTTGTTTGATTTTTATTTTTGTTTTATTTCCCAACTTGTAAGTTTAGTTCATCAAAAGATTGAAGCTCAGACTTTTATCCTTGTTTGATCTATATTTAGGCAAACAATACTAAAAGTTTAGATTTAGTTAAAAGTATCCTGATGGAAATACATTTTGAAAATTTGCATTTGACAGTTTGTCATCTTAACAAGTCCTAAAAAGGTTCTCTTTTGTTCGTGGTATGGTGGTGCTTTTACTCCCAGGTTCTTGAACTAGAAAGTCAGCAGATTCTGTGAGATTCTTTGTGGGAGGTGTATGTCCAGTCTCAACCCCCTGATCCCATAATTTTAGTGAAATCCCAATTTAGAGCAGGAACATCCCTTAATATTCACTTATACTCTGAGAGGATTTTGCATAATTTTTTCTTTTTTCTTTTTTTTCCTTGAGCCTATGCCTAACTTTTATTATAAAACATATAGAGCATGTTGGGAACTTTGAATTCAAAAATGATGTAAATGTATGGAATCAAATATTTTGTCTTTATAAAGTGCAAGTAATCTATATAAATGAATTAAAATATTTTTAGATTTCTTTTCTGAAGATGGCATTTAGCACTATGAAAAAAACTTAAGCATCTGCAGATTGAAATGACAGTAGGTTTTGCTCTTTCTGTAGAACACAGCATGCTATACATTATTGGTTAGGCTGTTAGGTAAGTTTACAAATGTAGAAAGTGGAGCCTTGTTGTGAATATAGGCCTCATACACCTTTTAAAACTGCAGGAGAGGTAGATGTTTTTACAGTCTAGTATTGCAGCAATGGAAATGAACTTTTGGTGGGGCAAGGGCCCAAAATAAATTTGGGAATCGAGTAGTGAAATCAGGCATATTGTATTCAGATGAAGTAAGTGTTTATATAAGAAAAGGCAAGGTGTTTGTTCATTGTTAATTTTATTTCATGGATTGTGATAAAATACTTCTGCATTAATTACATTTTCTGCTTTAAAGTATTTGAAGTTTCTAGTTACATTTTAGTCTTTCAGGACCTCTTTTAGTATGTACCCATCAGATTGTTAGTGTCACTGAGGAATAGCCTTTTCTCAAGCATGACTTCCAGTGTCTGCACAAGTTGTGACATGCTAATGCACTCTGTTTGTACGTTTTCAATATAGTACAAACACATAGCATAAGACAGGGCCAGTGTTGGTGTCTCCCTTATCTATCTTGTTACTGCTTTATTAGATTGCAAGAAAATCTGGAGCCTGCAGTCCTCACTGGAAGCTGCCATGATTCTGTTGCCATTGGCATGGTTAATCTCGCCATGCTGGTATCTATTGTCAGTTGTGGCACAGGTGTGTTTGTTTCTGAGTCAAGTGGATCAAGTTGTTGCACTGTGCTTTTAATTATCATGTTTTCTACTGTCACCTACACTTTACAGGCATAATAATAAAAGCTAGACTATTTCTTTTGGAGAAAAGAGTCATATTAAATTTAATTTTAGACTTTGCAAAACAAATGAAATATTATTGAAATTAATATCTATTTTTTATCATGTAGCATTTGATGGTGTATTGTCATGGTATAAATTTCCCTTTGAAAGAATCTTCTTTGTTAGCTTCTTTAGATTTCTAGGCAGGTTGTTAGTGATGGTTGGTTTTGTAGGACATCCATTAACTTCTTGTTTGGGGGATATATAGGCTTGGTACTAGAAATACCGTTGAAGCAGTGTGGCCTGTGATTGGAGGGTTGGGTGTCTGCCTTGAATTAACCCCCTTTGAATTAACCCTCTTGAATTAAAATAGCCCCCTTGAATTAAAAACTATGAAAAATTATTGTTTACAACTAAATTGTTAAAAATGAAACCATTTTTAAAGATTAAAAAAAGAATCAGAGAGCAACTTGTTAACACACACAGGGATGCCACAAAATCACTAAGCTGAATGTTATAACACATTTACAGAGGACCTAGTGCAGACTGTTGTACATTCTGGAACAGAGAGGTCCACAAAGGCATTCCATTAGCTCTCTCTCTCTCTCTCTCTCTCTCTCTCTCTCTCTCTCTCTCTCTCTCTCTCATACCTGCACGCACACTCTCTCTCTTTGGTTTTCCTTTCAAAATGTTGGGATTTAAGATTTTTAAGGTATTCCCAAAGTGTAGTCATGTGGTAACTCATGCCACCAGAACTCTAAGGTTTTGTGAAGGTTGTTGCTTCTCAAGCGGTGGTAATTACTGCAGTTATAGAATAACAGTGCTATATTATACATCTTTTGATGCTTTCCTTGTGCAGCATAAATTTAATTTAGTATAATATTATCTCTTGAAAATACTTTCATTATTTAAGTTTTTCTGCATTAAGACTTTTTGTTTCCATATACAGATATAAATATAAGCTTAATTTAGGTCAAGTATAGTGCTGACTATTATACATACACATAGTCTATGGAAAATTATACATGGTTTCTGGGATTATTTTTGAATTATTATACCCAGTGAATTACTCTTGTCTGTCTCTAAGAATATCTTTAATAATTGTTATATTCTTGGAGTAGTATTTTTACTAATGTAGATATTTAGTTTTACACTATCAGAAATATACATTTGTATAGAAAAAATAAATGCTTATATCATATATAAAATAATAAATATTTCACACATACAATTCATATACAAATATATATGTACAACCTGATACTTTTATGATAATAACATGCAATATACCATATATTATAACTCATAATAAACTACATATATTACTACTAGATATAAACTAGCTCTAGTTTGGAGTTTGGAGATTTCATTATAATAAGAGTATATGTAAACATAAACATATAAGTGTATACTTGTCTATCAATCTTTCTATCAAACTATGTATCTACCTATTGATCTATCTATCTATTTATCTATCTACATGTAATTTACATAATATAAAAATATACTTTATATATGTTTGATATATATTTATATATGTGTGTATATTCAGCTTTATATGTATTTTATATATACAATATATACACATATTTATATAAATATTGCTACTTTCTAATAAAGAATAGTTATTTTGTATATTTTGTAGTTATAAATGTAATTTATTAAGTATTATAATGCATTTTATATTACATATTGCAATTAAAAATGTATGTTTTATATTGTATGTATATAAATAAATATGTAAATCTGATAAAGTGTTTATATACTTCTTATGTCATATAAATATATACATATATATGATTATGTTTTATAGCGATTTTTGGTACATTCTTAGTTCTGCTAAACCTAATCCACTTATTTCTCCCTTCTTCAAAATCTATCCCCATTCCTGATTAAATATTTAGCTTCTAATACTATTTCTATATTATATTATATCACATATATTCTAATACTTTTACTCTGTACTCACTAATATAATCTAGTATATAAATTTTCAAAAAACTTCTATATGTACATTTCACAATGGCTAAACCTTGCTATGGACTCAGATTTTTCCAAACCTTGTCATATCACTATTCACATAAAATTTCTGCCTCCAGAAATCCCCTTTTTATTTTCATTTACTAAATATTTTACACCCATTCCTGTCTAAATGAGTTCCTCTATGCCAATAACTAGTTTTCAGTATTTCATTTTCAACATGGGTTGCATCAAACCTCACAAAACAAAAGACATTATATATATATATATATATATATATATATATATATATATATATACCTATAGAGGTAGCCACAAAATTTGGTGATCACTATAAAAGAGAGACTTATATAAATGAGGAAATAAATTATAAGACTAGGGAATAGAAAATTATTCAGATTGGCTGAAAATGTCATCTGAGAAATTATTTTTTTATTGGTGAGTACAATTTGCCTGATTTAGTTTTGGTGTCAGATATCTGTGTAGAAGACTGTGCATTTCCTCCAGATTCTCCAGTTGTATTGAGTATAGGCTTTTGTATTAGGATCTAATGATTTATTGAATTTCCTCAGTTTCTGTTGTTATATCTCCCTTTTCATTTTTAAGTTTGTTAATCTGGATACTGTCTCTGTGTCCTTTGGTTAGTCTGGCTAAGGGTTTATCTATCTTGTTGATTTTCTCAAAGAACCAGCTCCTGGTTTTGTTGTTTCTTTGTATGGTTCTCTTTGTTTGTACTTGATTGATTTTGGCCCTGAGTTTGATGATTTCCTGCCTTCTACTCCTCCTGGGTGAAATAGCTTCTTTTTGTTCCAGGACTTTCAGGTGTGTCATTAAGCTGTTAGTGTATGCTCTCTCCATTTCCTTTTTGGAGGCACTCAGGGCTATGAGTTTTCCTCTTAGCACTGCTTTCATTGTGTCCCATAGATTTGGGTATGTTGTGTCTTCATTTTCATTATGTTCTAAAAAGTCTTTAATTTCTTTTTTTATTTCTTCCTTGACCAAGGTATCATTGAGTAGAATATTATTCAGTTTCCACGTGTATGTGGGTTTTCTGTTGTTTTTGTTGCTATTGAAGACCACTTTTATTCCATAGTGATCTGATAGGAGGCATGGGATTAGTTTGATCTTCTTATATTTGTTGAGGTGTGTCTTGTGACCAATTATACGGTCGATTTTGGAGAAGGTACAATGAGGTGCTGAGAAAAAGGTATATTCTTTTGCTTTAGGATAGAATGTTCTATATATATATCTGTTAAATCTAATTGGTCCAGAGCCTCAATTAGTTTCATTGTGTCCCTGTTTAGTTTCTGTTTTCCTGATCAGTCCATTGAGGAAAGTGCAGTGTTGAAGTCACCCACAATTATTGTGTTAGGTGCAATGTGTGCTTTGAGCTTTAATAAAGTTTCTTTTACGAATGAGGGTGCCCTTGCATTTGGAGCATAGATGTTCAGGATTGAGAGTTCTTCTTGTTGTATTTTTCCTTTGACCAGCAAGAAGTGTCCCTCAGAGTCTCTTTTGATGACTTTGGGTTGAAAGTCAATTTTATCTGATATTAAAATGGCTACTCCAGCTTGTTTCCTGAGGCTATTTGCTTGTAAAATTGTCTTCCAGCCTTTTACTCTAAGGTAGTGTTTGTCTTTGACCCTTAGGTGTGTTTCCTGTAAGCAGCAAAATGTAGGGTCCTGTTTACGTATCCAGTCAGTTAGTCTATATCTTTTTATTGGGGCATTGAGTCCATTGATGTTAAGAGATATTAATGAATAGTGATTGTTACTTCCTATCATTTTTGAGGTTATTTTTTAAATTTGATTGGTTAACTTCTTTTGGGTTTGATGAAAGGTTACTATCTTGCTTTTTCCAGGGTGAAGTCTTGCTCCTTGTATTGGTGTTTTCCTCCTATTATCCTTTGTAGGGCTGGGTTTGTGGATAGATATTGGGTAAACTTGGTTTTGTCATGGAATATCTTAGTTTCTCCATCTATGGTGATTGAGAGTTTTGATGGGTATAGTAGTTTTGGCTGGCATTTGTGTTCTCTTAGAATCTGCATGAGATCTGCCCAGGATCTTCTAGCCTTCATATTCTCAGATGAAAAGTGCTCTGATTCTGATAGGTCTTCCTTTATATGTTACTTGGCCTTTTTCTCTTACTGCCTTTAATATTCTTTCTTTGTTTAGTACATTTGGTGTTTTGATTATTATGTGACGGGAGGTATTTCTGTTCTGGTCCAGTCTGTTTGGAGTTCTGCAGACTTCTTGTATATTCATGGGCATCTCTCTCTTTAGGTTAGGGAAGTTTTCTTCCATAATTTTATTGAAGATATTTGCTGGCCCTTTAAGTTGTAAATCTTCACCCTCATCTATGCCTATAATCCTTAGGTTTGGTCTTCTCATTGTGTCCTGGATTTCCTGGATATTTTGGGTTCCAAGCTTTTTGCATTTTGCATTTTCTTTAACTGTTGAGTCCATGGTTTCTATGGTATCTTCAGCATCTGAGATTTTTTCTTCCATCTCTTGTATTCTGTTGTTGATATTTGCATCAATGTCCCAAGATTTCTTCCCAAGGCTTTCTATCTCCAAAGTTGTCTTCCTTTGAGTTTTCTTAGTTGTTTCTACTTCTAATTTTAGATCCTGAATGGTTTTGCTTAGCTCCTTCACTTGCTTGTTTGTGCTTTCCTGTAATTCTTTAAGAGATTTTTATGTTTCCTCTTTCATGACCTCAGCCTGTTGACCAAAGTTCTCCTGTATTTCCTTAAGTGTTTTTTTTGTGTTTCCTCCTTATTGGCTTTTGTATTCTCCTGAATTTCTTTCAATGATTTTTGTGTTTTCCTTGCAAGGGCTTCTAACTTTTGATCCATTTTCTCCTGAATTTCTTTAAGTATGTCCATCATGTGTTCCTGTACCAGCATCATGACCAGTGATTTTAAATCCAAATCTTGTTTTACTGGTGTGATGGGGTTTCCAGGACATGCTGTTAAAGGAGAATTGGGTTCTGATGTTGCCATATTGCCTTGATTTCTGTTAGTGACGTTCCTGCATTTGCCTTTTGCCATCTAGTTCTCACTGGTGTTAGTTAGCCTTGTCAATGCTGGACTCACCAGTGCAAGCTGCCTCTTCCCAGGTGGCCTCTGGTGCACAGCTTATCTCCTGCACTGCCTGGAGACAGGGTCCTGTTGCCCAGGCTGTTCAGATCCCGAAGCAGACACCTGAAGGCTCCCGCTGGGGCCCCCTGGATTCACCAGAGCACACAGACTCCTCCCAGTCAGCCTCCTGGAAGCCCCTCTTGCCTCTTGCAGGACCTGAAGATGTGGCTTTGCTGCCTAGGCTGATCTGGATCTGGAAGCAGAGATATCTGAGGTCTCCCACCAGAGGCCTCAGGACTATAACCTAAGCTCCGTGCCATGGGCGCAAGCTGTGTGCTCCCAGTCTCCACTTTTTAATGTTTACTTTAGCACTGAAATGATGGATCTTGAGGAATTAAAAAGCTTAGGGTTGTTTGTCCCAAGAATGCTCACTTTATGTATAATGTGTAACAATGTGGATCTCTGTACTGTTTCACTACTCATGAAGAAGCCCTGAAGTCAAATTAGATATTGGTTGGTTACTCCCACATGCTCTCTTTTACTATTGCTCTAGCATATCTTTAAGGTAGGATACTATTTTAGATTAAACAGTTGTAGCTTGCTTATTGTGTATATTTCTGTTTAGTAGTGTCTACATTTCCTCCTTGTACCAAAGATACTAGAACATGTTAGGAGGATGAGGTGTAGATGCCTGTTCAACATGTCATTTTCCTTGAGTTTGGTATGTGTAACTCACTCTTCTTTCAAAAAAGAACATTTGGTAACAGAAATTCCTGTTTTACTTATGACTTTCATATCATGTGGCAATTCCATTTAATTTGCATTCATATATGCATATACTAATGATGGGTCTACTGTATCTTTCCATACAAATTCTCAAAGGGCCTTCATTTTAACTATATACCCCATATTCCATACACTACTGACTGCTCTACTTCAAACCTTTTTATTCCACTTCCATTGCCAAATCTGCCACTCCTAGCAAACTATATAATTTAGCATTCCTAAGGAGATCTGTCACTCCTAGTATCTTCCTCTAAACTCAATCTGGTTGTAGAGATTACAGTGTGTTTGTCAGTGATTTAGTTGTTATTTTCCACGTATAAGTCTATACACATCATATTTTTCATTTGAGAACCAGGTTTTATCACTCAGAATGATGACTCCTGGTTCAGTTCATTTACCTGTGAATTTATTTATTTCATTTTTTTAAAGCATGAATTTTTAAAACAAGAAGATGTACAGGGAATATACCATGTTAAATTATATGTGGAATCCCACCTTGTTAAGATAAACATGAGTAACTATGGTGTGAGGCAACTTTGGATTACAGTCTTTGTGAAGAAACATAGGCTGCAGTTTTGACTCTCTATCAAAAAGCACCAAAAATCTGATAATAAATTGGAGAAGAATTTTTCAATGGAACAATAATTTATTGACTTGAGACATTAGTTAGGCAAAAGCTGTTGGAATCACTTTTTATTACAGGCCTGAAAAAACAGAAAATACAAATGAAATGAGTTGATTTTTAGTATTCTCAAAAACCATTGAGAAATGTAGGTGTAGATCAAAGTAAAATGCATGCCTACTGTGTTACAATTCCTGAGTGGAAACCCAAGTGTTTCAATGAAAAATATATTTGATGCACCATTGAGTGGCTAGAGAAGGTGAGGTGAACGGCAATCAAACCAAATAACCAGTTTCATACTGGAAAGGATTATGGCAAAGTAGAGAATTGACTTCCACATGTTTTCCTCTCAACAATAAAGGTTCATTCTTCCAAAAGTAGATTAATTTTTATGTCCTAAGGTGAATGAATATGGGATCTATATTTGTTTTTAATTACTAATTTTTGAAATATAATTTTTCAATTTATTCTAATTTTGTGCCACTTCATTTGCCCCTACCTGTTTCTTGCCACCATCATAATCACCTAAATCTCCAAGTTGTCTGTCCCCATAAAAATCATACAGCAAGTAAAGAATGCCAAAATAAAACAAATCTAACAACAAAGGATTCATGCAACCAAACACAAATGCAAATTTAAATACAAAATTCAAAGTTATCATGTATGGAAAAATCACCAATATCTTTTAAAATACAGTACATAATGAGTCAAAAGTAATAATCAGAAATTATTCTTGATCCACATGAAATGTCTGTCTACTTCATGTAATGAGGATTCTGCATCTTGATAGGTGTTCTCTACCCTGTGAGGTACTACTGGGGTAATCTAGTTTTCCATTGGCTGAATATGTAAAACGTAGATTCCTTCCTGAGGAGAGGTGGACGATCTTACATTATTCCTGATCACAGTGCATAGACTCCAAATAATTTTGGCCTGTTCAGACCCTGTGCATGTGTCATTCTCTGGAGTACTTCATATGTGCATAAGTTCTATAATGTGTGGGAAGTATGGTTGCCTTGTTGTTATTCCTCCCAGGACCACTGGCTTTAGTAATGTTCTATGATGTCTTCTACAAAATTTTGCCGAGCCGTACGGAGGAATTCTAATTGCAATGTGTGATTTTTGATAGGATGGTCCGAGGTCATTTACTTTGCATATTATCCAGACATGAATCTCTGTATCTGGCCCCATCTACTGTGAATGTTAGCTTCTGTGATGAAGGTGTAACAATGCACTGAACCTTTCTATTCTCAACACTCTGACAGCTCCCAGTAGTGCCTGAGTAACTCAAGAGTCTGAGAACCAGATAGCCCGGGCTCCCTGCAGGCCTGGGTACCCCTGAACCAGCTCAGGCAGTACTTCGGACTTCGGACAGTGCTTCTCCACCAAGAGGTTAGCTCCTGTGACTTTGCATAGTCTGACAGCCAAACAGCTTTGTGTAAGCACAGTCAAACTCTCTATTCCCTCCACAGTGAGCAGTGGAGCAGGTACAGGACACAACAAACTGAACATTCTTCTAAGTTATGTTCTCCTGCAGAGACATATGAAGAATGAATTAGGACCATATTAATTCTCACATCATGTTATACTCAAATTAATATAATACTTATAAATCAGTGGGAATCTTATTAGGCTGACTGACATAAAGGGTTAGAGAGAAATATTTGCCATGAGCAACTACTACATACGGATTTAAAAGAGAAACTGATTTATCAGATCATTGTTTATAGAATATTTATATTTCATTCTGTAGAAGTGCGATTTTGCCCCATACTTTCAATTTCATTTAAACTACAATTCATATAACATAGAGAGCTTTATGAAACTGGCTGTTCTGTAAAATATCACTGTGAGAGCTGCTACATTTACTTTCTTTTGTCACCATGAAGGAGGCAGTACTTCTGGCATCAGAAATTGCAGATACTTCCTTCAGTGATGTTCATTATGACTTCTGGATTGTGCTATTTTTATCAGAGCTGAGCAACTAGATATTCACACGGGTGTGAAGTGGATTAGCAGTCCTTCTGAATGATAAGAAGCAGTTTTGTCAGCTGGTGGAAACTGTTGGATTCTGAATTCAGGTAGTAATCAGTGGTCAGCATGAATACAGTCCCAGCCGACCTTATGCTTCTTTTGCATGTTAGACAAAACTTTTCCTCCTTAAATCAACCATTACTCTTGGAATGATTTGTTATCAAAATTGTAGACCTGTTGCAAAGGCCAACCAACCTGCCGATTTTTTTAAATAGAAATACCATTTTGTGTGTGTTTTTAGGGACTAAATTACAACACTAGGAAGAAGACCACAAACTTTACCTGACCAAATATACTATGGCAAATCCCATAGCAACAGCCTCTCTGGTTACAATAGGAGAGTAAAGGTAAATTCAGATATCTAAAGACATCCTGCAGAGAATAGACAACTTAGACATACTGTTCATCAGGTGTTTTTGGCCCTGTGTTCAGTACTTGCACTGTATGCCTGAAATGCTTTTTTAAAAATACTAACTAGCTGAGCAATATGAACATTTCTTAAGTTTGCTGTAACCCCAATAAAAAAAAACACTGAAGCCCTCAACTGAAGGTTCTCACTCTGACATGTGCATCAAGGATGGTGGGAGACCTTGATCTAGAGTTCATAACAAAGACACTTATATATTTAATTGGATTGGGCTCCTTCATGGTCTTTTGGGCTCCCTACTGCTTGGGACTAACACAGTACCTAACACATAAAAACTAGTATTTACTTTTTTTGTTGAAGTTGAACTTTGCTGTTGATATTGAGCATTCTACCAACAGTTCATAAGAAAAGTTTTTCCTAGAATTAACACAATTCTGTTTCTAAAGTGTCTTTTCCCCCTCTCTTACATAGTTACATAAAGCATGGTCGCGAGATAAAATTTTTAAATCTAGTTCTTCAGTATTAATCTTACACAATTTCTATTGTCTCATATTTAAGATTGGTTATCTCCTTAATATTCTTTTCTCATTCATCACATCTCCTCATTTCCTTCCAACCAATCCATGCAGGTCTCCCATATATCTATCCTCTCATCCAGATCCATTCCTACTCCCATTTACTTTAAAATAACAAACAAAATAACCCCCCAAAACAAAAAAAATAAAACAAAAAGAGCAAAAAAAAAAAAAACCGTGTTTTCCTAGGATGTGTCCGCAGAACATCCACCCTTACCATAAAAAGTTACAGTAAGGCTAGGACCAAAACATCTCAAGAAGGTGGGGCAAAGAAACCATTAGCAATTTAATTGCTACTCAATGAAGTACTAAAAAGGATTTCCTATGAAGGGTGGCACATTTACTTATTAACCAATATTTTGAAATCTCATGTTTAGAATTTCCTGGTGAGTGGATTTAGTACCAAAGCAATTCATAAAAGATGCTTTCTACACAATACCAACTAGTATTAACCCATATTAAAGCTGAGAATGTCCTTTTCTTTTTTATTACTTTCAACAATAAGGAAGAACCTATTGCAGGGTCCTGCTCCAGTCAGTACACCTGCTACAGGAAGTATGTCAAAAAAGTCCAGTGCAGCATGATGTCCTTTCCCCCCCCCCCAAATACTTCCTCTGTTCTCTGCCCAGAGAAAATAACAATGAAAGGAAAAGGACCAAAGTTCCTTTCAGTTTCGAACTTCCCCTGAGATCAAGCATTGAAGAGACAACTGCCTTCATTACGAGACATTCAACACTTAAATTTTCCTTTTATCATTTTTGTTTCAGCCTTTGAATCATGAAATTGCAATTGCTACTGAGAGTAGAAATCCCCCCTTTTTCAATAATCATATTTTCTTCAGAGACAAATTTACAAGTGTTCCTCAAAGACAGATTTGCTCTTTTAATAAAGGGAGTGAAGGGTTCAAAGTTAATTCACGATTTACAAAAGGCTAGAGTCGCTTTGCATGGTTTATAATGTATAATTTCATAGAATTTTCAGGATATTTCTAGGCTGTTGTGGTTCTTTTTTAAACATAAATTTATATGTGATTCCTCAAATGGAATGTGGATGTCTATCAAAGAGCATAATTTGAATTGTTCAGTACTTTGTGCTATCTGCCTATACATACCAAACCACCATAGTGTGAGACAAATATTGTCTAGAAGAAACATGCTTCACTACCTCATAATTTGTCCTCAAGTATTATTCCAATTGCAGGTTATGTGGGGAATGTCTCAGTTATTTAAGCAATTTTGTGGTTTTTTTTCATTTGGTATTAATTCCTGTCTTTAGACAGCAAGTGGTTTGTTATGATAGCAAAAGAAGCTTCAACCTAGTCTTCTTTCGAAGATCTTAGGTTATATCAAAGTACAGCATAAAATTTGGACTATTCAGTCATATGGAAAAAGCATATTAAAGACCAGTGGATGGAAAATGATTACTGAAGAATACTGCATCAAGAGGGACCAGTGATAAGACATCATCTTGAAAACAGAAGTCATGAGAAACACACTCAGATAGCAGAACGGTAGAATATGTTTATAGAAAAATTGTACTTATTTAAATAGAATTGTACTTGAAAATGTGAATTTATCCAAAATATAAAGTTCCACATTCTCAATGGAATTTGATTGGCAAAATTTGATTGAGGAAAGGCTATTATGTCCTTAGTAAATTTAAGGATATTTATGTGTTTTGTAGTTGCTGTTCTTGTTTCTGTTGTGATGATTTTCCCTTATTCCTCTAGTGATCTATCTCTAGAGCTTTGCCTGGGCATGTAAAATTACTTATTTATGTTTATCAGTGTCATTCCAATAATTCAAGTTTTTCTTTTACTTTGTATTATTACTTATTTATTTATTACACTCCTGATTTTTCCTCCCCTCAATGATATGACTGCTCCATGCTCCATAAATCTTCCCCATCCCCCTTTCTCCAAGAAGATGTCCTCACCACTCACCAAAACAGATCTCTAAATTCCCTAGGGCCACCACTCTCTTGAGGGTTATATGCATCATGTCTGATTAAACCTAGACTTCACAGTCTTCTGCTGCATTTGTGTTGTGGGCCTCATATGAGCTAATGTATGCTGCCCAGTTTGTGATCCAGTGTTTGAGAGACATCCAGGTCCAGGTTAATTGAGACAGCTGGTCCCCCTACAAGGTCACCTTCCCCCTCAACATCTTCCAGACTTTTTCTAATTCAACCAAAGATCAGCATCTTCAGTCTATTGATTGGTTGCAAACAACTATATCTCACCCTTTCAGCTTTTTGTTGTGCCTTTCTGAAATAAACCATAATAAGTCCTTTCTGTGAATACTCCATAACATCAGTAATAGTGTCCATGCCTTGGGACCTACCCTTGAGCTTGATCCTACTTTGGGATCTGGACCCTCTGTCGCTGGACCTTCTTTTCCCCAGTCTACTCTCTATTTCAAGCCTTGCAATTCTATCACACAGGAACAATTATGGGTCAAATTTTTGTCTGTGGGTTGTGAACCCCCTCCATCACTTGCTTCTGGAGGTGGTCATTTTAAGTTCTCTCTCCCTACTGTCAGGCATTTCATCTAAAGTCCCTCCTTTGAGTTCTGAGAGTCTCTCACCTCCCAGGTCTCTGGTATGAAAAGTCCCCAAACCTCATTTTTTCCTGAGGTTGCATGTTTCCATTATTTCTGCTGGGCCCTCAGGTCTTCAGTCCTTTTCCATCATCTATTAGAAGATCAATTTCCCCCCTCTGCTCCACCCACATCCACTTTCCCTCACAGGTCATTCCCTCCTCACCTATGACTGTTTTCTTTTCCCTCCTTTGACCTTTTTGAGCTCTTGGATTGCACCTTGGGTATTCTTTAAATTTTTTGGCTAATATCCACTTGCTAGTGAGTACATACCCTGCATTTCCTTTTTGGACTGAGTTTCCTCACTCAGAATGTTTTTTTTTTATTTGATATATTTTATTTACATTTCAAATGATTTCCCCTTTTCTAGACCCCCACTTCCTGGAAGTCCCACCAGGCCCCTTCACTCCCTCTGTTTACCCGCCCAACCCTTCCCAATTCCCTGTTCTGGTTTTGCCCTATACTGTTTCAATGAGTCTTTTCCAGAATAAGGAGCCACTCCTCCGTTCTTCTTGTATCTCATTTGGTGTGTATATTATATTTTTGGTATTCCAGTTTTCTAGGTTAATATCCACTTTTTAGGGAGTGCATACCATGATTCATCTTTTGAGTCTTGGTTACCTCACTTAGTATGATGTTCTCTAGCTCCATCTATTTGCCTGCAAAATTCAGGATGTCCTTATTCTTGTTTTTGTTTTGTTTTTGTTTTTGTTTTTGTTTTTTTGGATTTGGTTTTTCTGAGACAGGGTTTCTCTGTATAGCCCTGGCTGTCCTGGAACTCACTCTGTAGACCAGGCTGGCCTCAAACTTAGAAATCTGCCTGCCTCTGCCTCCCAGAGTGCTGGGATTCCAGTCGTATGCCACCACTGTCCAGCTCACAGGATGACCTTATACTTAATGTCACAAAATATTACATTGTGTGAATGAATCATATTCTCTGTATCCATTCTTCAGTCCTTGGACATTTGGGTTGTTTCTTGCTCATTCCTATCACAAATAATGCTGCTATAAACATAGTAGAACACGTGCTCCTATGGCATGGTGGGGCATCCTTTGAGTGTTTTCTAAGAGTGTTCTTTCTGGGTCTTCAGGTAGAATATATTTCCAATTTTCTGAGGAACCTTTAGATTTATATCCATAGTGTTTTTGCCAGTTTGCAATCCCACCACAATGAAAGAGTGGTCTTTCCACACATCCTTGCTAACATGTGTTGTCACATGAGATTTAGATCTTAGCCATTCTGTTTGGTGTGAGGTGGAATCTCATGGTCATTTTGATTTTTTTTCTCTGATCACTAAGGACTTTGAACATTTCTTTGGGTGCTTCACAACCACTTGTGATTCCTTTGTTGTGAATTCTCAGTTTATTTCTATACCTTGTTTTGATTGGGATGCTCGGTTTTTGTTGATCACCTTTTCAAGTTCTTTATATATTTTGAACATTAATCCTCTATCAGATTTGGGACTAGTGAAGTATTTTCCCAATCTGTAGGTTGTGTATTTGTCTTACTGAGTTTGTCCTTTTTCCTTACATACACTTTCCAGTTCATGAGGTGATATTTATCAATTACTAATCTTAGAGGCCTGATCCACTACATTTCTATTTAGGAAATTACCCTTCTGCCAATGTGTTTAAGGCTCTTTACCACTTTCTCTTCCATTAGATTCAGTGTATCTGGTTTTATTTTTTGTTGAGATCTCTGTTCTACTTCGAATTTTGCTTTGTGCTAGGTGACAGATATGGACATAGAAATATTTACCTATATAAAGACAGGCGGTTACACCTGTGATATTTTTCAAGATCTTTTGTTATTTCTATTTTATGTGTTTGGAGTCTTTGTAAAAGCAAAAGTGTCCATAATTATGTTTTTATTACTGTGTCTTCAATCTTATTCCATTGATGAACATGTTGTTGTATATACAAATAACATCAGTATTTACCATTATTGTTTTGTAGTAAAGCTTGAAATCAGGGATGATCATTTCTTTATGCTTTTATTGTTAAGAAGTTTTTCGCTATACTGCATCGTTTGCCTTTTTAGAAGAACTTGAATTCTTCTTTCAGTATTTTTTCAAAAATTTCTTTCCTTTCAAACATATCTATATTTTCTAATTAACAACCCATATTTTTCATGATTTCTGCTATCAGGAATGAGTTTGCTGAAATTGATGTGTTTTACTCAGATTCTCAAAATCATAATACCACAACTGACTGTCAAATTCCTTGAAAATTCACTATAACTTCAATATCTGTTGTAGTTGTGGAGGCATTCTGAGATCTGTAACATGTCTTAAGAGCAAGGAGAAATCTTACAGGGGGGCAGGAAAAAGAAATATCCAAGTCCTCATAACATGGGGTGACACTAATTGTGTAAAAATATTCTGTAATTCAGTCTAACATTATTGTCTCAATAGTATGTCATTTTATGTTTTCTCTAATTTTCTCCTAGATAAAATTATAGGACATATGACTACACTAATTTCCCTTATATAAGAAGAAATAGTACATATCTCTGGGCTCTTGCAATGAATGATCAATATGTGGACATGTCTTCAATCTCCTCTGAAGGTAATAATACCTTTCAAAATGTTTATATTACATTTTAAGGATGTCAAGATTTAATACTGATATTTTCTATTTTAAATAAAAACTCTGTTTCCCCTGAAGAATTTCTCAGCTGTTAAAACTACTGACTATACTTCTATAGAAACACCATTCAATTAAAATCACCTATATGTCTTCTTTTTACCATGATCTGTGCTTCCAGTCACAAGTCACAGGGAAGCTGAGCAATCATTCTCCTGGACTCTTCAGACATTCCAGACATGTGATACAGTGACGTATTTACAGTAACAATCACTAAAATTTTCATTTTAAATATATGACTTTGCAATTGGCATAGATATACAGGAAATAGAATCTACTTGAAAAATTTGTTCCAGCAAAACTGAGGAAGATTTTGTTACATTCTTTCATTCCATAACTTCAGACATTGGGAAATATCACATATCAGTCTACCTATGATTTTAATAGTATGTTTATGTGACAGAAGAATCTCTGAATATACTTGATCCCAGCAATATGAATCTCTCCAATTTTGCCTTAGAAAGTTAATCTTCTCTATATTTGGAAATAGCAAAGATTTTCCCTGAAGAATATGCTAAGTAATGCAGTGAAGAAGGTCCTAGTGATATTCTCTAACAAATAATCCTTGTTCATAAACTAATAAAATATTCAATTTCATTATATCACAAGGTTTATGGTGTATACAGGTTTCATTCATGAGGAATAATATGCTTTACTTACAAGTCGGGTGTTTCCTCATGGTTATAAGGAGAGTTTTGGCAAACATGTATGAGGCAGCATTAAAGGAATTAAAATATTGTTGAGAAGGATAATAAACTAGAGCTTTATCTTTTAATAATATATATTAATTCAGGACATATTCTAGATTTAATTTAAAAAAAGCAAAATCTATATTTCCCTCAAACTTCCAAATGTCTTTTTCTTTATTTTTTAATTAAATATTTTTATTCGATATATTTTTATTTACATTTCAAATGATTTCCCCTTTTCTAGCCCCCCACTCCCAGAAAGTCCCTTAAGCCCCCTTCTCTTCCCCTGTCCTCCCACCCACCCCTTCCCACTTCCCCGCTCTGGTTTTGCCGAATACTGCTTCAGTGAGTCTTTCCAGAACAAGGGGCCACACTTCCTTTCTTCTTGTACCTCGTTTGATGTGTAGATTATGTTTTGGGTATTCCAGTTTTCTAGGTTAATATCCACTTATTAGAGAGTGCATACCATGATTCACCTTTCTAATTTCTATTCTAATTTCTCTTCACCCTTGGCAGAAGTGCTGGAATGACTAAGGTCTTCTTTGAATGTGTCTTCAGGTGATGATGAAAGATCCCCTCTCCCTACATTGCATACAGGACCAAGTACCCTTGCATTAGAGGGATAATCTTAGGATGTCACTTACACTGTTCTGGGAAGAAACTCTGTAGTTTTTTCCTAGTCCCTTCTCCCCTGGGAAATAGCTCTATCAAAATTAAATTTCCATTTAATTTTCAGATGCACTTTGTTCTTATCATCTCTATCTTCTATCCCAATCTAACTTCCTTCCATCTCTCCTTTCATGCTTTAGTTTCATGTCAAGGCCATATATTTGACTGCATATCCTGAACATTAAACCTGTCTAAGTCAACAGAATCCTGGCTGCTTCACTTCGTCAGTCTTCAATTTTTCTGAAATCATTTATGTAATACCAATTCTTTGTGGCTTTTACTTTGAGCTTAACTTTATTTCCATAGTTCTCCCTCAAAAATTATTTTTGGTGTTTCTATTATTTCCACAATACTCCCTCAGTACATCCTCACTTTCAGCTTTTAAACAATACAGCTTATGTCTATTTTATTTTCTTTGAACACTTGAGATCATTTATCTTTAGTGTATGATTGCCAAAGTCTGGAGTAATAAGCTTTGCTTCCTCTTAGGAGTCTCCTGCTTTGTAGGAGTGGCAGAAATGAGAATCTTGAAGGGAGAAGTGATAACCTGCAGTGTGGATCCCAAGCGTTTTCTTTGGATGCCTTGTGAGTAATGTCTTTTAAGCTGATGTATTTCCTCTATTTCTTCTAGTGGAAAACATCTTCAATATCTACTGATTCTTCAGATTTATCCATTTTATTCTCTCTCTCTTCTTATTTCTTTTTCATTACACTAAATATAAAAGTGGAGATCAGGAAAAGCACATATTTTTTCATTCAGTGTCTTAGTCAGTATCCTCCAGAATTTCCTTTCCTTGAGGTAAACATTGTTTATTGAATGTAATGGAGGAAATCTCAATTCAGAAATGTAAATACAAGAGTCACAATACTTAAGGAAACACTACAGATATGGTGAGTTTTAAACAGAACTTTATGTAAATTCCCAGATAGCAATCAATTCTAGTATTAAAATCAAATCACAGAGTATGACAGCACATTTTAATCCATAGAATGCCATACAATAGATTAGTGCACAAATATTATACTGGTTTTTATTCTTATATACTATTGAGATGGTTATTCTCTCTTTCAACTTGATGTGATCTAAAATCTCCTGAGAGACAAACTGCTGTCATCCTTGAGCAGAGTTAACAAGTTCATTGAGGTAGAAAACATCTCCCTCTGGATAGGACAAGGTTGAGGATTCTAAGGACTGACCTCTTCCCTAAAAAATTGGCTTTCTGGGCCCAAGGCAAGAAATCTACTGTCCAAAGTACAGAGATCTTCCTGCACAAAAAGAGATATTAATGCAAACATTGTTTTTAAAAATAAATGCTGTCAGACATCCTCTGACAACTTAGACAAATACAAGACTACAACATATTAGTGTGACTGGAAATTTTGCTAGTAGGAATCAATATTGGAAAGGTAATTCAAGAAGGCAGAAAGAACTTTTAAGCAAGTGTTTAACTTTTCCAGCAATGGCAGAAGATGGACTGATCTGCAGTAGCACAGCCTCTTTACACATAGAAATCCTCTTGTCTTAGTATGGTATGAATTGTTATATTACCACACTTATTTGCTCAGTCCTACATTGAAACACATTTAGCCACATAGAGGTAGCTTCTGAAAGTTCTGTAATAGGATAGGATGCCAGGTATTTCCATATGAATTCGAAGCTGCCTTTTTATTTTTGCACTTTTTTCATAGCACACAGTGCAGATTGTTAAATTCAAAGCACAATTATCAATTACATATTAATTTCTCATTCCCATGTAGAATTTGACTTGCAGGAAAGGATATTACTAAGTCATGATATATTTTCATTTAGTGGAAAATAATTGCATACATGATTATATAAATCTGGAGCCATTCTAAATTTTTGTTTTTTCTTTCATTTCCATATTGAGCTGGCATTTAAATCATCAAGGCTTAAATATGCATAGAAGAACCTAAATGACTTTTCTGCTTGTGAAAGCAAATACTGCTCTGTAAGAGAATTTCCCACAATCATGTGGGGAATCTCAGGACTACATTGAACAGATATCACTGAATATAAATATATATACCTCTATACATATGCATACAGGAAGAGAGAGAGAGAGAGAGAGAGAGAGAGAGAGAGAGAGAGAGAGAGAGAGAGACAGAGAGACAGAGAGAGACAGAGAGAGACAGAAAGACAGAGAGAGAGACAGAAAGACAGAGAGAGATACAGAAAGACAGAGAGACAGAGACAGAGACAGAGAAAAAGAAGAGACAGAGACAGACCAACCTACAGAAACTGAGTAATGGAGATAGTGAGAAAAATATGCAAACATGATTAAAGTAATACAATCTAGCTAATAGTGGTGGCAAATGACATTATTTGAGCACTTATGAGGGAGAAGCTCATTAATCTCTGAATTCAAAAAGAGCACATTCTACAAAGTGATCTCCCATTCTAGAAAGTTTTTATCATGTATGTCCCTGATTAAATAAAAAAAAAAGAAAAAGAAACACGCATAAGTAAATCATAAGAACATTTCTTTTTTAGAACATGAGAGAAAATCATCATTGAATGACAAAACTATGCTTTCATAAAACAAGAAATATTATGTTCAGGTTAAGGGTTTTATTTAAATGAACTCTAGGAAATTTAAAAATTTCACCTAATAAACTAAAACTACATTAATTGAGAACAATGTTAAGGTAGCTTCATTTAATCTTTAGTGATTTCTCCTAATATCATTAGAAGTTTATAGTGCTCTTTTACATTCTCCGGTTTGGGTTATATTTTTGCCTAAGCAGTTTCTTTCCTTTGTATAGAGATCTAATGATGAATATACATAAATATTTTACAGTCATCATTGTGCAGAAAACACTTTGACCTTATTTCTGACCAATTTATACAAGGGATAATTAAGACCATCCTTGTTCATTCCAGCAATAGGACAGTTTACAGGTTATGGAAAACTGCTTTTGTCATCAGCTTTAGAAAAGATTTTGAATCTCTGCATCCTGGCAACCATGCATGCCCCTGTGATTGAAGGGCTGTGTTGACTCACTAACACAGACTGGGGATTGAGAATGTGATTATTCATTATGTTATTCCATACATATAATGTCTTTGACTCTGATGAATCAGATGAGAAAGCTATGAGATCAGGACCTGGCTTCATTGTCCTGTCCTGTGTTGTGTTGGCGGCAGTGCTCTTCCCCTTGAGCCTTCAATCTACCTTGTAACTTTAGCTCTGTTCTTTTACAGCTGAACTTTAATATTTCAAAGAGCTGACAATATTGTGAGTTAACAGTGTGTGGTACTTGAGGGCAGTTAGAAAACCAGAATTTTTTGATATAAACATTTTCATAAAATTAATATTCCTAGGGGAATTAATTTATATTCTGCCTTGCTATGAAGGATGGGAAGGGATAAAATAATTTGAGAGTTACCACCCAGACTATCATCAGTAGGTAGACACAACAGATAATGATGGTTTGCAACTCCCAATTTCTCAATGGATACTCCTATCATCAGTTAAGTATGAATTTTGACACTTGTATACTTATCATATAGGAAAGGGGATTCCAATGTGGCATTAAGAAAGTTAGTAGACAGAGTAAATTCAGGTGTAATTGTAATCAATTTGTAGAAACATGAGGGTTATGTACATACAGAACTATTTCACAGTGTTACAGAATTTTAAAAACTTTTTCCCTCTTTTTAGTTGATCAATCTTGCATATTATTATACTGGTTCAGTGCTGTTAGGTACTTGCTACTTTTTAAGGTTTTTTAATCTTGCCAAGACTTAAAAATGAACTAGTGTATTGGGAAGTACCTTCTCTAAACATTTAATCTATTCTGTCCACTATTCTCCTAATATTGATGAGTCTGTATGATAAGGAAAGTAATATGCACAAATTTTGGGCGGCATTTCTCAAAGAGATATTCACAAGAGTGAGCCATGTTTTATTTTTGTATGTTTCATTGTTTACAGTTCCTACTGGAATTCTATTTTCTTTTTCATTTCAAAATAGTGTTATATTTAATTTTTATTGAAAATTAATTTTAATAAAATATATCATCTTTATAACAAGAGTTACCCCTGTTTCTACTTCTCTCAGTTCCTCACCACCTACCCTCTCTTTCATATCAGCTGTCTTTCTGTCTCACACTGGAAATGCACACCCAAGAAATGACAACTAAACATGTCAACATGAAATATAATATAATAAGATCAAACTCCATCATATTAAGGGTGGACAAGGCAACACAAGAGAAGGAAAAGTGCAAAGGAACAGGCACAAGAATGAGAAACTCTTGCTTCCTTTGGCATCTTCATAAAATACCCTACAGCAATAATAGGATATAGCTGCAACAAAAAATGTGTGCATCTACATACATGGAGAACAACATAGCAGCTTAAGTTTAGTGTGGAGGAACAGCGGCCCTAAGTCCATGTTAACTGTGAATGCTTTACAATATGCTTGAAGAACATTTACATCTTTAATGTTATCATATATTAATTGTTCTTTTACTGCTTGTAGTATCAAGATTATTACAGGTCAAATGAAATTAAATGAATAGATTCAAAAATTATTTTTGAAATACTTCATGACTATAAGGTGAAGCAACACTTCAAGGAAGCAAACCCTTTAGAATATGACTTTCAATATGCATACAGCCTTACTTAATTCACTCTGATTCCATTACATTTCTGTAATTTATGCATTGGTCCTCAAAATTTTCATTTTATGTTTTATGTATCCACTGCCTACATAAATTCACTTGAACCTTAATTAAGATGGTTAAATGAAATATTTGAGTGTACAACACTAATGAAGCTCAAGCTTTAGAAGATAGAATGCAATGTCACAGGAAGTTTATGTAGGAGAGAAGGTAAAGTTTCAACTCTCATATTATCAGAAACATCATAAAGAAAGCTAGATTAGAATACACTCCATGCTCTTATGTGCCTCTAATATGCACAGTGAGACACTACCCCTTTCAACATGGGGAGTGCAGGAAGAGTAACTCAAGTGTCTGACAAAGTAAAATGTCACACCCGAGTAAGGCTGAGCACAAGGGAACAGGTGCTACAACCTTCAAACTTACAAAGACAATATAATTGTAAAAATAAATGTCAACTTTACTGAAAAATTAAGCAGTGTCAATGTATTAAATCTAAAAATACTGCAACATCAAGTATTTACTCCTTTTGTAACAAAAATAAAATTGGTAGCCCCTTTTTGCTTTACTACTTACTAAGTGACAAACTCAGGCAAAACTTTCCAAACATATGCACTTAAAACAAGGGACACTGTTCCACTGCTCATTTCTCACAAAATGCAAAAGCAACTGACAATGTGAATCTCTACACTGGAAGTGACAGGCGAAAAAAAGACATGGCCCTACCTATCCACAGATATGGAAAATCTCTGATTAGGTCACCATTTTAAAGCCGAACAAATTTCATAATTCCTGAACATCCTAATGCTTAAAAGTGAGGTCTTTTCAGCTACACTTTCTAAAAAGTCAAGTGCAAGTCCCCAAGTGAATCCACAGGCACACAAGATGCGTGTTCAAACTTAAGGGTTCCGTGAGACTACACGACAATGTGAAGGGCCTACACTCCAGTGTTTTCCTAGTTAGTCAAGAGAATACTAAAGCAAACTTCCAAGACTGTTTCAGTGCTAAACCCTAAAGTAGCATGTTTTCCCATGGGTTTAGCTAAGCTCAAAGAATTTTTATGATATTAAGAAAAGCTTCAAGTATTTCCCCTTTTAAATTTGCACAGATGTTTATTTAGCTTTATTTACAGAGCAGGGAATATTTTTTTTACTATCTCCAATCATGCCTAGGTAACATCATTAGGCAAGTATGCCAGTTTAAAAGAAATTTAATCAGAATTCTAAAAATAACAATTGTTGCGGGTCCTCAAGAAGAGGTGAGTGATCATTGCTGGCAGCAGCTCCTGTGCCTCAGTTACTCAGAAGCAGTTCTGTTGCATTCTCTATATCCCATGATTTTTGAAGACATGGTTACTATAACTGCGTTCCTATCAAAACTCATCATACAGAGGATTTTTTTCTTTTTTTCTTTTCCTCTATTTTTTTTTTTTTGGTAGTCTAGACTAAAAACAGGTGCTCCCACATACACGTGTGCCCAATGTTGAGATACTTTTCTTTATATTCTCAAATAAAATGGAATATTGAAATAATGGACAGTTCCCCTCCATTTTTCATAGGGATTTTTAAAGAAAGGTTGCTTGGTAACACTAATATTTAGGTATTGAAAATTATAAACCATGTTCTTGGACTTTGCTTTCTGACTGGATAGTCAGATCATGTTGTCTGTTTAGAGGTAGATGAGAGAAAGATGGCAAAAGTCAGGAAACACCTTTGACCTGGTGGCAGCTAAGGTCTATTTTTAGTTTTTATGTTTTTTTTTTTTCGTATTGTCTCCAGACTGGTTCCAATGAACACTTACTGGACATGTATATAGCATGTGTTTTCATATCTTTTACCCGATTATGCCATCATGTCTTGTGATCTTAGCCCTTGGGAATTAGAAGCATCCATGAGCTTAAGATGATCTGGGTTTCATAAACAAGATTGCAAGGGGTTTTTCTTTTTCCTTTATTGTGATAATATCCACTCTGGGGTATTTACTTTACTGTTCTCTTTCTTGTTTGATTTTTATTTTTGTTTTATTTCCCATCTTGTAAGTTTAGTTCATCAAAAGAAAGAAGCTGAGACTTTTATCCTTGTTTTATCTATATTTAGGAATACAATACTAAAAGTATAGATTAAGTAAAAAGTATCCTGATGGAAATACTTTTTGAAAATTTTCATTTGACAGTTTGTCATCTTAACAAGTCCTAAAATGGTTCTGTTTTGCTCCCGGTATGGTGGTGCTTTTACCCCCAGGTTCTTGAACTAGAAAGTCAGCAGATTCTGTGAGATTCTTTGTGGGAGGTGTATGTCCAGTCTCAACCCCCTGATCCCATAATTTTAGTGAAATCCCAATTTAGAGCAGGAACATCCCTTAATATTCACTTATACTATGAAAGGATTTTGCATAATTTTTTTCTTTTTTTTCCTGAGTCTATGGCTAACTTTTATTATAAAACATGCAGATCATATTGGGAACTTTGAATGCAAAAATGATGTAAATATATGGAATCATATATTTTGTCATTATAAAATACAACTAACATATATAAATGAATTAAAACCTTTTTAGATTTTTTTTCTGATGATGGCATTTAACACTATGGAAAAAACTCAAGTATTATGCAGAAAGAAATGACAGTAGGTTTTGCTCACACTGTAGAACACAGCATGCTATACATTATTGGATAGGCTCTTGGGTAAGTTTACAAAAGGGGAAAGTGGAGCTTTGTTGTGAATCTAGGCCTCATACATCTTTTAAAGCTGCAGGAGAGGTAGATGTTTTTACAGTCTAGTATAGCAGCAATGGAAATGAAGTTTTTTTGGGGTAAGGGCTCAAAATGAATTCGGGAATCAGGTAGTGAAGTCAGACATATTGTATGTAGATGAAATAAGTGTTTAGATAAGAAAAATCACGACTAATTTTATTTCATGGACTGCGATAAAATACTTCTGCATTAATTATGTTTTCTACTTTAAAGTATTTGGCGTTTCTAGTTACACTTTCATCTTTCAGGACCTGTTTTAGTATGTACACATCTGACTGTTAGTATCACTGAGGACTAACCTTTTCTCAAGCATAAATTTAATTTGGAATAATATCTCTTGAAAATACTTTCATTATTTAAGTTTTTCTGCACTGAGACTTTTGGTTTCCATATACAGATATAAAAATAAGCTTAATTTAGGTGAAGTATAGTGTTGACTATTATACATTCACATTGTATATATAAAACATGTATATACATGGTTTCTGGGATTCTTTTTGAATTATAATACACAGTGAATTACTCTAGTCTGTCACTAAGAATATCTTTAATAATTGTTGTCTACTTGGAGTAGTATTTTTACTAATGTAGATATTTAATTTTATACTATCAGAAATATATATTTGTATAGAGAAAATAAATACTTATATCATATATAAAATAATAAATATTTAACACATAGTATTTATATACAAATTTTTATGTACAACATGATACTTTTATGATAATAATGTGCAAAATACCATACATTATAACTCATAATAAACTACATACATTACTACTAAATATAAACTAGCTCTAATGGTTTGGAGTATGGAGATTTCATTATAATAAGAGTATATGTAAACATAAACATATAAGTGTTTATCTGTCTATCTATCTATCTATCTTTCTATATATTTACCTATCTATTTATCTATATGTAATTTATATAATATAAAAATATACTTTATATAGGTTTGATATATATTCATATATATGTGTATATTCAGTTTTATATGTATTTTATATATACAACATATGCACATATTTATATAAATAATCGTACATTCTAATAAAGGATACCTAATGTTATATATTTTGTAGTTATAAATGTAATTTATTATGAATTATAATGCATTTTATATTACATATTGCAATTAAAAATAAATTGTTAATAAATAAACACATTTGTAAAGATGAAAAAATGAATTAGAGAGCAATATTTATGTTCTATATTGTATGTATATAAATAATCATACAAATCTGATAAAGTGTTTGTATACTTCCTATGTCATATAAATATACACATATATTTGATTATGTTTCATAACGATTTTTGGTACATTCATAGTTCTGCTAAAACTAATCCACTTATTTCTCCCTATTTCAAGATCTATCCCCATTCCTGATTAAATATTTAGCTTCTAATACTCTTTCTATATTATATTATATCACATTTACTCTAATACTTTTACTCTGTACTCACTAATATAATCTAGTATATAAATTTTTAAATACAATCTATGTGTACATTTCACAATGGTTCAACCTTGCTATAGACTCTGATTTTTCCAAACGTGGTCATACCACAATTCACATAAAATTTCTGCCTCCAGAGTCTCCTTTCTACTTTCATTACTAAATATTATGCACCCAGTCTTTCTAAATGAGTTCCTCTATGCCAATGACTAGTTTTCAGTATTACATTTTCAACTTGGGTTCCATCAAACCTCACAAAACAAAAGACAGAATAGAGGATCCTCATATGGAGAGAACAGGAAGCATTTGTATTTTTCAAATATGAATGATATCACTCAATATTATAGGTTCTTTTCATTTTATCTATCTACCTGCAAGTTTCATTTTGTTACTATTTAACTTCATCTGTAGAGCAAGCAATAGACCAGCCAAATCTTTCTGTGTCAGAATTTTAACAAGATAAATATCAACAATTATCTTTGTGAGTTTAACCAATTCTGATACATAATACTCACAAACTATTATAAATTCCTCTACAGGTTTATTTATAGGGTCACTGGCTGTATTATGAATGATATATTATCCCTTTAACAAAAGTAACATTTGAAACTGGATAATTTTTTTTCATGTTTTCCTCTTTACTCTCTGATCATTTGCATTGGTCACAAGTTTCTGATCTCAAAAGAGGAATATTTAGTAAGCTTAGAAATTTTATTCACTTTTCATTGTATACTTAAAAGATTAAATACTGCAATTGCTCTGTCGGGGTCACAAACACATTCAAGCCCAGGATTCAAAGTGAGAATCACATGAATCATTCTGCATGTGAACGAAATATGGTCTACATTGTTATACATATTACAAGGTCACATAGGGCTACATAGTAAGACACTACTTCAAACCAACCAACAAAAAATGAAAATAGGCAAGTCAACATCCCACTTTCCTTTTTTATATATTACTGCCAAATTACAGGCTAAAAATAAGCATCTCAAAGATTGCAGAGAAAATTCTTTCCACATAGTTCATATATAGCTCTATGTCTTACTGTCCAAGACCAAGGCCACTGAACAGCTGCCACAGATTGCATATGATCATTATCAATATACAATACATTTGTACATGGTGATGTTAAATTAGTCAATCAATAGTTGTAGTGATATCGGCACACTTACAATATAGACCCTATTCGTTGCAGAGGAATAAGTTTCTATAATATGTATAAGGAAGTGTCCAAACTGGAATTATCCCTAAGATCATTTCATTTGCAGATGTTTTACATATAATGATGTGTCATCACACATATGATAAAGAATATACTACGACCAATGTAGCAAAGGGGCACATCATCACATGGGAAATGGGGAGAGGCACCTGTCAGTAATTGTCCCGTGTACATAGCAACCTCAGTTATGTCAGCACTGTTTATATGCTCCCTTCATCACATAGAAGCCATAGACCAACTATACCCAAAATTTTCTTTGATAATATCAGTCACTATTCCTTCATCAGTTATGTTGCATGCAATCCTGGGATCAATAATTTATGCATGAATTTTCATCACTATAATTTCAATGAATAGTCTTAGATATATTTTACATTTATTTCTATTATTCAATGTATGAGACTTTTTTTTTTCCATTATACTCATAGGATGGGGAAAGGCATCATAAGTTACATGGGTAGTGAATTGGGGGAGATTTAGAAGTTTGGGAGTGGCCCCTTGTTCTGAAAAGTCGCAGTGAAGCAGTATGGAGCAAAATCAGAACAGGGAAGTGGGAAGGGTTGGGTGGGAAAACAGGGGGATGGAAGGAGGCTGATGGGACTTTCGGGGAGCGGGGGTGCAGAAAAGGGAAAATCATTTGAAATGTAAATAAATATAACAATAAATTAAAAAAAAGAAAATAATATGTAAAAATAATATGTATACATATAAATATGTCATTGTTATATGTTGGAAAATCTTTGGGTCTTTGCCCAGGAGTGGTATAGCTGGGTCCACAGGAAATATTATGTCCAGTTTTCTGATGTACTGCCAGACTGATTTCCAACCCCAAAGAAGAACAACAGACAATATCGCGTAACTAGACTCACCAGAGCTCCCAGGGACTAAACCAACAAGCAAGAATTACACAAGGAGGGATCCATGGCTCTGGCTGCATATGTAGCAGAAGATAGCCTTATTAGGAATCAATGGGAGGAGAAGCCCTTGGTCCTGTGAAGGTACAATGTGCCAGCATAGGGAAATTTGTGTGCCGGGAGGCAGGAGTAGGTAGGTGAGTGGGGGAACATCCTCATACAAGCAGGGGAGCAGGGATGGAATAGGGGCTTTCCAGGTGGGAAACATTTGCATTTAAAATAAAGGAAATATCCAATAAAAACATATTATGTGACAAACAAACATTTAAAATAAGAATACCCCTGAAAAAGACATACCCATACAGAAAACCCCATGAAGTCTCAGCCCTATAAAGAGTATTAAAAGCAACTCTATTGAATTGGGAGTGTGAGGTGGTGTTTTCCAGGCATAAGCACACTAATTGGCTGTTCAATGGCAACTGTTCAGCCCTAAAGAAATATACATGTAACACTATTCAGAGTAAAAAGTTTATATACAGAAATATACACATACACACACATAATTAAACATATGCATCAATTAATTTGGGAATGTGGAAAGAGGTCAGTAAATTAATGGAGGTACTAGAGAGTGTTGTAGGAATACTTGGAGAGATGAAATGGAAAACCGATTAAAGTATTTTAAAATTATTTTTAACACAAAAATATATCATTGTTTAAGCCCATGAAAGATGGACCAGCCAGAGAAGGGACTCGCTGTAAAGTCAAAGACTTGAGTTAAATCTCCAGCATCCATGTGGTGGAATAAGAGAAATGCCTACTTTAAGTAGTACTTAAATTCCCACATATGGCTATGAAATTTGTGTGTGGTTGCACCTGTGGGTGTTTTTGTGTGTATATGTATTATATATGTATTATATATGTATCATATATATAATATAAAATCATATACATATGATATGATTATAATAATACACTAATATTAATAAATAAGTGTGTTTTTAAATAGAAATAATTTCATTTTTGTCCAATTCTGTGGGTGTGTATGCATTCATTATTCATGAGCATTAAAAATTATTTTGAATTTAGGTAGTTGGTATGGTCTTCAAAACAGTTTATCTGTATAGACCTCCTGGCTATCCAAGATCTTGCTACACAGCCTAGCCTGTTCTCAAACGCACTAAGATCCATGTGTATCTGCTTTATCAGGTCAGAGATTAAAGTCAAGTGCATATATGCCTTGCTGAAAAGTGTATTTACTCTGCAAAATCTTTCAATATTTTTCCTTTCTTCGTCTTTTTTTCTCAATTATAAATGTTGTTTAGCTGGGTGGTGGTGGCACATGCCTTTAATTCCAGCACATGAGAGGCACAGGCCGGCAGATTTCTGAGTTTGTGGTTCGCCTGGTCTACAGAGTGAATTCCAGGATAGCCAGAGCTACACAGAGAAACCCTGTGTGGAAATAAACTGAAAAAAAAATGTTCTTTAATATCAGAATTCTCTGTGCATAACAAGAGAATTCCTAGAAAGTGTAGAGGAAGAGAAAACATAATCAGGATATACTATATAAAAAATAATCTATTTTCTTGTTTTAATTTTTTATTAAATATTTGCTCTATTAACATTTGAATGTTAACCCATTCCACATTTTCCAACCCCAAACCCCCTTTTCCTATCTGCCCTCCCCCTGCCCACCACACCCCCAATTTCCTCACTTGCATTCCCCTGTTCTGGGAGATCAAGCCTTCCCAGGACCAATGTCCTCTCCTTTCATTGATGTTTGAAATGGTTATCTTTGCTACATATGTAGCTGGAGCTATGGATCTTTCCATGTGTATATATATCTCATATGTGTGTGTGTGTTTGTGTGTGTGTCTTCTTAGATATATTAGCTACTTTTACCCATTTATTCTTTTGGTTCAAATGATTAAGAAAGAATGTGTATTTCTATTTTTCATTGGATAGTTTATCTATTTACATTTCAAATACCATCCCCCTTCCCCTTTGCCCCTCAGTAACCGACCTATCCCAAACCCTATCCCAAGTTCTATAAGGGAGCTCCCCCACCCGCATAGTCACTTCTACCATGCCTCCTTACCATTCCCTTACTTTGGGTATCAAATCTTCACAGGAACTAGGCCTCCTTTCCCATCTAACCAATCCTCTGCTACATAAGTAGCTGGATACATGGGTCCCTCCTTGTGCAATCTTTGGTTTGTGTTCTAGTCCCTCGGCACTCTAGTGTCTCTGGTTTGTTGATACTATTGAGTGTCCTTATTTTTATTGGATATTTTACTTATTTAGATTGCAAATGATATCCCCATTTCAATTCTCCCTCCACAAAATCCTTATCACATCCCTCCTCCTCCTGCTTCTATGAGGGTGTACCACTGTGGGTTAAAATTGTGGCCTGCGTTGGCCAAGGCTTGGGCCACTGGGCAAGACAGATGCAGGGTGTTTCATTGAGTGCACCCCACCAGGATGACAGGTTCTCAGTCTTGGGCACCACAGATGCTACTGGATGCCTTGGAAAAGCTGAGAACAGGGTGGTGGCCTGAGGGACTTGATCTAACCTGGGCCTGAAGGGTAAAGAAGGATAGAAGAGCTATGGTTGTATATTATGAGAACAAGAATCCTTGTCTTGATTAGTCACCTCTTGACTTGGCTTGGTAGAGACGATGTCTAGGAGTATATGAAAGCATACTGTGTGAGATTAAACTCAGATCTTTAGAAGATGACCAGCTCCATTGGTCAAGGACCAAGGGTCCAGATGAGAGGAGGGAATCTATGTTTTTTTTTTTAATTGAACGAGAAAGTATGTGCATTTAATTTATTTTTTTAGTTTTATTAGATTTTTTATTATAAATGTGTTTTATTTACATTTGAAATGTTATTCCCATTCCTTTTTTCCCCTCCAAAATAACCCTATCCTATCTCCCTTTCCCTGGCTTGACCACTACCCACTGCTAAATTTTCTTACCTGGCATTCCCCTACACTGGGGCATCAAGCCTTCACAGAATCTCATCTCCCACCTTCACAGGACTCTCATCTCATTGATGTCTGAAAAGGCAATCCTCTGCTACATATGAACTTGAGCCATGGATCTCTCCATGTGTACTCTTTGGTTGGTGGATTAGTCCCTGGGGTTACCAGGGGGCACTGGTTGGTACATATCATTGTTCCTCCAGTGGGCTTGCAAAACTCTTCAGCTCCTTGGGTCCATCCTCTAGCTGTTTCATTGGGGACCCTATGCCCAATCTATTGGTTGACTGTGAGCCATGGGTATTTTGATCTACCTTTTAGGAAGTATCAAAGAATACATACTTTGGTCTTCATTCTTCTTCATCTTTCTGTGGTCTATGAGTTGTATCTTGGGTATTGTGAGCTTTGGGGCTAATACCCAAGTATTTATTTATTGGTAAGTAAATACCATATGCGTTTTTTGTAATTGGCTTACCCCATTCAGGATAATATTTTCTAGTTCCATTATTTTAAAGCATTTATTGCAACCAGAGAGTTGTGATGAGTGAAAAATAGAGGCTGGCCATGGCCACGTGGAGAGAGGGGTAAGAGAAAAGAGCCCAACAGGGTAAGAGCAAAGCAAGCAGGAAGCAGAAGGAAAAGTAAGAGAAGAGGCAGGAGCAAACAGCCCCTTTTATAGTGGGTCATGCATACCTCAATGTTGCCATGGAACTGCAGGAAAGAAACTGTCTATTGACTGGTAACTCTAGGGGTGGATTCCAGCTAGAACTGACCATACTGCATTGCCCTACATGAATGATGACCAAAGAGATATGGAACTGGGACCTCCAGTCAGGAGCCTAGTGTCTGAGAGCATGGAAAATGGCTTCCTGTCCTTCTTAGAAATATCTCGATGGTCTCCAGGTTGTACACCTAGCTCAACCAGAAAAGAGACTTCTTTTCAAGATCATACATGTCCCCAAATACCCACCCACTCTTGCGTCCCTGCCCTTGAATTCCCCTACACTAGGGCATTGAACCTTCACAGGATCAAGAATCTCTTCTCCCATGGATGCCCAAAAAGGCTATCATGTCCTGCAGATACGGTTCAAGCCATGTGTCACTACTTGTGTAATTCTTGCTTGTTACTTTCAACCCTGGGATCTCTGGTGGGTTGATATTGCTGTTCTTCCTATGGAATTGCCAACCCCTTGAACTCCTTCAGTCCTTTCTCTACCTCCTCAATTGGGACACTGTGTTCAGTTCAATGATTGGTTGTGAGCATCTTCCTCTCTATGTCAGGCTCTGATCTACCCTTTCAGGAGGCAGCTATATCAGGATCCTTTCAGCATGCATTTTTTGGCATCCAACATAATTGCAGTATTTGGTGACTGTATAGGGGTGAATTCTCAGGAGTAACAGTCTCTGGATAGCCTTCCCTTCATTCTCTGCTTCATATTTTGTTTCCACATTTGCTCCCATATAGATTTCATTACCACTCTAAGAAGGACCAAAGCACCCACACTTTGATCTTCCTTCTTCTTGATCCATGTGGTCTGTGAATTAGATTTTGTGTTCTGAGCTTTTGGACTGATATCAACTTATCAGTAAGTGCATACCAATTGTGTTCTTCTGTGCTTGAGTTACATCACTCAGAATGATGTTTTCTGTTTTTTTTAAATTTTTTTCCTTTATTGATACATTTTTTCTATTTACATTTCAAATGATTTCCCCTTATCTGGGTCCCCATTCCAAGCAAGTTCCATAAGACATCTTCCCTCCCCCTGTTCCTCCATCTACCCTTTCCCACTTCCCTGTTCTGGTATTCCCCTATACTGTTGCATTGAGTCTTTCCAGAACCATGGGCCATTCCTCCATTCTATTTGGCCATTATTTAATATGTGGATTATGTCTTGGGTATTCAAAGTTTCTAAGCTAATATACACTTATCAGTGAGTGCATACCATGATTGATCTTTTGAGACTGGGTTACCTCAGTTAGTATGATGTTCTTCAGCTCCATCCATTTGTCTAAGATTTTCATGAATTCATTGTTTCTAATGGCTGAATAGTACTCCATTGTGTAAATATACCACACTTTTGAATCCATTCCTCCTTGTAAGGTCACCTGGGCTCCTTCCAGCTGCTGGCTACTACAAATAGGGCTTTTATGAACATAATTGAGCATGTGTCCTTATTACATGATGAAGACTCCTCTGGGTATATGCCCAGGAGTGGTATAGCAGGGTCCTCAGGAAGTGTCAAGCCCAGTTTTCTGAGGAACCGCCAGACTGATTTCCAAAGTGGTTGCACCATCTTGCAATCCCACCAGCAGTGGAGGAATGTTCCTCTTTCTCCACATCCTCGCCAATACCTGCTGTCTCCTGAGTTTTTGACCTTAGCCATTCTGACTGGTGTGAGGTGAAATCTCAACGTTGTTTTGATTTTCATTTCCCTAATGATTAATGATGTTGAACATTTCTTAAGGTGTTTCTCAGCCCTCAGATGTTCTTCATGTGAAAATTCTTTGTTTTGTTCCATACCCCACTTTTTTTTAATATTTTTATTTTCTGTATTCTTTGTTTACATTCCAAATGATTTCCCCTTTCCCGGATCCCCCCTCCCCATATGTCCCATAAACCTTCTTCTCTCCTTCCCTTCTCCAATCACCTCCCTCCTTTTTCACTGTCCTTATATTCCCTTCCCATGGTAGATCAATCCTTTCCAGGATCAGGACCCTCTCCATACTTCTACATGGGAGTCATTTGTTATGCAATTTGTGCCTTGGGTATTCAGGGCTTCTGGGCTAATTAATATCCACTTATCAGAGATTGCATTCCATGTGTATTCTTTTGTGATTGGGTTAGCTAGCTTAGGATGATATTTTCCAGATCAAACCATTTGCCTAAAAATTTTGTGAATTCATTGTTTCTAATTGCCGAGTAGTATTCCATTGTGTAAATATAACACATTTTCTGTACCATTCCTCCTTTGAGGGGCATCTGGTTTCTTTCCAGCTTATGGCTATTATAAATAAGGCTGCTATGAACAAAATGGAGCATGTGTTTTTATTGCATTGGGGAATCCTTTGGGTATATGCTCAGGAGAGGTATAGCAGGGTCCTCTGAAAGTCTCGTGTCCAGTTTTCCTAGGAACCACCAGACTGATCTCCACAGTGGTTGTACCATCTTACCGCCCCACCAGCAGTGGAGGAGTGTTCCTCTTTCTGCACATCCTTGCCAACACCTGCTGTCTCCTGAGTTTTTAACCTCAGCCTTTCTGACTGGTGTAAGATGAAATCTCAGGGTTGTTTTGATCTGCATTTCCCTAATGACTAATGATTTTGAGCACTTCTTAAGGTGCCTCTCGGCCATCCGAATTTCTTCAGGTGAAAATTCTTTGTTAAGATCTGTACCACATTTTTTAATAGGGTTATTTGGTTCCCTGGGGTCTAACTTCTTGAGTTCTTTGTATATATTGGATATTAGCCCTCTATCAGATGTGGGGTTTGTGAATATCCTTTCCCAATTTGATGGTTGCCGTTTTGTCCTTTTAATGGTGTCCTTTGCCTTACAGAAACTTTGTAATTTTATGAGGTCCCATTTGTCAATTCTTGATCTTAAAGCATAAGCTATTGGTGATCTGTTCAGGAACTTTTCCCCTGTGCCCATGTCCTCAAGGGTCTTCCCCAGTTTCTTTTCTATTAGTTTCAGTGTGTCTGGTTTTACATGGAGGTCCTTGATCCACTTGGAGTGAAGTTCAGTACATGGAGATAAGAATTCTTAGGCAAATGGATGGAGCTAGAGAACATCATACTAAGTGAGGTAACCCAGACTCAAAAGGTGAATCATGGTATGTACTCACTAATAAGTGGATATTAACCTAGAAAACTTGAATACCCAAAACATAATCCACACATCATATGAGGTACAAGAAGAACGGAGGAGTGTCCCCTTGTTCAGAAAAGACTCAGTCAAGCAGTATAGAGCAAAATCAGAACAGGGAAGTGGGAAGGGTTGGGTGGGAAAACAGGGGGAGGGAAGGGGACTGATGGGACTTTCGGGGAGTGGGGGTCCAGAAAAGGGGAAATCATTTGAAATGTAAATAAATGTATCAATAAATTAAAAAAAAAAAGAATGGATCAATTCGCATTCTTCTGCATGCTGACCTCCAATTGATCCAGCACCATTTGTTGAAAAGGCTATCTTTTTTCAACTGGATGTTTTTGGCTCCTTTGTCGAAGATCAAGTGACCATAGGTGTGTGGATTCATTTCTGGTTCTTCAATTCTATTCCATTGGTCCACTTGTCTGTCACTGTGCCAATACCATGCAGTTTTTAACACTATTACTCTGTAGTATTGCTTGAAGTCAGGGATACTGATTCCCCCACAATTTCTTTTGTTGTTGAGAATATTTTTAGTTATCCTGGGTTTCTTTTTATTCCAGATGAATTTGAGAATTGCTTTTTCTAACTCTCTGAAGAACTGAGATGGGATTTTGATGGTGATTGCATTGAATCTGTAGATCACTTTTGGCAAAGTGGCCATTTTAACTATATTAATCCTGCCAATCCACGAGCATGGCAGATTTTTCCATTTTCTGAGGTCTTCTTCGATTTCCTAATTCAGGGACCTGAAGTTCTTATCATATAGATATTTCACTTCATACCCCACTTTTTAATGGGGTTATTTGGTTCTCTGGGTTCTACCTTCTTGAGTTCTTTTTATATCTTATATATTAGCCTTCTGTTGGATTTAGGGTTGGTGAAAATCCTTTCCCAATCTGTTGGTTGACGTTTTGTCCTTTTGACAGTGTCCTTTGCCTTACAGAAACTTTGTAGTTTTATGAGGTCCCTTTGGCAATTCTTGATCTTAGAGCATAAGCTATTGGTGTTCTATTCAGGAACTTTTCCCCTATGCCCATGTCCTCAAGGGTCTTCCTCAGTTTCTTTTCTATTAGTTTCAGGGTGTCAGGTTTTATGTGGAGAGTGTACATGGAGTTTCCCATGGCTCCAGACACATAAGCAGTAGAGGATGGACTTGTTGGACATAATAGGGAGGAGAGGCCGTTGGTCTTGGAAAGGCTCAATTCTGAAGTGTGGTGGAATGCCAGGACAGGGAAGTGGGAGAGGGTTGATTGGGAACTGGGTGAGGGAACATGTTATGAGATTTTCTTGAGGGGTTGGTGAATCAGGAAAGGGGAAGAAATTTGAAATGTCAATGAAGAATATATCTAAAAAAAAAACCCTCAGGAGGCTTCAGGTGCTCCCGAGGATGTGGAGAAAGAGGAAAACTCACTCCTCCACTGCTGGTGGGATTGCAAGCTTGTACAACCAGTCTGTAAATGAGTCTTGCATTTCCTCAGAAAACTGGGCATGATTCTACCAGAATCTCCTCCTATACCACTCCTGGACATATACACAGAGTATTCCCCAGCATGGAATAAGGACACATGTTCCACTATGTTCATAGCATCCCTATTTATAATAGCCAGAAGATGGAAAGAACCCAGATGTCCCTCAATGGAGGAATGAATACAGAAAATATTGTATATTTACACAATAGAATACTACACAGCTATTAAAAGCAATGGATTCATGAAATTCTTAGGCAAATGGCTAGAAGTGGAAAATATCATCCTAAGTGAGGTAACCATGGTATGCACTCAATAATAAATGGATGTTAGCCCAGGAGTTCTGAATACCAATGACTCAATTCACATGTCAAATGATGCCCAAGAAGGAGAAAGAACAAAGTATGGATATACTGGTCCTTCTTAGACTGGGAACCAAAATATCCACAGAAGGAGATAAAGAGGCAAAGTGCGGAGCAGAGACTGAGGGAAAGATCATTCAAAGTTTATTCCACCCAGTGATCCATCCCATATACAGTTACAAAACCCAGACACTATTATTGATGCCTGTAAGTACTTGCTGACAGGAGCCAGACAGAGTTGTCACCTTCAAGCTTGATGTTTTTAATGTCCTGTAAAAGAAATATGTGACACCTTCAACAATGTGGTCTAATCTTCATTTTTTTGGGGGGGGAATCAGAAATAATGCACCAAGTTATTATTTGTAGATATGTTTTGGTTCCTATGACAAATAATTCCTACAGAAGTAATCTCTATCAATGAAATTTGCATTTTGTAGCCATATATTCTCAACTCACACACCATCACTGAGTAAAGACAAGGCATTAATTCAAGGCAGGAACAAATGGCATGAACTTAAGCAAAAGCTCTGCTGGTGCTTATCAGTTTTCTCCCTGTTGCTAGTACATAATATATACGTTTTTCTCAATAATTTTTATATGTATTAATTTTACATCGCAATCACTGACCACTCTATGTTCTGACCTACACACATTCTCCACACCTCCATCTTCTTAGCTTTGGAGAGGCAGGATTCCTCACTGGGTATCCTGCTACCATGCCACTTCAAATCTATGAAGGTCTAGGTTCATCTTCTCCCACTGAGGTCTAAAAGAACCCTGGACAAAGGAATGGACTCCACAAACAAATTTAGGATCAGCTTCCACTCCAGTTGTTATAGGATTCACATGAAGACTGAGCTACACATCGGATACAATTTAGAGGAGGCCTAAATACATCCCATGTAAAATCGTTCATGGGTGATTCAGTCTCTGAGTCACCTTTGTATGCACATTCGTTGATTGTATTCATGTTTCTGTGCATTCACTCACCCTTTCTGAACACTTAATCCTTTCCCCAAAACTTCCAAGTGATTCCCTGCACTTCACACAAAGTTGTGCTGTAAGTATCTGCATCTGTTTCTCTGTCATTCTCTGTGGAGTCTTTCTGAGTAGAGTCATCCTACCCTATGTTTTTGTGTGGAAGCATCACAGAGTATCAATAATAGAGTCAGGGATTGGTGCTTGCCCATGATATTTATCTCAAGTTGACCAGGTTATTATTTGGCTATTACCTGGAGATCTACTCCATCTTTGTCCCTGTATTTCTTTCATATTGGACATATTTTGGGAAGAAAATTTTCAGTGTTTTTGGTCTACTTGGTCCTCCAACTACCTTCCTGCTTGGACACTGGGATTAACTCCTTCTGCCTCCATATCCCCCAAGAGAGGAATTTAAATTATAATTAATCCTTATCGTATCGTTTTTGCAATTTACCTACTGGCCTGGGTTTTCTTCTGCTCTAGGGGAACACAGCCTCCCTTGTGCACAGGCTGAACTAGAAAGAAGAAAGTTTAGCAGTGCCAGGTGGTTTGTAGAGGAACTTGGTCTGCAAGAATGTTGATAAATGGGCTTATCCAGATATGGTTTTTCACCAAATCAGCTCTTGTTTATTTGGGGTAAGAAGAGTTACACAAATCTTGGGCCAAATATATAGCTCTGGAGGTGGTAAATATATACTATTAATTGTGGATGAAGTGCCAGGAATGCTTCATTTGCATAAAGAATTCTAGGTGCTTTCATATCCTCACAGTGAGAGAAGAATCTTGAGCAGTTATTTGGCCTTCAGACTAACTAATTACCTTGAAAGTGATGGAGGTGTGGTAATATGCACTGGAACATGCAGGATCAATTAAAACCATTAGTTACAAATAACAGAAAATCATTCATATGTAAGATCAATCAATGAAACAATAACCTATCCAACAGAAAAATACTAAATTTAAATGAAGGATTCATGATTTTGGATGCCTTCCAATGGCATTTTTAAAAAAAAAAAGAGCTCTATATAAACAGAAATAACATAGTCATTGTTGATGAGATATTTGATGGCACAGAGGCGTTTGTGGGTAGATAGGATGTTTGCTTCTCTCAATTAGTATTGTTAGTTCTGTATTTTACATTATGGTCTTTAGTATTATACCTTCATGTATTATAATCCTGTACTACATTGCATATAAATATAATATCACGTACACAAGAAGATAATGATAATCAAACCTGAATCATGAGAATAATTAATATTGATAAGATCCTGAATTTTCTTTCTTAGTGCCATTACTAACTTTCTATATCATGAATTATGCTTCATATTAGTATCTGCTAAGAAAAAAATTGCTCTAATCATTTCAAATGTCACAACATTAGATTTTCGAATGTATAGCATGCAAATTTTAGACAACAGGGAAAGCCTAAACTGAAGGTCATAGAAATTTGATAATAAAAGATAAGTAAATAATTGAGAAATTTGGGTTATTCTTAAGAACGTTGCAATTGTGGATATTTGAAATGCTATAGATCCACAATCAAAATCTGTTGTACATTTAGAATCTTTATTAAGAATGTACCACCGAATCCTCTCTCAGTTAACATCCTTTCAATTCGTTTGTTAAACTTTTGGAATTTGTAACCGATTATTAGATAAAGAACAGATATATGAAAGTTAAGATAGAATATTATCAAGTATTATATAAAACATATTGTAGATATTTTCTCACTTTCCATACCAAATTCTATCTATACCCTTGATTCTGTCTCATAATATCTATCATTTTTAATAAATCATACTTTGACACTTTGTATATGCTCAGTCCAGGGAGTGCCACTATCAGATAATGTCACCCTGTTGGAGTAGGTGTCTTACTGTGGGCATGGGTTTTTAAGCCCCTCATCCTAGCAGCCTGGGAGGCAATATTCAGCAAGCAGCATTCAGACAAAGATAAACAATTCTGTAGTCTGCCTTCACTAGGCCAGACTTGATTATACCATTCCACTACCGTGATGACTATCTCTAGTTCCAACCATTTGCCTGCGAAATTTGTGGTGTCATAATTCTTAATAGATAAGTAGTATTCTGTTGTGTAAATGAGACAAATATTCTGTACTCATTATTCTGTTTTGGAACATCTGGGTTGTTTCCAGCTTCTGACTATCAC
Source organism: Apodemus sylvaticus (assembly GCF_947179515.1). Taxonomy (NCBI): domain Eukaryota; kingdom Metazoa; phylum Chordata; class Mammalia; order Rodentia; family Muridae; genus Apodemus; species Apodemus sylvaticus. The sequence goes on along the minus strand of NC_067472.1, from coordinate 150,682,536 downwards.
AAATAAGGATGCTGCTATAAACATAGGGAACATGTGTATGGCATCTTTTGGGGTTATACCCAAGAGTGCTATAGCAGGGATTTTAGGCACATATATTTCAAAGTTTCTGAGAAACCGCCAGAGTGATTTTCCAGAGTGCTTTTACTAGTTTCTAACCCCAACAGTAATGGGGGATTATTCCTCTTTATCCACATCCTCAACAACATGCGCTGGAATTTGAGTTTTTGATCATAGTCAATATGATTTTTGTAAGGTGTAATCTCAGGGATATTTTGATTTGCATTTCCACGATGACTAAAGACTTTGACCAATTATAGGATGTGAGGAAAAGTCTCAGTTTAAGAAGGTTTTTTTTTTCTTTTAATATGTATTCTTCTTTTTAAGCTGTCAGTAAAGCAGTTTGTTAGGATATCAACATAATTTTCAAAATAATCTTCTTATGCCAACATTTTCTTTGTATCTGAGTGCAGTACAGGATCTTGACAATTCATTTACAACCAAATAACAAGAACAGGTCCAGTGGATGGAAAACAAAGATCAGTTATAAGACACCATTTTGAAAAGAAGGGACATGAGAAACACAATCAGATATGTAGACAGGTGGATTCCTGTGCATAGAAAAATAATTCTCTTTAAAATATAGTTTTATGTGAAAATGTGCATGTATCCTAAATAATTTTGCATCTTGGATGAAATACTTTGGAAAGAAAATTTTCATGTTTAGGATGTTTATAAGTGTTTTGTTGTTGCTGCTGTTTTGTTTCAATTATAAATGTTTCCCCTTATATTTTCAGGGACCACTATATTTTTGTACCTGTTTCTCAAATGGTCTACTTGTGTTTAAAAGTGTCATTCCAATAATTCAAGTATTTTTTTTCAAAACAAGTTCATCTATTCTCAAATATATTGCCCTTTCCAATAAACAACCTTAAACATGTTCATGAATTTTACCATTAAATATGTGTTTTGCCTAATGTGATGTGTTTTACTCCGATTCTCAACATCATCATACAAAAATACAATTAAAAATAAAATTCCTTTAATGATCCTTTTCACTGTAGTTTATGAGAAAAGTGGAAAGGTATGCTGAGATCTGTACCCAGACTTAAAAGTCAAGGAAATTCTGGATCCAGAGGAAAAATTATGTCCCAGTCCTCATAATGTGGGGAGACACAAATTTTGTGGAAATATTCTGTATTTTATTTTAACATTTCTGTCTGAAGAATATATCATTCTTTTAGTTTTTATTTTATTTATTTATTTTTTATTGAATATATTGTTCATTTACATTACAACTGTTTTATCCCTTCTCAGTTCACCCCCTCACTGAAAACCCCCAACCCATCCTCCCACCCCATCTCTAAGAATATGCTAGTCCATCCAGTCCACTCCCATAACTCACTCCCTTCGATTTCCCAACGTTTTGGCATCTGTTTAGCCTTCACAAGACCAAGGACCTCTCCTCCCACTGATGCCCAATAAGGCATTTATCTGCCATTCTTTTGGCTGGAACCATGTGTACCTTTTGGTTGTCGACTTGGTCCCTGTGAGCCCTGGGGAATATGGTTAACTGATATCACCTTTCTTCCCATGGTGCTGCAAACCCCCCAAACTCTTCAAGTTCACCCTTCAACTTCTCCATTGACAACAGAATGCTCAGTCCAACGGTTGGCTGCTAGTTGTATCTGTATCTGTAAGCCTCTGGCAGGGCCCCTGATAAGACAATCATAACTGGTTCCTTTCGGTATGCACTTCTTGTCATCTATAGTTGTTTCAGGGTTTGTTGACTGTTTATTGGATGAATCCCCAGGATACAGTGTCACTCAAGTATTTCAACTTTTTATTCAAAACAAGATTTTCTCTTCTCAAACATAGTTCCCCTTTCTTATAAACAACCCTAACATATTTCATGAATTCTACTATCAAATGTGATTTTTTACAAAAGTGAAGTGTTTTACTCTGACGCTCAACATCAATATACAAACATAAAATTAAACGTCAAATCACTTGAAAGTTCTTTTTCAGTGTAATTTCTGAGAAAAATGGGAAGGTATGCTGAGATCTGTACACAGTCTTAGGAGCGAGGGTAATTATGGTCCCAAGGGAAGGAATTATGTCCCAGGACTCAGAACGTGGGGTGAAACAAGTTGTATGAAAATGTTCTGTATTTTACTCTAACATTTCTCTCTGAAGAGTATATCATTCTTTTAGCTTTTCATTAATTCCTCCTACAGCTAACAATTGTACGACATAGTTTTGTAAACTCTTCTCATCTGATAAATAGGGTTCTATCTCCTATCTAAATAGAAATAGAACATATCTCTGGGCTCTTACATGCAATTCTCGACATGTGGAAAAAATCATTTAGTCTTCATTAGCCTCTGAAGGTGATAACAGGTTTCAATATGATTATCATTTTAACACTTTCAAATAATTTTCATAATGTTTATCATTTTAATGAGTCTGAATTTTAATATTATTATTTTATACTGTCATAAAAAAACCCTCTTTTTCTCCTAAGGGATTTCTCAGCAGTTAAGAGTACTGACTACACTTTCAGAGCAACTGTTCAAACAACATCTATATGAATTCTTACTGTGATATGTGACCCTCCCAGGGGGTCTGGGGCACTCACTTTCCTGACATGTCCACGCACTTCAGACATGTGGTCTATAGGCATCCATTCAAACACTAACACACAGCAACATCAAATTAAATAGTCTTTGTAAATATCAGTCTTTGCAATTGGCATAATTTTATAATAACTAAGGTTTACCTGAAATTATCCTCATGAGCAAAACCTTGTTTTATGTATGTAATGAAGGAAATTTCCATTCAGAAAGTTCAATACCAGAGCCACCAAATTAGTGGAAGCCCTTACCTTAGTGGTAAAGTATGCTGGCTCTCTTGCTATAAACAGTCATGTGATATAAAGAAGATACCAGTATCACTGAATTGAAGTCTCTGGGAAGTGATTCCTCAGGATCAGCATGTCAAAACTCAGTTCCACAAAGGACAGACATAAGTCTGTTGCCTACTGAACTCACTAGTAATGAGAACCAAACAAGTGGCACTTATTATAGAGGCATATAGACATCATGGACAATGGCTCTGGCTTGTCACTATCTGGCAGAAGTGTATTTCCTGAAGACACACCACACGAGGCTACTAGTGAAAGTACAGACCTCATGCTACAAGATACCCCAGTTTTTTTTTTTTTATAGATGCAAGTATGATAGGATGGCCTGCAAAATTAGAAACAACCATGCAGTGAAGAAAGGATCGACCTAGAAGACCCAGTGTACATGTAATCCAGAGGGTATAGCTTGAAATGCTAACCCAACTCTATAAAAGGTACTAGAAAATGGTAATGGGATCACAGATATGATATTGAGCTATTATGATTGTCAAGTTTGATTTTGCTTTGTTCACATTGTTGCTTGATTCTTCACTCTTGAAGGAAGAAATTACTTTTAAATTATTTTTTGTTTTACAGAACTGTTATCAAATTGAGATCGTCAAGGTTTAGAGAGGATTTACATTTTTAAAACATTGCCTTTTAAAGACTGTATTTTGAAAATGTTAGATATAACAACACTGTAGGTCTTTGTAAGTCTCAGGACAGATATGTTTGAAATGTTACTTGTTTATGTAAACTAATGTGAATTTGATCTTCATCCCAAATGCAAGTTAGATTGTACACACCTGGGACTACAAAATCTAGGAGGGAGATGCAGAAAAATATATATCACGAGGTCATCCTAAGTGTTTCTCTGGAGAACCTGAGTCCATTTCAAGGAAAAGATAATATATGCTCTTTGCCAATATATGTTGGAAATATGTAAATAGCATTGGATTTCATGGCATCACATTGAAAATATTGACTTGAGGCTCAGAAAATTTTTTCAACTATTAAACAATATTCATTCTTTGAAAATTGTTGGGAATTTTTAATGTTATATAACATATATTTTATTATGATAATATTCTGAGACTGACAGACAAGGTGTCAAACACTGTGGTTTAAAGGTACTTAATATTCAAAGACAAATGAACATTTAAAAATTGATCAGAATGCATTTATTGTACATTGACTCACATATTTAATCACATCATTCAAGAGATAGTAGAATAAGAATTCCTATAAGTTGGAGGCCAGTTTAGGCTATAGAACGAGTCACTGTCTCACAGTTTTCAAAAGTAAAAAAGGGTAGGAACAAAATTAAGTAAAGAAGTAGGAGAAGGAAGAGGAGTAGGAAGAGGAAAAGTGAATGAGAAAGAAGGTGGTGGTGGTGGTGAAGGAGGAGGAGGAAAAGGAAGAAGAGATAGAGAGGACTTCCATAATCAGACCCAACGAACAACTCAAGAAATTTGAGAAAAGTGATTTTTACAGGTAAACTAGAATTCTATGCTATGGAAAGGAGGGTTTTTTTTAATAACTGAACCTATACAAAATCTGTGAAGGAAAAACATAAGAATAGTGAGTACACAATTCTTTATAATCCCAGATAATACACCCTGTATCCTTTGTATTAATTTTAAGATCTCTAAGATCCATACTGATTCACCTCTTCTAACTGACTATATTATGTTTCCATTGAATTGGGGTTGTATAAGTCCCATTCATTATACCGATATGCTAAGCAGTACACAGAACTTTTCATAGGTTCCCTAGATAGAAGCCAATGCTAGAATTAGAGTCAAATCACAAATTATGAAGTCACGATTTTAATTTGAAGACTGTAATAGCATGCATTGTTGCACATATACATATTTGTATTCTTAGATACTATTGAGATGATTATTCTTTATTTCAACTTAAAGTGATCTAGAATCCCATGAGAGCCAAGCCTCTGACTTCAATGAGAAGGATTTACTTAATTAATTAAACTGAGGTAGGAGATCCTGTTCTTTTGTGTAGGACCAGACAGAAGATGCTTAGCACTGGCCCCTTCACTATCAAATTGGCTTTCTGGGTCCCAGGCAAGAACTCTACAATGCAAAGTTCAGAGATTGATAATTTTACATTATTTATTATTCATATTTCTATTTCTATTATTTATATTTATATATAATATTATATTATAATATTTATATTTTATATTTATAAATACTATACTATTTATATTATTAAAATGTTAATTATAGGAAAATTTTTAGATATTTTTGATGTCTTAAACCCACTTTGACACACAATATACAGATAGATCAAAAACTCTTAAAGTTCTTTTCTAGTTTAGGTGACAGTATAAAATCTGCGACTTTTGTATTTAGTGTATAAAACCAGGAAGGCAGAATATCCATGATCTAAAAAGCTTTTACACTTGACCTGCTTGAGAGCACATCAGGACTGTATGTTTAAAGCCAGCCTATTCAATACAGCATCACCCTGGCCAAAAGGGCTATTGATGCAAACATTTCCTTTATTCATAATTAGTCAATCTGTCTTATTGAGTATTTTCTGCCAGCCATCCTCTAACAATTTCGATACTACTAAAAAATACTATGGCACTGTTGTTTCACTGTCTTTCTTCTACATGGAATTAATATTTGAAAGGTATCTTTAAAACTGAAGATGGCAAACTTATTTTTTCTTATGGTTTAAGCTTCTGCACTGACAGAAGCTTCGGAGGGAATGAAGAAGCACAACCTATATGAGGGTGGCCATCTCCTTAGCTCAGTATGGCATGGATAGAGATATCACCATATTAGTGTTTTCATTACTGCACTGCAGCAAGTTTATCCACACAGGGATAGCTTCTGAAAGTTCTGTCATGGGATAGGAAGCCAGGTATTGCCATGTACATTCAAAGCCACCTTTTTATTTTTGCTGGTTTTTTCCCTCCATGATTTCATAGTGCATAATACAATTTTTTTCCAATACAAAGTACATTTAGTAATCCCTCGTGTATTTGCTTTCCCATGCAGACTTTGACTTGCAGAAAATGATATTATTTAGTCCATATCATATTTTCATCTATTGCAAAATAATTGAATGTACAAACATTTAAAATTAGGAGGCTTTCTGCATATTTTGGTTGTTCTTTTATTTGCCTTTTCAGCAGACGTCTAATCCCAAAAACTTAAAGGTACATAGAAGAGCCTGGGTGATACTTCTGCTTGTAAAAACAGATACTGCTCTGCAGGAGGACTTCCAGAACAAGTCAGGAATCTCAAAACTATGTAATACTGCAGATCAAGTGACATACACAGTCTTTTAAGGTACACATATCTACACATGCTCATGTATACATAAACATGAACACACACTGAGAACAGAGGACAGAAACTGAGTATTTCATAAAAAAATAAATGTAGACAGAGATTAAAATGTGCACAAATGTTTAACATAAATAAAATCCAGCTACCTGCTGGCACATACATTTACTTCTAACACATAATTGGCAGAAGCTGATAAATCCCTGAGTTCAACGCCAGTCTCATTCACAAAGTGAGTTCTGAGTGAGCCAATTCTCATATGTAAGACATTTTCCAAAAAAAGAAAAAAGAAAAACAATGAAAGAAAGAGCAATGAATGAAAGAAAGAGAAAGAGAGAAGAATATCATAGCAACATTGTAAAAATCATGAGGAAAAATTTTTCATCACTGAGTGAAAAATCAATGATTTCATTAAAGAACTAATTTATGTTCATTTTATGGGTTTTATTTATGTGGAAACATAGGAATCTTATAAAATACACCTAATCAAGTAAAACATCATTTAGCCAGAATGGTGTTAAGGCAGCATTTTTTATTCCTTAATGATTTCTTCTGTTATTATGAAAATTATCTAGTGTTTCTCTATGTTCCCTAGTTGGGGTAAGATTTTTTTCCTAACCATTCTTTCTTTTCTTTGTATAGAGATCTAAAGGCAAAGGTGAATCAGGCTTGTTTAGTCATCATTGCCCACAAAGCACCTTGTTTTTGTTCCTCCACAGTTTGTACCATGGTTTGTTAAGACCCTCCTCTTTTATACTAGCAATAGGACAGTGTACAGCTTGTGGCTAGTTGCTTTTGTCATTCGCTTTAGAAAAGATGTCCCTGCAGCCTGGCAACCATGTGCTCATGCTGCATGATTGGAGGGTTGTGCTGATTCATTAGCACTGTTTGCGGGTTGGGTGTGTGATTGTTCAATTCAGTGCAGCTGGTCCTGGTCAGAGAAGAGTCATACAGATGTCTGTCACAACCACACTAGAAGTGGTCAGCAAAGCATATCAGCAAACCAGATCAGCTCCCATTCGACCCCTTGTTTCTTTCATAGGTAGACATGATTTGTGCATATTAAGTATTGCATTTTTGTAGGGATTAGAACATTGCCTTAAACATCTTAATCTTTGACTCTGAAGAATCAGACAAGAAAGCCATGAGATTAGGACCTGGTTTCTTTTGTCCTGTCCTGTGTTGTGTTGGCTGCATTGCCACTTCCCTTGAGCCTTCATTCTGTCCTGTCACTTCAGGGTGAACATTATCATTTCAAAAAGTTGAGAGTATTGTGGATCATTAGGTATGTTGAACTGAGAATCATCAGAATAAAAAAGAACGTTTATGTTGGTTTATGAATGTTTCATGAAATAGTATTCCAAAAGGAATTTAAATTAGCTTCTTCCATGCCCTGAATGATGGGAAGAGATAAATGCACTTGAGAGTTAACATACACATAATCATTAGAGAGAATATAGAATAGATAATAGTGGCTTTCACCTCCCAGTTTCTGAATGCATGGGAGAATCAGGTATATATGAATTTTGACAATATGATACCTACAATACAGGAACCAGAATTCCAAAGTGGCTTTGAGACAAATAGTGTTCAGAGAAATTTCAGGTGTGGGAGCTGCCAATGTGTGGAAATGTGGACTTTCTTTGGATACAGAGCTACTGCATACACAGGGTTACAGAATTATTAACCTTTTGTCTGTCATATTTTATGGTGATCTATTTTGAATATTGCTACCCTGCTTCAGTGTCGTTAGGAAATAGTATTTATTATTAATTTTTGTAATCTTGCCTAGATTCAAAATTTAGCTACACATTGGGAAGTAATTTCTTTGGACATCATTTTTATTGGATATATTCTTTATTTACATTTCAAATGTTATTCCCTTTCCCAGTTGGCCTCCCTCCAGGATAGCCCCTAACACATCATCCCACTCCATATTTCTCTGAGGGTGTTTCTCCATCCTACTACTCCCACCTATGTGCGCTCGATCCCCCTACATGGTGCATTTATCAAGCCTTCATTAAAACAAAGACCTCTCCTCCAATTGATGCCTGAAAAGGCAATCCACTGCTACATATACAGCTAGAGATGTGTGTAGACTTTGGTTGATGGCTCTGGGGTTCTAGTTGGTTGACATTGTTGTTCTTCCCATGAGGTTGCAATCCACTTTAGCCCATATAGGCCATTCTTTAACTTCTCCATTGAGGACCCTGCACTCTGTCCAATGCTTGGCTGTGAGCATCTGCCTCTGTCTTTGTAAGTCTCTGGCAGGACATCTCAGGAGAAAGCCATATCAGGCTCCTTTCAGCAAACATTTCTTTGCATCCATGACAGTGTCTGTATTTCGTAACTATACATGAGGTGAATTCCAAGATGGAAAAGCCTTTCCTTATGTGTCTGCTCTATACTTTATCTGCATATTTGCTCCTGTGAGTATTTTGTTCCCCTTCTCAGAAGAAATGAATCAACCACACATTGTTCCTACTACTTGAACTTCTAGTGGTTTCTGAATTGTATCTTGATTAATTAGAGCTTTGGGGCTAATATCCACTCTTCAGTGAGTGCATTACCATGTGTGTTCTTTTGTGAAAGGGCAACATCACTCAGGAAGACACTCTCTAGTTCCATTCATTTACCTAAAAATTGCATGAATTCATCATTCTTAATATCTGAATAATACTCCACTGTGTAAATATACCATATTTCGGTATCCATTCTTCTGTTTAAAGACATCTGGGTTCTTTCCAGCTTCTGTCTATTATAAATAAGGCTGCTAGGAACATATTGTAGCATGTGTCCTTATTACATGTTGAAACATCTTCTGGATATACTCCCAGGAGAGGTATGGCTGGGTCCTCAGGTAATCCTATGTCCAATTTTCTGAGGAGCTCCGAAAATAATTTCCCAAAATATTATTGAACCAGCTTGCAATCCCACCAGCAATTGAGGAGAGTTCCTCTTTCTCCACTTTCCTTGCCAGCATCTGAGTTTTTGATTTTAGCCATTCTTACTGGTATGAAGTGGAATCTTAGAGTTGTTTTTATTTCTATTTCCCTAATAGCTAAGGTTGTTGAACCTTTTTTTGGTGCTTCTTGTCCATTTGATATTCCTTAGATGAAAATTCTTTGTTTAGCTCTCTATTTAAAACTCCATATCTTACTTGATTCTCTGGAGCTCAATTACTTGAGTTGTTTGTATATTTTGGATATTAGCAATCGATTGCTCTTGAATTGGTAAAGATGTTTTCCCTATCTGTTGGTTGCTGTTTTGTATTATTGACAGTGTCATTTGCCTTACAGAATCTTTTCAATTTTAGGAGGTCCCATTTGTTAATTCTTGATCTAAGACCTAAGTCATTGGTCTTCTGTTTAGGAAATTTTCCCCTGTGCCCATGTATTTGAGGCTCTTCCCCACTTTCTCCTCTCTAAGTTTCGGTGTATCTCATACATCAATCATCAATTGAGAAAATGACTCACAGACCTGAATATAGGCAAACTGATAAACACAGTTCAACTGAGGTCTCTATACCCAGAGAACTCAACTTCAGACAAGGTAAAAGAAATTAAGAAGAAAAATATGCACATATAATGTACATAACACATATTTTATATATTACAATATTTATCTACATAATTGTTACATACATTTGACCAGCGAGTCAGAATTCAAAGTTCAGAAATAAGACAAACTTTAATGAACAGTTGATTTTGTACACAAAACCCATGACAGTCTAATGGCTCTCAATTTTCTATTTCATTGAATGTACTAATGCACATTTATTTGTAAATCATTTAAGATAACTCAAATTATTTTTAATGCTCTTTAAAAACACTGAAAGGAAGATAAAAATATCTAGAATAATAGAACTGATGAACATTTGTTTATAACTATTCTATTAATTAAATTAAAATGCATTATAGTTATTAACTCTATGTGTACAAGCATGACTTGTGTGAAGTGTAAGTTTATACATGAATCGGTGTACTTGTGAAGATTAGAAACTAATCTTAGTGAGATGATACAGTTTCCTCCATGTGGCTTCCAGATATCTAATTTAGGCCTCTAAACTTGATTGGTAGGTACATAAAATGGCAAGATAATTCATTTGCCTATTTCCCTTAATAGTATTGCATTAAATAATTAAATTTGCATAGGGTAAGAAACACATCATCCTGGTATAATACCTGAAATTTATGGTTACTTTTCAGGACTGTACCCAAAATGTTGAAATGGTGTTCAATTCCTTAAATCTTTGTGAGGCATTTTTAATTTATTTGTTCCAATATATTCTAATTTAAGGTTTTTGAAAGTCATTGAAATTACTTGACATTTTAATATATATGTTTTACATTCAAAGTCACACATGCTGTTACATATGGACACAAGGGTACTCCAAGTGCTGTAAATATACAAGTAAAAATTTTACCTTTTCATCATTTTAATAAAAGCAGGAAAACCATCTTACAATATTATACCAGGCTATACAATTGTGACTGGAAACACAGTAATAATTTTGAAATCTGCTATGGCTGTTAAATATAAGAAAAGCTTAAGCTTTCTTGCCAAACTACTGATAGTGGAAAGAAATGGACTGTAGATAGGGTTTTGTGCTGTTATAAGGGATTGTGTGAAAGAGTACATTTACTCCAAGAGATGTGGAGGATATTAAATAATATTTGAAATAGTTTCAGTTTGCCAGGTTTTATGTGGAAGTCCTTTATCCATTTGGAGTTGAGCTTGGTACAAGGATCCTATCCTTGGTATAGGAACGGATCGATGCGCATTCTTCTGCATGCTGACCTCCAATTGAACCAGCACCATTTGTTGAAAAGACTATCTTTTTTCTACTGGATGCTTTCAGCTCCTTTGTCGAAGACCAAGTGACCATAGGTGTGTTGGTTCATTTCTGGGTCTTCAATCCTATTCCATTGATCTGCTTGCCTGATATTGTACCAATGCCATGCAGTTTTTATCACTATTGCTCTGTAGTAGAGGTTAAAGTCTGGGATATTGAATCCTTCTGAAGTTCTTTTTACTGTTGAGAATAGTTTTAGCTATCCTGGTTTTTTTGTTATTCCAGATGAATTTGAGAATTGCTCTTTCTAGCTCTATGAAGAACTGGGTTGGGATTTTTATGGGAATAGCATTGAATCTGTAGATTGCCTTTGGCAAGATGGCCATTTTAACTATATTAATCCTGCCAATCCAGGAGCATGGAAGGTTTTTCCATTTTCTGAGATCTTCTTTGATTTCCTTCTTCAGAGATCTGAAGTTCTTGTCATATAGGTCTTTCACTTGTTTGGTTAGAGTCACCTCAAGATACTTTATGTTGTTTGTAGCTATTGTGAAGGGGGTCATTTCCCTAATTTGTTTCTCAGTCTGCTTATCCTTTGAATATATAAAGGCTACTGATTTGCTTGCGTTGATTTTGTAGCCAGCCACTTTGCTGAAGTTGCTTATCATAGGTAGGAGTTCTCTAGTAGAGTTTTTAGGGTCACTTAAGTATAAGATCATATCATCTGCAAATAGTGATAGTTTGACTTCTTCCTTTCCAATTTGTATCCATTTGACTTCCTTTTGTTGTCTAATTGCTCTAGCTAGGACTTCAAGAACTATATTGAAAAGATATGGAGAGAGGGGGCAGCCTTGTCTAGTCCCTGATTTTAGTGGGATTGCTTCAAGCTTCTATCCATTTAGTTTGATATTGGGTACCAGTTTGCTGTATATTGCATTTACTATGTTTAGATAAGGGCCTTGAATTCCTTTCCTTCCCAAGACTTTTAGCATGAAAGGATGCTGAATTTTGTCAAATACTTTTTCAGCATCTAATGAAATGATCATGTGTTTTTTTTTTTTCTTTGATTTTGTTTATGTAGTGGATAGCATTTATGGATTTCCTTATATTGAACCATCTCTGCATCCCTGGGATGAAGCCTACTTGATCTTAGAGCATAAGCTATTACTGTTCTGTTCAGGAACTTTCTCCCTGAACCGATGTCCTCAAGGGTCATACCCAGTTTCTTTTCTATTATCTTCAGAGTGTCTGACTTTATGTGGAGGTCCTTGATCCATTTGTTGTTGAGCTTAGTACAAGGAGATAAGAATGGATTAATTCACATTCTTCTGCATTCTGACCTCCAGTTGAACCAGCACCATTTGTTGAAAAGGCTACCTTTTTTCCACTGGATGTTTTCAGTCCCTTTGTCGAGGATCAAGTGGCCATAGGTGTGTGTGTTCATTTCTGGATCTTCAATCCTATTCCATTGATCTGCCTGCCTGTCACTGTACCAAACTGGAATACTCAAAACATAATCCACATACCAAATGATGTCCAAGAAGAACAGAGGAGTAGCTCCTGATTATGGAAACACTCAGTGTAGCAGTATAGGGCAATATGAGAACAGGAAATTCGGAAGGGTTGGATGGGGGAATATAGGGAGAAAAGAGGGCTTATGGGCCTTTCGGGAAGTGGGAAGCCAGAAAAGTGGAAATCATTTGAAATGAAAATATAAAATATCTTGAATTAAAGAAAAAAATAAAGAAGCCTTAAAAAATTGTAAAGAACTATAAGGCAGTAGTGCATCAGGACTTTAATCCCAGCACTTGGGAGGCACAGGCTGGCAGATTTCTGAATGAAATGACAGCCTACAGTGAGCCAGGAATGTACAGAGAAGCCCTGTCTGAAAAAAAAAACAAACTATGTATCTATGTATGTGTGTGTGTGTGTGTGTGTGTGTGTGTTTGTATATATATATATATAGATAGAGAGAGAGAGACAGAGAGACAGAGAGAGACAGAGAAAGAGAGAACTCTTTGTATTATACAAATAAGTCATTGTTATGCACAAGCACATGAATCTGTGTGTAGAAAGGAATGTTGTTCTCTCAATTGCTATTGTTACTTCTGTTATTCATATTATGACCATTAGTTTTATAACTTAATGTATAATTATCCTATTCTACCTTTGCATATAAATATGTCAAGACAGTAGAAGGGAGTAATAATCACATCTGGATGAGGAGAGTAATTAATACTGATATGATCCTGGATTTTAATACTTAATGCCTTTACTAATGCTCTGTACACTCTGAATTCTGTTGCATATTATCAGCTTTTAGGAAAGATTTCCTAGAATTATAGGGAATTTAAAATCAGACTGTTGAATGTATAGAACGTGATTTTTAGTCCACAGGGGAAACTTTCAGCTAAAGCTCACAGAGAAAAAAAAATTCCTCAGTTAAATGGTTGAGAAATTTCACTGACTCATATGAACATTGCAATTTAGGTATATGGAATGCTAAAGATCTAGATTGGAAATACCTTGGTCATTTAGAACCCTTTTAAACAACTTATCACCTACCTCTTGCTCATTTGACACACATTCAGTTAGCTGGTAAAACTTTTGGAATTCATTATCAGACCACTAGATTCAGAACAGAAACATAAAACCTAAGATAGACTTATCATCAAGTGTTATATAATCCTAGACTAGGTATTTTCTCATTTTCTATACAGCTTCAGTAGATATTTCTCTTAAAAAATACTTGTAAAATATATTAGTATATGAATATTTTTATTGTGGCTATGCAAATCTTTATAAATATTTTAGTGTTTGAACATATATTGAAGTCATCCTAAATCTCTGTTCGAATTCCTGACATCCAGACATGGCTAAGGATAAATAATCTGTCCTTTGTCTTTTCCTGTAAAATTTATGTGTACATCAAAAATATGTGTCCAAATACTTTTCAAGTTATAAACTCTCTGTATTCTATTGAACCTAAATTATTATTATAAAACTGAATGAAGTTATCACTTTATCCTTTGCAATTTGCTTGTAATCACCTTTCCTTTATAATAGGGAGAATACTACCATAGTTTAATTTATTACTGAATGTCAAAAGAGATTTAAATTTCCTTTAAGGTACTAAGTCAATTTCAATGTGGCAAATAGCACCAATAACTAGTAGGAAATCATAATGTGCAAACAATTTCATCATTAGAATTAGATTAAAATGTCATTATTTTTCTTAAGCTGTTCTTTCTCCTACATTCTTTAACATACATCCCAAATCTGCTAGGAAATTTTTTTGTTTATTTGATTTGATTCTGTGTTAAGAAAGGTTACTCGTTACTTTGGATGTGTTTACTTGTTTGACTTATTAGTTATTACTCAGGCAAAACTGGTGAACACCTGAAATCTGTCAGAATTAGTGGAACATATGTTAGTATCGCAGGAATGGAGAAAATCTCCTCATAGTAACATTCATAGTAGAAACATAAAACATGAGTATTACGAGAATTTCGGGCAATGGATTAATTATAGTGCTTTTTATTAAAAAATTTATTTTTCCACAATAATATACCCTGATTATCTTGTTCTCCCTTTAATTGTCCCAGTCCCTCCCGACATGAGGTTTTATTAATACAAAACATTTCTAAGTACTGGAAATAAAATAAAATGGAAATAAAAAATTGTAGTAACTTAAAGCAAATTCAGAAGACAATGGAAATGGACAAAAGAAACAAGCAGAAGGAAAAGAGCCCAAGAAAACATCACAAGAAGATATACACTAACTCACATATTTAGGAATTCTATTGTAATACTGAAATGGAAGCCATAATATATATGCAGAGGACCAAGTGCACACACATTGAGAGTTCATATGAGTTCAGATTATAATGCTTAAGAAAGTCATGTTGTATTGTGTTCCCATGTGTTCTGGCTATTATACTTGGTAAGCCTCCTCTTTTTAATGTTTACCTTAGCACTGAAAGGGTGGATTTTGTGGAATTAAAAAGCTTAGGTTTGGTTGTCCCAAGAATGCTCACTCTCTGTATAATGTGTAACAATGTGGGTCTCTGTACTTTTTCCCACCTCATGAAGAAGCCCTGAAGTCAAATTAAATATTGGTTGGTTATTCCCACATGCTTTCTTTTACCATTGCTGTAGCATATCTTTAAGGTAGGATACTATTTTAGATCAAACATTTGTAGCTTGCTTATTGTGTATATTTCTGTTTTAGTAGTGTCTACATTTCCTCCATGTACCAAAGATGCAAGAACATGATAGGAGGATGAAGTGTAGATGCCTGTTCAACATGTCATTTTTCCTTGAGTTTGGTATGTGTAACTCACTCTTCTTACAAGAAAGAGCATTTGGTAACAGAAATTCCTGTTTTACTTATGACTTTCATATCATGTGGCAATTCCATTTAATTTGCATTCATGTATGCATATACTAATGATGGGTCTACTGTATCTTTCCATACAAATTCTCAAAGGGCCTTCATTTTAACTATATACCCCATATTCCATACACTACTGACTTCTCTACTTCAAACCTTGTTATTCCCCTTCCATTGCCAAATCTGCCCACCCCTAGCAAACTATATAATTTAGCATTCCTAAGGAGATCTGTCACTCCTAGTACCTTCCTCTAAACCCAATCTGGTTTTACAGATTACAGTGTGTTTGTTACTGATTTACTTTCTATTTTCCATGTTTAAGTCTATACACATCATATTTGTCATTTGAGAACCAGGTTTTATCACTCAGTATGATGATTCATGGTTCAGTTCATTTACCTGTGAATTTCCTTATTTCATTTCTTTTAAAGCATGAATTTTTCAAACAGGAAGATGTACAGGGAATATACCATGTTAAATTATATGTGGAATCCCACCTTGTTAAGATAAACATGAGTAACTATGGTGTGAGGCTACTTTGGATTAATGTCTTTGTGAGGAACCATAGGCTGCAGTTTGACTCTCTATGAAAAAGCACCAAAAATCCGATAATAAATTGGGGAAGAATTTTTCAATGGAAAAATAATTTATTGACTTGAGACATTAGTTAGGCAAAAGCTGTTGTAATCACTTCCTATTACAGTGTTGAAAAAACAGACAATACAAATGAAATGAGTTGATTTTTAGTATTCTCAAAAACCATTGAGAAATATAGGTGTAGATCAAAGTAAAATGCATGCCTAGTATGTTACAATTCCTGAGTTGAACCCCAAGTTTTTCAATGAAACATGTATTTGATGCACCATTGAGTGAGTAGAGAAGGTGAGGTGAACTCCATTCAAGCCAAATAACCAGTTGCATACTGGAAAGATTTATGGCAAAGTAGAGAATTGACTTCCACATGTTTTCCTCTCAACAATAAAGGTTCCTTCTTCCAAAAGTAGATTAAGTTTAATGTCTTAATGTGAATGAATATGGAATCTATATTTGTTTTTGATTACTAATTTTTGAAATAGAATTTTTCAATTTATTCTAATTTTGTGCCACTTTATTTCCCCCTACCGGTTTCTTGCCACATTCATAACAACATAAATCTCCAAGTTCTCTGTCTCCTTCAAAATAATACAGCAAGAAAAGAATGCCAAAATAAAACAAATCTAACAACAAAGGATTCATGCAACCAAACACAAATGCAAATTTAAATACAAAATTCAAAGTTATCATGTATGGAAAAATCACCAATATCTTTTAAAATACAGTACATAATGAGTCAAAAATAATAATCCGAAGTTATTCTTGATCCACATGAAATGTCTGTCTACTGCATGTAATGAGGATTCTGCATCTTGATATGGGTTCTCTACCCTGTAAGGTACTATTGGGGTAATCTAGTTTTCCATTTGCTGAATATGTAAAACATAGATTCCTTCCTGATGAGAGGTGGATGATCTTACATTATTACTGATCACAGTGCATGGACTCCAAATAACTTTGGCCTGTACAGACCCTGTGCATGTGTCATTCTCGGGAGTACTTCATATGTGCATAAGTTCTATAATGTGTGGGAAGTATGGTTGCCTTGCTGTTATTCCTCCCAGGACCACTGGCTTTAGTAATGTTCTACGATGTCTTCTACAAAATTTTGCCGAGCCTTGTGGAGGAATTCTAATTGCAATGTGTGATTTTTGATAGGATGGTCCAAGGTCATTTACTTTGCATATTATCCAGACATGAATCTCTGTATCTGGCCCCATCTACTGTGAATGTTAGCTTCTGTGATGAAGGTGTAACAATGCACTGAACCTTTCTATTCTCAACACTTTGACAGCTCCCAGTAGTGTCTGAGTAACTCAAGAGTCTGAGAACCAGATAGCCCGGGCTCCCTGCAGGCCTGGGTACCCCTGAACCAGCTCAGGAAGTCCTTGGGACTTCAGTCTGTGCTTCTCCACCAAGAAGTTAGCTCCTGTAACTTTGCATAGTCTGACAGCCGAACAGCTTTGTGTAAGCACAATCAAACTCTCCAGTCCCTCCACAGTGAGCATCAGAGCAGGTATAGGACACAACAAACTGAACAGTCTTCTAAGGTATGTTCTCCTGCAGAGACATAGGAAGAATAAATTAGGACCATATTAGTTCTCACATCATGTTATACACAAATTAACACAATACTTATAAATAAATGGGAATCTTATGAGGCTGACTGAGATAAATGGTTGGAGAGAAATAATTGCCATGAGCAACTACGACATGCAGATTTAAACTGATTTTTAAAGAAAAATTAATAAGA
The DNA here is from genome assembly GCF_947179515.1 of Apodemus sylvaticus. Lineage (NCBI taxonomy): Eukaryota > Metazoa > Chordata > Mammalia > Rodentia > Muridae > Apodemus > Apodemus sylvaticus. The sequence goes on along the minus strand of NC_067472.1, from coordinate 150,664,782 downwards.
GAATGCTAACAAGAAAAGGGGGGAACAAATTTGAACTGTGCAAAGAAAAGACAAACATAAAGCAAGATGTAGAGAATTATAAAAGAATATGATGTATTAGTGAATTGTTCATGTAAACATATGTAATAAAATAAAATGTAACAAAAAAGAGAAACTGAATATTAGATCATTGTATATAGAATACTTATATTTCATTCTGTAGAAGTGCATTTTTGCCACATACTTTCAATTTCATTTAAACTACAATTCATTTAACATAAAGAGCTTGAAGAAACTGGTTGTTCTTTAAAATATCACTGTGAGAGCTGCTACATTTACTTTCTTTTGTCACCATGAAGGAGGCAGTACTTCTGGCATCAGAAATTGCAGATACTTCCTTCAGTGATGTTCATTACGACTTCTGGATTTTCCCTGGAAATCTGCTATTTAAATCAGAGCTAAGCAACTAGATATTTACACGGGTGTGAAGTGGATTAACGGTCCTTCTGAATGATAAGAAGCAGTTTTGCCAGCCGGTGGAAACTGTTGGATTCTGAATTCAGGTAGTAATCAGTGGTCAGCATGAAGACAGTCCCAGCCGACCTTGTGCTTCTTTTGCATGTTAGACAAAACTTTTCCTCCTTAAATCAACCATTACTCTTGGAATGATTTTTTATCAAAATTGTAGACCTGTTGCAAAGGCCTACCAACCAGCCCATTTTATTTTTAAAAAGAAATCCTATTTTTAGGATTTTTTGGGGACTAAATTACAGCTCTAGGAAGAAGACCACAAACGTTACCTCACCAAATATCCTATGGCAAGCCCCATAGCAACAGCCACTCTGGTTACAATAGGAGAGTAAAGGTAAATGCAGATATCTAAAGACATCCTGCAGAGAATAGACAATTTAGACATACTGTTCATCAGGTGTTTATGTCCCTGTGTTCAGTTATTGCACTGTATGCCTGAAATGCATTTTTAAAAACACTAACTAGCTGAGCAATATAAAAATTTCTCAAGTTTGCTGTAACCCCAATAAAAACACTGAAGCACTCGACTGAAGCTTCTCACTCTGAAATGTGCATCAAGGATGGTGGGAGACCTTGATCTAGAGTTCATTACAAAGAGACTTAGGTATTTAATTGGATTGGGCTCCTTCATGGTCTTTTGGGCTCCCTACTACTTGGGACTAACACAGTACCTACCACATAAAAACTAGTATTTACCTCGTTTGTTGATGTTGAAATTTGCTGTTGATTTTGAGCATTCTACCAACAGTTCATAAGAAAAGCTTTTCCTAGAATTAATATAATTCTGTTTCTAAAAGTGTCTTTTCCCCTCTCATATGTAGTTACATAAAGCATGGTCTCGAGATAAAATTTTTAAATCTAGTTCTTCATTATTAATCTTACACAATTTCTATTGTCTCATATTTAAAATTGGTTTTCTCCTTATTATTCTTTTCTCATTCATCACATCTCCTCATTTCGCTCCAACCAATCCATGCAGGTCTCCCCAATATTTATCTTCTCATCCAGATCCATTCCTAGTTCCATTTCCTTTAAAATAACAAACAAAATGACCCCCAAAACAACAACAACAACAACAACAAAAAAGAGCAAAAAGAACTGGTTTCCCAAGGATGTGTCACCAGAACATCCACCCTTAGCATAAAAAGTTACAGTAAGGCTAGGACCAAAACATCTCAAGAAGGTGGGGCAAAGAAGCCATTAGCAATTTAATTGCTACTGAATGAAGTACTAAAAAGAATTTCCTATGAAGGGTGGCACATTTATTTATTAACCAATATTTTTAAATCTCATGTTTAGAATTTTCTGGTGAGTGGATTTAGAACCAAATCAATTCATAAAAGATGCTTTCTACACAATACCAACTAGTATTAACCCATATTAAAGCTGAGAATGTCCTTTTACTTTTATTACTTTCAACAATAACTAAGATCCCATTGCAGGGTCCTGCTCCAGTCAGTATACCTACTACAGGAATTAAGTCAAAAAAGTCCTGTGCAGCATGGTGTCCTCTTCACCCCCAACCACTTCCTTTGTTCTCTGCCCAGAGAAAATAACAGTGAAACTACAAGGACCAAAGTTCCTTTCAGTTTCGAACTTCCCCTGAGGTCAAGCATTGCAGAGACAACTGCCTTCATTAGCAGACACTCAACACTTAAATTTTCCTTTTATCATTTTTGTTTCATACTTTGAGTGACGAATTTGCAATTGCTACTGACAGTACAAATGCCCCCCTTATTTCATTGATCATATTTTCTTCAGATTCAAATTTGTTAATGTTACTTGAAGACAGATTTGCTCTTTTAATAAATGGAGTGAAGGGTTCAACGTTAATTCAGGGATTACAAAAAGCAAGAGTTGCTTTGCATGGTTTATAATCTATAATTTCATAGAATTTTCAGGAGATTTGTAGGCTGTTGTGGTTCTTTTTTAAACATAAGTTTATATGTTTATGTGATTTCTTAAATGGGATGTGGATGTCTATCAATTTGAATTGTTCAGTACTTTGTGCTATCTGCATTTACATACCAAAACACCACAGTGTGATATAAAAGTTGTCTCGGAGATACATGCTTCACTGCCTCATAATATGTCTTCAAGTATTATGCCAATTGCAGATTATGTGGGGAATGTCTCAGTTATTTAAGCAATTTGGTGTTTTTTCATTTGGTATTAATTCCTGTCTTTACACAGAAAGTGGTTTGTTACAATAGCAAAAGAAGCTTCAACATAATCTTCTTTTGAAGATATTAGGTTATATCAAAGTACAGCGGAAAATTTTGACTATTCAGTCATATGGAAAGAGCATGTGAATGACCAGTGAATGGAAAATGATTACTGAAGAATATGTTGTCAAGAGGAATCAGTGATATGACATCATCTTGATAACAGAAGTCATGAGAAACACACTCAGATAGCAGAATGGTGGATTATGTTTATAGAAAAATTGTACTTATTTAAATAGTATTGTACTTGAAAATGTGAATTTATCCTAAATACAAACTTCCACATTCTCAATGGAATTTATTTGGCAAAATTAGATTGAGGAAAGACTATTATGTCCTTAATAAGTTTAAGGATATTTATGTGTTTTGTACTTGCTGTTCTTGTTTCTGTTGTGACCATTTTCCCTTATTCCTTTAGTGATATATCTCTAGAGCTTTTCCTGGTTATGTAAAATTACTTATGTACGTTTACCAGTGTCATTCCAATAATTCAAGTTTTTCGTTTACTTTGTATTATTATTTACTTATTTATTACACTCCTGATATTTCCTCCCCTCAATGCTATGATTGCTCCATGGCACATACCCCTTCCCCATCCCCCTTTCTCCAAGAGGATGTCCTCACCACTCACCAAAACAGATCTCTAAATTCCCTAGGGCCACCACTCTCTTGAGGCTTATGTGCATCATGTCTGATTAAACCTAGACTTCACAGTCTTCTGCTGCATATGTGTTGGGGGCCACATATCAGCTGATATATGCTGCCTAGTTTGTGATGCAGTGTTTGAGAGACATCTAGGTCTAGATTATTTGAGACAGCTGGTCCTCCTACAAGGTCACCTTCCTCCTCAGCTTCTTCCAGACTTTTTCTAATTCAACCACGGTTCAGCATGTTCAGTCCATTGGTTGGTTTCAAACAACTGTATCTCACTCTTTCTGCTTTTTGTTGCCTTTCTGAGATAAACCATAAGTCCTTTCTGTGCATACTCCATAACATCAGTAACAGTGTCATGCCTTGGGACCTATCCTTCAGCTTGATCCTACTTTGGGATCTGGTATCCTCTGTCACTGGACCTTCTTTTCCTCAGTCTACTCTCTATTTCAATCCTTGCAATTCTATTAGACAGGAACTAATTAGACAGGGTGAAATTTTTGTCTGTGGGTTGTGAATACCCTCCCTCACTGGCTGCTGGAGGTGGTCAGAATAAGTTCTCTCTGCCTACTATCAGGCATTTCATCTAAAGTCCCTCCTTTGAGTTCTGATAGTCTCTCACCTCCCAGGTCTCTGGTATGAAAAGTCCCCAAACCTCATTTTTTTCCTGAGGTTGCATGTTTCCATTATTTCTGCTGGGTCCTCAGGTCTTCAGTCCTTTTTCATCACCTATTAGAAGATCAGTTTCCCCTCTCTGCTCCACCCACATCCACTTTCCCTCACAGGTCATTCCCTCCCCACTTATGATTGTTTTCTTTTCCCTCCTCTGAGCTTTATGAGGTCTTGGATTGCACCTTGGGTATTCTTTACATTTTTTGGCTAATATCCACTTGCTAATGAGTACATACCCTGAATTTCCTTTTTGGACTGAGTTACCTCACTCAGAATGTTATATTCTAGTTCCATTCATTTACCTGAAAAATTCAGGATGTCCTTATTCTTGTTTTTTGTTTGTTTGTTTGTTTATGGTTTTGTTTTTTTGGATTTGGTTTTTCTGAGACAGGGTTTCTCTGTATAGCCCTGGCTGTCCTGCAACTTACTCTGTAGACCAGGCTGGCCTCGAACTCAGAAATCTGCCTGCCTCTGCCACCCAGAGTACTGGGATTACAGGTGTGAGCCACCACTGCCCGGCTCACAGGTTGTCCTTATTCTTAATGTCATGAAGTATTACATTGTGTGAATGAACCACATTCTGTGTATCCATTCTTCAATCCTTGGACATTTGGGTTGTTTCCTGCTCATTCCTATCACAAATAATGCTTCTATAAACATAGAAGAACACGTGCTCCTATGACATAGTGGGGCATCCTTTGAGTGTATTTTGAGAGTTACTTCTGGGTCCTCAGGTAGATATATTTCTAATTTTCTGAGGAACCTTTGGATTTATATCCATAATGTTTTTGCCAGTTTGCAATCCCACCACAATGAAAGAGTGTTCTTCTTTCCACACATCCTTGCTAACATGTGTTGTCATATGAGATTTAGATCTTTGCTATTCTGATTGGTGTGAGGTGGAATCTCAGTGTCATTTCGATTTGCTTTATCTGATCACTAAGGACTTTGAACATTTCTTTGGGTGCTTCACAAACATTTGTGATTCCTCTGTTGTGGATTCTCAGTTTATTTCTATACCTTATTTTGATTGGGATGTTCTCAAGATCTTTATATATTTTGAACATTAATCCTCTATCAGATTTGAGATTAGAGAAGTATTTTCCCAATCTGTAGGTTGTGTATTTGCCTTATTGACTTTGTCCTTTTTCCTTACATATAATTTCCAGTTCATGAGGTGCGATTTATCAATTACTGATCTTAGAGCAAGAGCCACTGCATTTCTGTTTAGGAAATTGCCCCCCTGCCATTGTGTTTAAGGCTCTTTCCCACTTTTTCTTCTATTAGATTCAGTGTATCTGTTTTTTTTTTTGTAGTTGTTGTTGTGATCTCTGTTCTACATGGAATTGTGCTTTATGCTAGGTGACAAATATGGACCTAGAAACATTTTCCACATAAAGCCTGCCAGTTACACTTGGGAAATATATTTAAGATTCTTTGTTATTTCCATTTTATGTGTTTGTAGTCTTTGTAAATGCAAAAGATTCCATAAGTGTGTTTTTATTCATGTGTCTTCAATTTTATTCCATTGATTAATGTGTTGTTGTCTGTACAAACAACAGCAGTATTTACCATTATTGTTTTGTAGTAAAGCTTGAAATAAGGGATGATCATTTCTCTATGCTTTTATTTTAAAGAAGATTTTCGCTATTCTGCAGTGTTTGCTGTTTTAGAAGAATTTGGGTCCTCTTTCAGTATTTTTTCAAAAAATACTTTCCTTTCAAACATATCTATATTTTTTAATTAACAACCCATATTTTTCTTGATTTCTACTATCAAGAATGAGTTTGCTGAAATTGATGTGTTTTTCTTAGATTCTCAAAATCATATTACCAAAATTGACTGTCAAATTCCTTGAAAATTCACTATCACTTCATTATCTAATGTAGTTGGGGAGGCATTCTGAGATATGTAGCATGTCTTAAGAGCAAGGAGAATTCTTGGGGCAGGAATATGAACAATATCCCAGTCCTCATAACATGGGATGATACTTATTGTGTAAAAATGTTCTGTAATTCAATCTAACATTTTTGTCTCAATATTAGGTCATTTTATGTTTTCTCTAATTTTCTCCTAGAGATAAAATTATAGGACATATGAACACAGTAATTTCCCTTATATAAGAAGAAATAGTACATATCTCTGGGCTCTTGTAATGAATGATCAACATGTGGACATGTCTTCAATCTCTTCTGAAGGTAATAACACCTTTCAAAATGTTTATATTACATTTTAAGGACCTCAAGAATTAATACTGATATTTTCTATTTTCAATAAAAACCTCTGTTTTCCCTGAAGAATTTCTCAACTGTTAAAACTACTGACTATACTTCTACAGAAACAGCGTTCAATTAATATCACCTATACGTCTCCTTACTATAATCTGTGCTTTCAGTCACAAGTCACAGGGAATCTGAAGCAATCATTCTCCTAGACACTTCAGACATTCCAGACATGTGATACAACAGTGACATATTTACAATAACAATCAATAAAAAATTTCATTTTAAATATATGTCTTTGCAATTGCCATAGATATACAGGAAATAGAATTTACTTGAAAATTTTGTTCCAACAAAACTGAGGAAGATATTGTTACATACTTTCATTCCATAACTTCAGACATTGGTAAATATCACATATCAGTCTACCTATGATTTTAATAGTATGTTTATGTGACAGAAGAATCCCTGACTATACTTGACCCCAGCAATATGGGTTTCTCCAATTTTGCCTTATAAAATTAATCTGCTCTATAATTGGAAATAGCAAAGATTTTCCCTGAAGAAGATGATAAGTAATGTAGTGAAGAAGGTCCTAGGTAACAAATAATCCTTGCTTATATACTAATAAAATATTCAAATTCAGTATATCACAAGGTTTATGGTGTATACAGTTTTCATTCATGAGGAATAATATTATGCTATATTTACAAGTTGGGTGTTTCCTCATGGTTATAAAGAGAGTTTTGGGAAACATGTATGAGGCAGGGTTGAAGGAATTAAAATATTGTTGAAAACGGTAATAAACTAGAGCTTTATCTTTTCTTAATACATATTAATTCAGACCATAATCTAGATTTAATTTAAAAAAGAAAAGTCTATATTTCCCTCAAACTTCCAAGTGTCCTTTTCTTTATTCTACTTTCTTTCACCCGTGGCAGAAGTGCTGGAATGACTAAGGTCTTCTTTGTATGTGTCTTCAGGTGATGATGAAAGCACCCCTCTCCCTACATTGCATACAGGGAACACATTTTTGACATTTCTCAGTGTTATTGTAAACAAGACAAGCTAGAAAGTCAAACAAGGAAATAATGTGTTTTAATTGGAATGTTGATCTTATCCAGTAAGACAATCAACTTGTCCATTTCTGCATCAAAGCTCAGACTGAGAAATAATAGATAAAAGACATAGTTCATTCTCCTGACATTGTGCTACTCACAGTGGAGCCTCCATTCTCTTGAAAGCACCAAACACCTTTGCATTAAAGGGATAATCTTAGGATGTCACTTACTCTGCTCTAGGAAGAAACTCTGTAGTTTTTTTCCAGTCCCTTCTCCCCTGGGAAAGAGCTCTATCAAAATTAACTTTCTATTTATTTTTCAGATGCACATTGCTCTTATCATCTCTATCTTCTATCCCAATCTAACATCCTTCCTTCTCTCCTTGAATGCTTTAGTTTCTTGTCAAGGCCATATATTTGACTGCATATCCTGAATATTTAACCTGAGTCAAGAGAATACTCAAACATCATCCCAGCTCCATCACATCATCAGTCTTCAATTTTCCTGAAACCATGAATGCAATACCACTTGCTTTGTGGATTTTACTTGGAACTTAATTTTCCTTCCGGAGTTCTTCCTCAAAAATTACCTTTGCTGTTTCTATTATTTCCACAATACTCCCTCAGTAATCCTCACTTTCAGCTTTGAAACAATACAACTTATGTCTATTTTACTTTCTTTGAACACTTGAGTTCATTTATCTTTAGTGTATGATTGTCAAAGTCTGGAGTAATAAGCTTTCCTTCCTCTTAGGAGTCTGCTGCTTTGTAGGAATGGGACAAATGAGAATCTTGAAGGGAGAAGTGGGAACCTGCAGTGTGGATCCCCAGCATTTTCTTTGGATGCCTTGTGAGTAATGTCTTTTCAGCTCATGTATTTTCTCTATATCTTCTAGTGGAAAACATCTTAAAAATCTACTGATTCTTTAGATTTATCCATTTTATTCTCTCTCTCTTCTTATGTCTTTTTCATTACACTAAATATAAAAGAGGAGATCAAGAAAAGCACATATTTTTTCATTCAGGGTCTTAGTCAGTATGCTCCAGAATTTCCTTTCCTCTTGAGGTAAACATTGTTTATTGAATGTAATGGAGGAAATCTCAATTCAGAAATTTAAGTAATAGAGTCACAATACTTAAGGAACCACTACAGATAAGGTGAGTGTTAAACAGAACTTTATATAAACTACCCAGATAGCAATGAATTCTAGAATTAAAATCAAATCACAGAGTATGACAGCACATTTTAATCCATAGAATATCATACCATAGATTAGTGCACAAATATAATACTGGTTTTTTTCTTAGATACTATTGAAATGGTTATTCTCCCTTTGAACTTGATGTGATCTAGAATCTCCTGAGAGTCAAACTGCTGTCATCCTTAAGCAGAGCGGAGTTAAGAAGTAAATTGAGTTAGAAGAACATCTCTCTTTGTAGAGGACAAGGTTGAGGATTCTAGGACTGGCCTCTTCCCTAAAAAAATTTGCTTTCTGGGCCCAAGGCAATAACTCTACTATCCAAAGTATAGAGATCTTCTTGCACAAATAGAGATATTAATGCAAACATTGTTTTTAAAAATAATATATGCTGCCAGACATCCTCTGACAACTAAGACAAATGCAAGACTACAGCATTTTAGTGTGACTGGAAATTTTGCTAGTAGGAATAAATATTGGAAAAGTATCTTTAAAAATCAAGAAGGCAGAAATAACTTTTAAGCAAGTGTTTACCTTTTCCAGCACTGGCAGAAGCCGCAGAAGGATTGATCTGCAGTAGCACAGCCTGTTTAAGCATAGACATCCTCTTGTCTTAAGATGGTATGAACTGATATATTACCACACTTATTTGCTCAGTCCTACATTGAAACAAATTTACCTACATAGAGGTAGCTTCGGAAAGGTCTGCCATAGGATAAGATGCCAGGTATTTCCATATGAATTCAAAGCTGCCTTTTTATTTTTGCATTTTTTCCATAGCACACAGTGCAGATTGTTAAATTCAAAGCACATTTATCAATTATATATTAATTTCTCATTCCCTTGTAGAATTTGACTTGCAGGAAAGGATATTACTAAGTCATGATATATTTTCATTTAGTGGAAAATAATTGAATACATGAACATTTAAATCATGAGCCATTCTAAATTTTTGTTTTTTCTTTCATTTCCATATTGAACAGGCATTTAAATCACCAAGGGTTAAATTTGCATAGAAGACCCTAAATGACTTTTCTGCTTGTGAAAGCAAATACTGCTCTGTAAGAGGATTTCCCACTATCATGTGGGGAATCTCAAGACTATATGGAACTGAAATCACGGAATATAAATATATATACCTCTACACATATGCATACAGAGAAAGAGAGACAGAGAAAATGAGAGAGAGAGAGAGAGAGAGAGAGAGAGACAGAAAGACAGAGAGAGAGTGACAGAAAGACAGAGAGAGAGAGAGACAGAAATACAGAGAGACAGAGACAAAGATAGAGACAGAGAAAGAGAAGAGACAGACCAACCGACAGAAACTGAGTAATGGAAACAGTGAGATAAATATGCAAACACCATTAAAGTAATACAATCTAGCTAAAAGTGGTTGCAAATGACACTGTTTGAACACTTATGAGGGAGAAGCTCATTAATCTCTGAATTCAAAACCAGCACATTCTACAAAGTGAGCTCCCAGTCCAGAAAATTTTTTATCATGTAAGTCCCTGATTAAATAAAAAAAAGAAAAAGAAACATGCATAATTAACTCATAGGACCATTTCTTTTTTAAAACATGAGAGAAAATCATCACTGAATGACTGAAAACTATGCTTTCATAAAACAAGAAATATTATGTTCAGGTTAAGGGTTTTATTTAAATGAACTCTAGGAAATTTAAAAATTACACCTAATAAACTAAAACTACATTAATTGAGAACAATGTTAAGGTAGCATAATTTAATCTTTAGTGAATTCTCCTAATACCATTAGAAGTATATAGTGCTCTTGTACATTCTCCAGTTTGGGTTATATTTTTGCCTATGCAGTTTCTTTCCTTTGTATAGAGATATAAAGATGAATGTACATCAATATTGTAAATTCACCATTGTGCAGAAAACACTTGGAACTTATTTCTGAAAATTTATACAAGGGATAATTAATATCATCCTTGTTCATTCCAGCAATAGGACAGTTTGCAGGTTATGGACACCTGCTTTTGTCATCAGCTTTAGAAAAGATTTGGAATCTCTGCATCCTGGCAACCATGCATGCCCGTGTGATTGGAGGTCTGTGCTGAATCACTAACACAGACTGGGGATTGAGAATGTGATTATTCATTAGGTTATTCAATACATATAATGTCTTTGACTCTGATGAATCAGATGAGAAAGCTATGAGATCAGGACCTGGCTTCATTGTCCTTTCCTGTGTTGTGTTGGCTACAGTGCCCTTCCCCTTGAGCCTTCAATCTACCTTGTAACTTTAGCTGTGTTCTTTTACAGGGTGAACCTTAATATTTCAAAGAGCTGACAATATTGTGAATTAACTGTGTGTGGTACTTTAGGGCAGTTAAAAAAACGAAGGGTTTTTTGGATATAAAAATTTTCATAAAATTAATATTCCTAAGGGAAATAATTTATATTTTGCATTGCTATGAAGGATGGGATAAAATAATTTGAGAGTTAACATACAGACTATCATCAGTAGGTAGACACAACAGATAATGATGGTTAGCAACTCCCATTTTCTCAATGGATAGGAGAATCAGTTAAGTATGAATTTTGACACTTGTATACTTATGATACAGGAAAGGGGATTCCAATATGGCATTAAGAGAGTTAGTAGACACAGTAAAATCAGGTGTAATTGTAGTCAATTTGTCGAAACATGAGCATTATTTACATACAGAACTATTTCACAGTGTTACAGAATTTTAAAAACTTTTTTCCTTCTTTTTAGTTGATCTATCTTGCATATTGTTATACTGGTTCAGTGCTCTTAGGTACTTGTAACTTTTTTAAGGCTTTTTAAATCTTACCCAGACTTAAAAATGAACTAGTATATTGGGAAGTACTTTCTTTAAACATTTAATCTATTCTGTCCACTACTACCCTAATATTGATGAGTCTGTACAATAAGCAAAGTAATATGCCCAAATTTTGGTCAGCATTTCTCAAAGAGATATTCACAAGAGTGAGCCATGTTTTATTACTGTATGATTCATTGTTTACAGTTCCTACTGGAATTCTATTTTGTTTTTCATTTCAAAATAGTATTATATTTAATTTTTATTGAAAATTATTTTAATACGATATATCATCTTTATAACAAGAGTTACACGTGTTTCTACTCCTCTCAGTTCCTCACTATCTCCCCTCTCTTTCATATCAGCTGTCTTTCTGTCTCACACGGGAAATGCACACCCAAGAGATGACAACTAAACATATCAAAATGAAATATAATAAGATCAAACCCCATCATATTAAAGGTGGACAAGGCAACCCAAGAGAAGTAAAAGGGCACAGGAACAGGCACAAGAATGAGAAACTCTTGCTTCCTTTGGCAACTTCAAAAATATCCTACAGCAATAAAAGGATGTAGCTGCAACAAGAAATGTGTGCATCCACAAGCACTGAGCTTGAGTTTAGCGTGGAGGAACATAGCAAGTTAAGTTTACTGTGGAGGAACAGCAGCCCTAAGTCCCTGTTAACTGTGAATGCCTTACAATAGGCTTGAAGAACATTCACATCTTTAATGTTATCATACATTAATTATTCTTTTACTTCTTGTAAAAGATTGTTACAGGGCAAATGAAATTATGCTAAATGAATAGGATCAAAAATTATTTTTGAAATACTTCATGACAATAAAGTGAAGCAACACTTCAAGGAAACAAACCCTTTATAATATGACTTTTAATATGCATACACTCTGACTTAATTCACTCTGATTCCATTACATTTCTGTAATTATGCATTGATCCTCAAAATTATAATTTTATGTTTTATGTATCCACTGTCTACATAAATTCACTTGAACCTTAATTAGGATGGTTAAATGAAATATTTGAGTTTACAACAATAATGGCTCTCAAGCTTTAGAATATAGAATGCAATGTCACAGGAAGTTTATGTAGAAGAGAAGGTAAAGTTTCAATTCTCATATTATCAGAAACATCATAAAGAAAGCTATATTAGAATACACTCCATGCTCCTATGTGTCTCTATATGCACAGTGAGACACTACAGCTTTCAACATGGGGAGTTCAGGAAGAGTAACTCAAGTGTCTGACAAAGCAAAATGTCACACCCGAGTAAGGCTGAGCTCTAGGGAACAGGTGCTACAACCTTCAAATTTCCAAAGACAAAATAATTGTAAAAATAAATGTCAACTTCACTGAAAAATTAAGCAGTCCATTTATTAAATCTAAAAATACTGAAACATCAAATATTTATTCCTTATGTAACAAAAATAAAATTGGCCGCCCCTTTTTGCATTACTACTTACTAAGTGATGAACTTGGGCAAAACTTTCGAAACCTATTAGCTTAAAACAAGAGATACTGTTCCTCAGCTCATTTCCCACAAAATACAAAAGCAACTGACAATGTGAATCTCTACCCTGGAAGTGACAGGCAAAAAAAGGCATGTCCTACCTATCCACAGATACGAAACATCGCTGATTATGTCACCATCTGTAAATCAGAACAAATCTCTTAATTCCAGAACATCCTAATGCTTAAAAGTGAGGTCTTTTCAGTTACCCTTTCTAAAAAGTCTAGTGCAAGCCTGCAAGTGAATTCACAGGCACACAAGACCCGTGTTCAAACTTGAGGATTCCGTGAGTCTACACCACAATCTCAAGGGCCTACACTCCAGTGTTTTTCTAGTTAGTTAAGAGAATACTAAAGCACACTCCCGAGTCTGTTTCAGTGCTAAAGCCTAAAGTAGCATGTTTTCCCATGGTTTTAGCTAAGCTCAAAGAATTTTTATGATATTAAGAAAAGCTTCAAGTATTTTCCCCTTTTAAATATGCACAGATATTTATTTAGGTTTATTTACAGAGTAGAGAATATTGTTTTTGCAGTCTCCAATCATGCCTAGGTAACATCATTAGGCAAGTATGCCAGTTTAAAGGAAATTTAACCAGAATTCTAAAATTAACAGTTGTTGAGGCTCCTCAAGAATAGGTGAGTGATCATTGATGGCAGCAGCTCCTGTGCCTCAGTTACTCAGAAGCAGTTCTGTTGCAGTCTCTATATCACATGATTTTGAAGACAAAGTCACTATTACTGCATTCCTATCAAAACTCATAGCACAGAGGATTTTTTTTTCCTTTTTTTCTTTTCTCTCTCTCTTTTATTTTATTTAGTCTGGACGAAAAACAAGTGCTCCCACATACACGTGTGTCCAATGTTGAGATACTATTCTATATATTCTCAAATAAGGTGGAAATGTTTGAAATATTAGACAGTTTACCTCCATTGTTCATAGGGATTTTTAATGAAAGGTTGCTTGTTAGCAATAATATTAAGTATTGAAATTTATAAACCATGTTCTTGGACTTTACTTTCTGCCTGTAATCGCAGAGCATGTTGTTTGTTTAGAGGTAGATGAGAGAAGGATGACAAAAGTCAGACAATACCTTTGACCTGGTGGCAGCTAAGGTCTATTTTAAGTTTTTAGTATTTTTTTTTTGTTTGTTTTTTGTATTGGCTCCAGACTGGCTCCAATGAACACTTACTGGACATGTATATAGCATGTGGTTTCATATCTTTCACCCAATTATGCCATCATCTCCTGTGATCTTAGCCCTTGGGAATTAGAACCATCCATGAGTTTAAGATGATCTGGGTTTCATCAGCAAGATTGCTAGTGGTTTTTCTTGTTAATTTATTGTAATAATATCCATTCTGGGGTATTCACTTTACTGTTCTCTTGCTTGTTTGATTTTTATTTTTGTTTTATTTCACAACTTGTAAGTTTAGTTCATCAAAAGAAAGAAGCTCACACTTTTATCCTTGTTTTATATATATTTAGGCAAGCAATACTAAAAGTTTAGATTTAGTAAAAAGTATCCATTCTGGGGTATTTACTTTACTGTTCTCTTGCTTGTTTGATTTTTTTGTTTTGTTTTGTTTTATTTCACAACTTGTGAGTTTAGTTCATCAAAAGAAAGAAGCTCACACTTTTATTCTTGTTTTATATATATTTAGGTAAACAATACAAAAAGTTTAGATTTAGTAAAAATTATCCTGATGGAAATACTTTTAGAAAATTTGCATTTGACATTTTGTCATCTTAACAAGTCGTAAAAAGGTTCTGTTTTGTTCGTGGTATGGTGGTGCTTTTACTCCCAGGATCTTGAAGTGGAAAGTCAGCAGATTCTGTGAGACACTTTGTGGGAGGTGTATGTCCAGTCTCAACCCCCTGATCCATAATTTAGTGAAATCCAAATTTAGAGCAAGAACATCCCTTAATATTCACTTATACTCTGAAATGATTTTGCATATTTTTACTTTTTTCTTTTTTTTCCTGAATCTATGCCTAACTTTTATTATAAAACATATAGAGCATATTGGGAACTTTTAATACAAAAATGATGTAAATGTATGGAATCAAATATTTTGTCGTTATAAATTGCAACTTATCTATATAAAAGAATTAAAACATTTTTAGATTTTTTTTTCTGATGATGGCATTAAACACTATGGAAAAAACGTAGTTATCTTCAGAAAGAAATGACAGTAGGTTTTACTCACACTGTAGAACACAGCATGCTATACATTATTGGTTAGGGTGTTGGCTAAGTTTACAAATGGGGAAAGTGGAGCCTGGTTGTGAATATAGGCCCCATACATCTTTTAAAACTGCAGGAGAGGTAGATGTTTTTACAGTATAGTGTAGCAGCAATGGAAATGAAGTTTTGGTGGGGTAAGGGCTCAAAATGAATTTGGGAATCGAGTAGTGAAATGAGGCATATTGTATGAAGATGAAAGAAGTGTTTAGATAAGAAAAAGGAAGGTGTCTGTTCACAGTTAATTTTGTTTCATGGACTGTGATAAAATACTTCTGCATTAATTATGTTTTCTACTTTAAAATATTTGAAGTTTTTACTTAAATTTTCTTCTTTCATGACAAGTTTTAGTATGTACACATCAGACTGTTAGTGTCACTGAGGAATAGCTTTTTCTCAAGCATGACTTCCAGTGTCTGCACAAGTTGTGACATGCTAATGCACTCTTTTTGTACTTTTTCAATAGAGTACAAACACATAGCATAAGATAGGGCCAGTG
The DNA here is from genome assembly GCF_947179515.1 of Apodemus sylvaticus. Classification (NCBI taxonomy): domain Eukaryota; kingdom Metazoa; phylum Chordata; class Mammalia; order Rodentia; family Muridae; genus Apodemus; species Apodemus sylvaticus. The sequence continues at coordinate 150,649,162 of NC_067472.1, read as the reverse complement.
TTGGTGTCTCCCTTATCTATCTTGTTACTGCTTTCTTAGACTGCAAGAAAATCTGGAGCCTGCAGTCCTCACTGGAAGCTGCTGTGATTCTGTTGCCATTGGCATGGTTAATCTCGCCATGCTGGTATCTATTGTCAGATGTGGCACACGTGTGTTTGGTTCTGAGGCAAGTGGATCAAGTCGTTGCACTGTGCTTTTAATTATCATGTTTGCTACTCTCACCTACATTTAACAGGCATAATAATAAAAGCTCGACTATTTCTTTGGGAGAAAAGAGTCATATTAAATTTAATTTTAGGCTTTCCAAAACAAATGAAATATTATTAAATTTAATATCTATTTTTTAGCATGTAGCATTTGATGGTGTATTGTCATGGTATAAATTTCCCTTTGAAAAAAACTTCTTTGTTAGCTTCTTTCGATTTCTAGGCAGGTTGTTAGTGATGGTTAGTGCTGTAGGAGGTCCATTAATTTCTTGTAAGGGGGATATATAGGCTTGGTACTAGAAATACCATTGAAGCAGTGTGGCCTGTGATTGGAGAGTTTGGTGTCTGCCTTGAGAATTAAAAACTATAAAATATTATTTTTTACAAGTAAATTGTTAAAAAATAAGTACATTTTTAAAGATGAAAAAATGAATTAGAGTGCAACGTGTTAACACACACAGGGATGCCCCAAAATCATTAAGCTGAATGTTATAACATATTTACAGAGGACCCAGTGCAGACTATTGTACAATCTGGAACAGGGAAGTCCACAAAGGCATTACATTAGCGCTCTCTTCTCTCTCTCTCTCTCTCTCTCTCTCTCTCTCTCACGTGCATACTCTCTCTTTGGTTTTCCTTTCAACATTTTGGGATTTAATATTTTTAAGGTATTCACAAAGTGTAGTCATGTGGTAACTCATGCCACCCGCACTCTAAGCTTTTGTGATAGTTGTTGCTTCTCAAGCAGTGTCAATTACTGCAGTTATAGCATAATGGTACTATATCATACACCTTTTGATGCTTTACTTGTGTAACATAAATTTAATTTGTTATAATATTATCTCTTGAAAATACTTTCATTATTTAAGTATTTCTGCATTGAGACTTTTGGTTTCCATATACTGATATATATATATATATATATATATATATATATATATATATATATATATATATATAAGTTTAATTTAGGTAAAGTATAGTGTTGACTATTATACATACACATTGTATTTGTATATGGATAATTATACATGGTTTCTGGGATTCTTTTTGAATTATAATACCCAGTGAATTACTCTTGTCTGTCACTAAGAATATCTTTAATAATTGTTATCTTCTTGGAGTAGTATTTTAACTAATGTAGATATTTAATTTTACACTATCAGAAATATATATTTGTATAGAGAAAATAAATGCATATATCATATATAAAATAATAAATATTTCACACATAGTATTCATATACAAATGTATATGTACAACTTGATACTTTTTATGATAATAGCATGCAATATACCATTTATCATAACTCATAATAAACTACATATATTACTACTAAATATAAACTAGCTATAATGTCTTGGAGTATGGAGATTTCATTATAAGAAGAATATATGTAAACATAAACATATAAGTGTATATCTGTCTATCTTTCTATCTATCTTTCAATCTATCTATCTATCGATCTACATGTACTTTATATAATATAAAAATATACTTTATATATGTTTGATAAATATTCATATATATGTGTATATTCAGTTTTATATGTATTTTATATATACAATATATACATATATTTATATAAATATTGGTACATTCTAATAAAGGATACCTAATTTTATATATTTTGTAGTTGTAAATGTAATTTATTATGTATTATAATGCATTTTATATTACATATTGCAATTACAAATACATTGTTAATAAATACACACATTTGTAAAGATGAAAAATAGAATTAGAGAGCAATATTTATGTTCTATATTGTATGTATATAAATAATCATAAATCTGATAAAGTGTTTGTATACTTCCTATGTCATATAAATATATACATATATTTCATTAAGTTTCATAACGATTTTTGGTACATTCATAGTTCTGCTAAAACTAATCCACTTATTTCTCCCTATTTCAAGATCTATCCCCATTCCTGATTAAATATATAGCTTCTAATACTCTTTCTATATTATATAATATCACATATACTCTAATAATTTTACTCTGTACTCACTAATATAATCTAGTATATAATTTTTCAAATACCATCTTTATGTACATTTCACAAAGGTTCAACCTTGCTATAGACTCTGATTTTTCCAAACCCGGTCATACCAATATTCACATAAAATTTCTGCCTCCAGAGTCTCCTTTCTACTTTCATTTACTAAATATTATACACCCATTCCTGTCTAAATGACTTACTCTATGCCAATGACTAGTTTTCAGTATTACATTTTCAACATGGGTTCCATCAAACCTCACAAAACAAAAGACAGAATATAGGATCCTCATATGGACAGAACAAGGGGCATTTGTATTTTTCAAATATGAATGATATCACTCAATATTATAGGTTCTTTTCATTTTATCTATCTACCTGCAAGTTTCATTTTGTTACTATTTAACCTCATTTAACTGGATGTGGTGCACACATACTTATCTTTATATAAATACATGGAATGAATTATAGTAGATTATTTTTTATAGTAGTGATTACTAATGTATATGGGTATGCATGTGTTTTTTTCAACATACATATGTAAAAACAGCACCTATGCAAAGTCAGAAGAAAAATGTTGCTAAATCTCCTATAGCTTACTTTGTTTCTGAGATATAATCATACATTCAGTAAACTATAAGGAGAAATATAGGAGAGAGAAAGAGACAGACAGACAGAGAGAGAGAGAGAGAGAGAGAGAGAGAGAGAGAGAGATGAAGAGAGGAGGAGGGAGAGGGAGAAAGAGATTTTATTTTCATGTACATATTATACATATATGTTGGAATCACAATATCAACATATAGGTGTATAATGCATTGCTATCTGATGACCATTGTTAACATTTAGATTTTCTGATTCATTTATACAATCTGTGCATGGATGAACTTCAATTTACATCCTAGCCATGATGAAAGGTATAGAATGCTGAAAGATAAAATATCTAAATACAATCAGGAATAAGAAAGAATAGATGATAAATACAAATTAGTGAGGAGGAAAAAAGACAGCACAAGACTTTTAATCTTAGAACCCACTGAATGTGTTATACTTCCACAAGCAGGGACCCACCATCTGCACAGTAACAAACAGATCCACTGTCTAGTACCCAGTGTTAAAATAATTCAATCTATGAGGAGCACTTCCCATTCAATCTATCAGAGGTACTCCCTGGCCTGTAATTCCTGCCAATCCAGGTCAGCCACTCACATTCTTCAGGAAAATATCATGACACTTGTGAATCCGTTAAGGAAACTAACTGCTGAATAGACCAAGGAATGGGCACATAATATGTGCCCGCAGCCTAACTTGGTGCAGAAAGTAAATGAACCCTGCACATTTAGGAATAGATAATCTACAGCCCGTATGTCAAACAAAATCATTAAAAAAAAAACTTTCAGCAAACAATGTTTTCATTGTATAGCCCTAACTAATTTGTGCTGAGTATGTAGACCTGGGTATTCCTTACCTCACAGAGATTTTCCTGTCCTTCCTACTTTGGGATTTAAGGGATATTCCAGTCTACATGGCATCAATCTTCCTCTTTATCTTCTGCATTACTAGGCATGTATCTTCTAAAATCAGCTCTGCTCACTTAAAACAATTACATTAGGTTAGAAATACTGACTTTCATATTTTGAAACATTTCCCCCCAGGTAGTCATTGAGGATTCCATGCTGGATAAGTTGCAGCAGACAAGTGAGCTTCCTGAATATAGTGCAACTTTTGCTCTAATGTAATGGCTGTAACAGAGAAAGGTAAACCCCAGGTGATTCATCTATGGATGGCTACTCGCTGCTGCTGTGCATTCTCATATCTCTTTGTCAGTTTAACCAATTCTGATACATAATACTCACAAACTATTATAATTTCCTCTACAGGTTTATTTATAGGGTCACTGGCTGTATTATGAATGATATTTTATCCCTTTAACAATAGTAACATTTGAACCTGAATAATTTTTTTTCATGTCTTCCTCTTCACTCTCTGATCATTTGCATTGGTCGCAAGTTTTTGGTCTCAAAAGAGGAATATTTAGTAAACTTAGAAATTTTATTCTCTTTTCATTGTATACTTAAAATATTAAATACTGCAATTGCTCTGTTGGGGTCACAAACACATTCAAGCCCAGGATTCAAAGTGAGAATCACATGAATCATTCTGTATATGAAAGAAATATGGTCTACATTGTTATACATATTACAAGGTCACATAGGGCTACATAGTAAGAAACTACTTCAAACCAACCAACAAAAAAATGAAAATAGGCAAGTCAACATCCCACCCTTCTTTTTTATATATTACTGTCAAATTACAGGCTAAAAATAACCATCTCAAGGATTGCAGAGCAAATTCTTTCCACACAGTTGATATATAGCTCTATGTCTTACTGTCCAAGACCAAGGCCACTGAACAGCTACCACAGATTGCATATGATCATTATCAATATACAATACATTTGTACATGGTGATGTTAAATTAGTCAATCAATAGTTGTAGTGATATCGGCACACTTACAATATAGACCCTATTCGTTGCAGAGGAATACGTTTCTATAATATGTATAAGGAAGTGTCCAAACTGGAATTATCCCTAAGATCATTCCATTTGCATATGTTTTATATATAATGATGTGTCATCACACATATGATAAAGAATATACTATGACCAATGTATCAAAGGTGCACATCATCACATGGGAAATGGGGAGAGGCACCTGTCAGTAATTGTCCCGTGTACATAGCAACCTCAGTTATGTCAGCACTGTTTATATGCTCCCTTCATCATATAGAAGCCATAGACCCACTATTCCCAAAATTTTCTTTGATAATATCAGTCACTGTTCCTGCATCAGTTATGTTGCATGCAATCCTGGGATCAATAATTTATGCATGAATTTTCATCACTATAATTTCCATGAATAGTCTTAGATATACTTTACATTTATTTCTATTATTCAATGTATGAGGGTTTTTTTCCATTATACTCATAGGACTGTGAAGGGCAACATAAGTTACATGGGTAGTGAATTGGGGGAGATTTAGATGTTTGGGTAGAAAATTATATATATATAATTATTATTGTTATTGTCATTAACATTATATACATATGTGTTTATATGTGTATACACATACATATGTATATATATATATATATATATATATATATATATATATATATATATATATATATATGTCATTGTTATATGTTGGAAAATCTTTGGGTATTTTTTGCCCAGGAGTGGTATAGCTGGGTCCACAGGAAATATTATGTCCAGTTTTCTGATGTACTTCCAGACTGATTTCCAACCCCAAAGAAGAACAAGAGACAATATCTTGTAACTGGACTCACCAGAGCTCCCAGGGACTAAACCACCAAGCAAGAATTACACATGGAGGCATCCATTGCTCTGGCTGCATATGTAGCAGAAGGTAGACTTATTGGGAATCAATGGGAGGAGAAGCCCTTGGTCCTGTGAAGGTACAATGTGCCAGCATAGGGAAATTTGTGTGCTGGGAGGCAGGAGTGGGTGGGTGAGTCAGGGAACATCCTCATACAAGCAGGGGAGCAGGGATGGAGTAGGGGCTTTCCAGGTGGTAAACATTTGCATTTAAAATGTAAATAAAGGAAATATCCAATAAAAACATATTATGTGACAAAAAAACATATAAAATAAGAATACCCCTCAATTTTTTATCTTAGCCATTCTGACTGGTATGAGATGAAATCTCAGGGTTGTTTTGATTTGCATTTCCCTAATGACTAATGATGTTGAACATTTCTTAAGGTGCTTCTCAGCCATTCGAATTTCTTCAGGTGAGAATTCTTTGTTTGGCTCTATACCCCATTTTTTTAAATAGGGTTATTTGGCACTCTGGAGTCTAACTTCTTGAGTTCTTTGTATATATTGGATATTAGCCCTCTGTCGGATGTAGGGCTGGTGAAGATCTTTTCCCAATTTGTTGGTTGCTGTTTTGTCCTTTTGACAGTGTCCTTTGCCTTACAAAACTTTGTAATTTTATGAGGTCCCATTTGTCAATTCTTGATCTTAGAGCATAAGCTATTGGTGTTCTGTTCAGGAAATTTTCCCCTGTGCCCATGTCCTCAAGTTACTTTTCTATTAGTTTTAGTGTGTCTTGTTTTATGTGGAGGTCCTTGATCCATTTGGAGTTGAGCTTAGTACAAGGAGATAAGAATGGATCAATTTGTGTTCTTCTGCATGCTGACCTGCAGTTGAACCAGCACCATTTGTTGAAAAGGCTATCTTTTTTCCACTGGATGGTTTTAGCTACTTTATCAAAGATCCAATGAGCATAGGTGTGTGGATTCATTTCTGGGTCTTCAATTCTATTCCATCGATCTACCTGCCTGTCACTGAACCAACACCATGCAGTTTTTAACACTATTGCTCTGTAGTACTGCTTGAGGTCCAGGATACTGATTCCACTAGAAGTTCTTTTATTGTTAAGAATAGTTTTAATTATCCTGGGTTTTTTGTTATTCCAGATGAATTTGAGAATTGCTCTTTCTAACTCTATGAAGAACTGGATTGGGATTTTGATGGGGATTGCATTGAATCTGTAGATTGCTTTTGGCAAGATGACCATTTTTTTTTCTATATTAATCCTGCCAATCCACGACAGCAGGTGTTGGCGAGGATGTGGAGAAAGAGGAACAGTACTCCACTGCTGGTGGGATTGCAAGTTGGTGCAACCACTCTGGAAATCAGTCTGGCAGTTCCTCAGAAATCTGGGCATTACACTTCTGGAGGACCCTGGTATACCACTCCTGGGCTATCCACTCCCAGAGAATTCCCTGGCATGCAATAAGGACACATGCTCCACAATGTTCATAGCAGCCCTATTTATAATAGCCAGAAGTTGGAAAGAACCCAGATGTCCCTCAGTGGACGAATGGATACAGAAAATGTGGTATATTTACACAATAAAATACTACACAGTATGAATCATGGTATGCACTCACTAATAAGTGGTTATTAACCTAGAAAACTGGAATACCCAAAACATAATCCACACATCAAATGAGATACAAGAAGAAAGCAGGAGTGGTCCCTGGTTCTGGAAAGACTCAGTGAAACAGTATTTGGCAAAACCAGAACGGGGAACTGGGAAGGGGTGGGAGGGAGGACAGGGGAAGAGAAGGGGGCTTACGGGACTTTCGGGGAGTGGGGGGGGCTAGAAAAGGGGAAATCATTTGAAATGTAAATAAATTATATCAAATAAAAAAAAAGACAAAAAAAAATACTACACAGTAATTAAAAAAATGAATTCATGAAATTCTTTGGCAAATGGTTGGAGCTGGAAAATATCATCCTAAGTGAGGCAACTCATTCACAAAATAACACACGTGGAATTCAGTCACTGATAAGTGGATATTAGCCCAGAAGCTCTGAATGCCCAAGATACAACTCACATATCAAATCATTCCCAACAAGAAGGAAGGAGAGGGCTATGGTCCTGGAAAGGCTTGATGCAGCATTATAGGGGAACACCGGGACAGAAGAATGGGAGGGGGTTATTGGGGAACAGGCAGAGGGAAGACGGCTTATGGAACTTAGTGGGAGGGGGGACCAGGGAAAGGGGAAATCATTTGGAATGTAAACAAAGAATATTTTTGTTTTTAGAGTGGAGGAACTCTAGAGAAAATAAAAAAGTGGGTTTTAAAAACATTAAACCTTACACCACTGTTTTAGTCCCTGCCCCTTCAGTTGTAACTATAGTTGGCATTTTTCCCTCTACTTTTATCTATAGGATGTTTCACCATCCCTTGTTTTCTTAACTCTGTCAAAAATTATGTAAACATATTCCCCATTAAACTTTTCCATTGCCAACAAAAAAAAGAATACCCCTGAAAAAGACAAACCCATACAGAAAACCCCATGAAGTTTCAGCCCTATAAAGAGTATTAAATGCAACTCTATTGAATTGGGAGTGTGAGGTGGTGTTTTCCAGGCATAAGCACATTAATTGGCTGTTCAATGGCAACTGTTCAGCCCTAAAGAAATATACGTGTAACACTATTCAGAGTAAACAGTTTATATACAGAAATAAAATTAAACATATGCATCCATTAATTTGGGAATGTGGAAAGAGGTCAGTAAATTAATGGAGGTACGAGAGAGTGATGTAGGAATACTGGGAGAGATGAAATGGAAAACCAATTAACTAAAATATTTTAAAATTATTTTAACATAAAAATATATCATTGTTTAAGCCCATGAAAGATGGACCAGCCAGAGAAGGGACTCGCTGTCAAGTCAAAGACTTGAGTTAAATCTCCAGCATCCATGTGGTGGAATAAGAGAAATGCCTAGTTTAAGTAGTACTTAATTTCTCACACATGGCTATGAAGTTTGTGTGTGGTTGCACCTGTGGGTGTTTTTGTGTGTATATGTATTATATATGTATCGTATATTATCTATAATCATATATATTATTTGATTATAATAATGCATTCATATTAATAAATAAGTGTGTTTTTAAATGAAAATAATTTCATTTTTGTCCAATGTGTATGCATTCATTATGCATGAGCATTAAAAATTATTTTGAATTTAGATAGTTGGTATGGTCTTCAAAACAGTTTATCTGTATAGACCTCCTGGCTATCCAGGATCTTGCTACACAGTCTAGCCTGTTCTCAAACTCACTAAGATCCATGTATATCTGCTTTATGTGGTCAGAGATTAAAGTCAAGTGCATGTATGCCTTGCTGAAAAGTATATTTACTCTTCAAAATCTTTCTATATTTTTCCTTCCTTCATCGTTTTTCAAAATTTTAGATTTAGTAAAAAGTATCCATTCTGGGGTATATACTTTACTGTTCTCTTGCTTGTTTGATTTTTTTTTTTTTGTTTTATTTCACAACTTGTAAGTTTAGTTCATCAAAAATAAGAAGCTCACACTTTTATCCTTGTTTAATATACATTTAGGCAAACAATAATAAAAGTTTAGATTTAGTAAAAATTATCCTGATGGAAATACTTTTAGAAAATTTGCATTTGATATTTTCTCATCTTAACGAGTCGTAAAAAGGTTCTGTTTTGTTCGTTGTATGGTGGTGCTTCTACTTCCAGGATCTTGAACTAGAAAGTCAGCAGATTCTGTTATACACTTTGTGGGAGGTGTATGTCCAGGCTCAACTCCCTTATCCATAATTTAGTGAAATCCAAATTTAGAGCAGGAACATCCTATACTCTGAAATGATTTTGCATATTTTTTTCTTTTTTTTTTCCTGAACCTATGCCTAACTTTTATTATAAAACATATAGAGCATATTTGGAACTTTGAATTCAAAAATGATGTAAATGTATGGAATCAAATATTTTGTCGTTATAAATTGCAACTAATCTATATAAAAGAATTAAAACATTTTTAGATTTTTTTCTGATGATGGCATTAAACACTATGGAAAAAACTTAAATATCTTCAGAAAGAAATGACAGTAGGTTTTACTCACACTGTAGAACACAGCATGCTATACATTATTGGTTAGGCTGTTGGCTAAGTTTACAAATAGGGAAAGTGGAGCCTGGTTGTGAATACAGGCCCCATACATCTTTTAAAACTGCAGGAGAGGTAGATGTTTTTACAGTCTAGTATAGCAGCAATGGAAATGAAGTTTTGGTGGGGTAAGAGCTCAAAATGAATTTGGGAATCGAGTAGTGAAATGAGGCATATTGTATGAAGATGAAAGAAGTGTTTAGATAAGAAAAAGGAAGGTGTCTGTTCACAGTTAATTTTATTTCATAGACTGTGATAAAATACTTCTGCATTAATTATGTTTTCTACTTTAAAGTATTTGAAGTTTCTAGTTACATTTTCTTCTTTCATGACAAGTTTTAGTATGTACACATCAGACTGTTAGTGTCACTGAGGAATAGCTTTTTCTCAAGCATGACTTCCAGTGTCTGCACAAGTTGTGACATGCTAATGCACTCTTTTTGTACTTTTTCAATAGAGTACAAACACATAGCATAAGATAGGGCCAGTGTTGGTGTCTCCCTTATCTATCTTGTTACTGCTTTCTTAGACTGCAAGAAAATCTGGAGCCTGCAGTCCTCACTGGAAGCTGCTGTGATTCAGTTGCCATTGGCATGGTTAATCTCACCATGCTGGTATCTACTGTCAGATGTGGCACACGTGTGTTTGGTTCTGAGGCAAGTGGATCAAGTTGTTGCACTGTGCTTTTAATTATCATGTTTGCTACTCTCACCTACATTTAACAAGCATAATAATAAAAGCTCGACTATTTCTTTGGGAGAAAAGAGTCATATTAAATTTAATTTTAGGCTTTCCAAAACAAATGAAATATTATTGAATTTAATATCTAAATTTTAGCATGTAGCATTTGATGGTGTATTGTCATGGTATACATTTCCCTTTGAAAGAAACGTCTTTGTTAGCTTCTTTAGATTTCTAGGCAGGTTGTTAGTGATGGTTAGTTCTGTAGGAGGTCCATTAATTTCTTGTAAGGGGGATATATAGGCTTGGTACTAGAAATACCATTGAAGCAGTGTGGCCTGAATTTGGTGTCTGCCTTGAGAATTCAAAACTATGAAATATTACTGTTTACAACTAAATTATTAAAAAATAAATACATTTTTAAAGATGATAAAATGAATTAGAGTGCAACGTGTTAACACACACAGGGATGCCCCAAAATCAGTAAGCTGAATGTTATAACATATTTACAGAGGACCCAGTGCAGACTATTGTACAATCTGGAACAGGGAAGTCCACAAGGCATTTCATTAGCTTTCTCTCTCTCTCTCTCTCTCTCTCTCTCTCTCTCTCTCTCTCTCTCTCTCTCTCTCTCTCTCTCTCTCTCTCTCTCTCTTTCTCTCTCTCTCACGTGCACACTCTCTCTTTGGTTTTCCTTTCAACATGTTGGGATTTAAGATTTTTAAGGTATTCACAAAGTGTAGTCATGTGGTAACTCATGCCACCAGCACTCTAAGCTTTTGTGATAGTTTTTGTTTCTCAAGCAGTGTTAATTACTGGAGTTATAGCATAATGGCACTATATCATACATCTTTTGATGCTTTACTTGTATAACATAAATTTAATTTGTTATAATATTATCTCTTGAAAATACTTTCATTATTTAAGTATTTCTGCATTGAGACTTTTGGTTTCCATATACTGATATAAATATAAGCTTAATTTAGGTGAAGTATAGTGTTGACTATTATACATACACACTGTATATGGATAATTATAAATGGTTTCTGGGATTCTTTTTGAATTATAATACCCAGTGAATTACTCTTGTCTGTCACTAAGAATATCTTTAATAATTGTTATCTTCTTGGAGTAGTATTTTTACTAATGTAGATATTTAATTTTACACTATCAGAAATATATATTTGTATAGAGAAAATAAATGCATATATCATATATAAAATAATAAATATTTCACACATAGTATTCATATAGAAATGTATATGTACAACTTGATAGTTTTTATAATAATAACATGCAATATACCATATATCATAACTCATAATAAACTACATAAATTACTACTAAATATAAACTAGCTGTAATGGCTTGGAGTATGGAGATTTCATTATAAGAAAAGTATATGTAAACATAAACATATAAGTGTATATCTGTCTATCTTTCTATCTATCTATTTATCTATCTATCTATCTATCTATCTATCTACATGTACTTCATATAATATAAAAATATGCTTTATATATGTTTGATAAACATTCATATATATGTGTATATTCAGTTTTATATGTATTTTATATATACAATATATACATATATTTATATAAATGTTGGTACATTCTAATAAAGGATACCTAATTTATATATTTTGTAGTTGTAAATGTAATTTATTATGTATTATAATGCATTTTATATTACATATTGCATTTACAAATACATTGTTAATAAATACACACATTTATAAAGATGAAAAAAAGAATTAGAGAGCAATATTTATGTTCTATATTGTATGTATATAAATAATCATATAAATCTGATAAAGTGTTTGTATACTTCCTATGTCATATAAATATATACATATATTTGATTATGTTTCATAACGATTTTTGGTACATTCATAGTTCTGCTAAAACTAATCCACTTATTTCTCCCTATTTCAAGATCTGTCCCCATTCCTGATTAAATATATAGCTTCTAATAGTCTTTCTATTTTATATTATATCACATATACTCTAATACTTTTACTCTGTACTCACTAATATAATCTAGTATATACTTTTTCAAATACCATCTCTATGTACATTTCACAATGGTTCAACCTTGCTATAGACTCTGATTTTTCCAAACCCGGTCATACCACTATTCACATAAAATTTCTGCCTCCAGTGTCTCCTTTCTACTTTCTTTTACTAAATATTATACACCCATTCCTGTCTAAATGACGTACTCTATGCCAATGACTAGTTTTCAGTATTACATTTTCAACATAGGTTCCATCAAACCTCACAAAACAAAAGACAGAATATAGGATCCTCATATGGAGAGAACAAGGAGCATTTGTATTTTTCAAATATGAATGATATCACTCAATATTATAGGTTCTTTTCATTTTATCTATCTACCTGCAAGTTTCATTTTGTTACTATTTAACTTCATTTAACTGTATGTGGTGCACACATACTTATCTTTATATAAATACATGGAAGGAATTATAGTAGATTATTTTTATAATAGTGATTATTAATGTATATGGGTATGCATGTGTTTTTTAAACATACATAAGTAAAAACAGCACCTATGCAAAGTCAGAAGAAAAATGTTGCTAAATCTCCTAAATCTCCTATAGCTTACTTTGTTTTCTGAGATATAATCATACATTCAGTAAACTATAAGGAGAAATATAGGAGAGAGAAAGAGACAGAGAGAGAGAGACAGAGAGAGAGAGAGAGAGAGAGAGAGAGAGACGAAGAGAGGAGGAGGGAGAGGGAGAAAGAGATTTTATTTTCATGTACATATTATACATATATGTTGGAATCACAATATCAACATATAGGTGTATAGTGCATTGCTATCTGATGAGCATTGTTAACATTTATATTTTCTGATTCATTTATACAATATGTGCATTGATGAACTTCAATTTACACCCTAGCCATGATGGAAGGTATAGAATGCTGAAAGATAAAATATCTAAATACAATCAGGAATAAGAAAGAATAGGTGATAAATACAAATTAGTGAGGAGAAAAAAGACAGCACAAGACTTTTAATCTTAGAACCCACTGAATGTGTTATACTTCCACAAGCAGGGCCTCACCGTCTACACAATAACAAACAGATCCACTGTCTAGTAACAAAGTGTTAAAATAATTCAATCTGTGAGGAGCACTTCCCATTCAATCTATTAGAGGTACTCCCTGGCCTGTAATTCCTGCCAATCCAGTTCAGCCACTCACATTCTTCAGGAAAATATCATGACACTTGTGAATCCATTAAGGAAACTAACTGCTGAATAGACCAAGGACTGGGCAAATAATATGTTCCCGAAGCCTAACTTGGTGCAGAAAGTAAATGAACACTGCACATTCAGGAATAGATAATCTCCTGCCCATATGTCAAACAAATTCATTTAACAAAAAACTTTCAGCAAACAATGTTTTCATTGTATAGCCCTAACTAATTTGTGCTGAGTATGTAGACCTGGGTATTCCTTACCTCACAGAAATTTTCCTGTCCTTCCTACTTTGGGATTTAAGGGATATTCCAGTCTACATGGCATCAATCTTCCTCTTTATCTTCTGCATTACTAGGCATGTATTTTCTAAAATCAGCTCTGCTCACTTAAAACAATTACATTAGGTTAGAAATACTGACTTTCATATTTTGATAACATTTTCCCCCAGGTAGTCATTGAGGATTCCATGCTGGATAAGTTGCAGCAGACAAGTGAGCTTCCTGAATATAGTGCAACTTTTGCTCTAATGTAATGGCTGTAACAGAGAAAGGTAAACCCCAGGTGCTTCATCATTGGATAGCTACTCGCTGCTGCTGTGCATTCTCATGTCTCTTTGTCAGTTTAACCAATTCTGATACATAATACTCACAAACTATTATAATTTCCTCTACAGGTTTATTTATAGGGTCACTGGCTGTATAATGAATGATATTTTATCCCTTTAACAATAGTAACATTTGAACCTGAATAATTTTTTTTTCATGTCTTCCTCTTCACTCTCTGATCATTTGCATTGGTCGCAAGATTTTGGTCTCAAAAGAGGAATATTTAGTAAACTTAGAAATTTGATTCTCTTTTCATTGTATACTTAAAATATTAAATACTGCAATTGCTCTATTGGGGTCACAAACACATTCAAGCCCAGGATTCAAAGTGAGAATCACATGAATCATTCTGTATATGAAAGAAATATGGTCTACATTGCTATACATATTACAAGGTCACATAGGGCTACATAGTAAGAAACTACTTCAAACCAACCAACAAAAAAATGAAAATAGGCAAGTCAACATCCCACCCTTCTTTTTTATATATTACTGCCAAATTACAGGCTAAAAATAACCATCTCATGGATTGCAGAGCAAATTATTTCCACCCAGTTCATATATAGCTCTATGTCTTACTGTCCAAGACCAAGGCCGCTGAACAGCTACCACAGATTGCATATGATCATTATCAATATACAATACATTTGTACATGGTGATGTTAAATTAGTCAATCATTAGTTGTAGTGATATCAGCACACTTACAATATAGACCCTATTCGTTGCAGAGGAATACGTTTCTATAATATGTATAAGGAAGTGTCCAAACTGGAATTATCCCTAAGATCATTCCATTTGCATATGTTTTATATATAATGATGTGTCATCACACATATAATAAAGAATATACTATGACCAATGTATCAAAGGTGCACATCATCACATGGGAAATGGGGAGAGGCACCTGTCAGTAATTGTCCCAGGTACATAGCAACCTCAGTTATGTCAGCACTGTTTATATGCTCCCTTCATCATATAGAAGCCATAGACCCACTATTCCCAAAATTTTCTTTGATAATATCAGTCACTGTTCCTGCATCAGTTATGTTGCATGCAATCCTGGGATCAATAATTTATGCATGAATTTTCATCACTATAATTTCAATGAATAGTCTTAGATATATTTTACATTTATTTCTATTATTCAATGTATAAGGGTTTTTTTTTCCATTATACTCATAGGATGGTGAAGGGCATCATAAGTTACATGGGTAGTGAATTGGGGGAGATTTAGAAGTTTGGGTAGAAAATTATATATATATATATATGTATATGTATATATATATATATATATATTTATATATTTATATCTATATTTATATTTATATTTATATCTATATTTATATTTATATTTATATTTATATTTATATCTATATTTATATTTATATATATATATCATTGTTATTGTCATTAACATTATATACATATGTGTATATATGTGTATACACATACATATGTATACATATAAATATGTCATTGTTATATGTTGGAAAGTCTTTGGGTATTTGCCCAGGAGTGGTATAGTTCGGTCCACAGGAAATATTATGTCCAGTATTGTGATGTACTGCCAGTCTGATTTCCAACCCCTAAGAACAAGAGACAATATCTAGTAACTAGACTCACCAGAGCTCCCAGGGACTAAACCACCAATCAAGAATTACACAAGGAGGGATCCATGGCTCTGGCTGCATATGTAGCAGAAGATAGCCTTATTGGAAATCAATGGGAGGAGAAGCCCTTGGTCCTGTGGAGGTACAATGAGCCAGCATAGGGAAATTTGTGTGCAGGGAGGCAGGAGTGGGTAGGTGAGTGGGGGAACATCCTCATACAAGCAGGGGAGCAGGGATGGAATAGGGGCTTTCCAGGTGGGAAACATTTGCATTTAAAATGTAAATAAAAGAAATATCCAATAAAAACATATTATGTGACAAACAAACATATAAAATAAGACTACCCCTGAATTTTTAATCTTAGCCATTCTGACTGGTGTGAGATGAAATCGCAGTGTTGTTTTGACTTGCATTTCCCTAATGACTAATGATGTTGAACATTTCTTAAGGTGCTTCTCAGACATTCGAATTTCTTCAGGTGAGAATTCTTTGTTTAGCTCTATACCCCATTTTTTTAAAATAGGGTTATTTGGCTCTCTGGAGTCTAACTTCTTGAGTTCTTTGTATATATTGGATGTTAGCCCTCTGTCGGATGTAGGGCTGGTGAAGATCTTTTCCCAATTTGTTGGTTGCTGTTTTGTCCTTTTGACAGTGCCCTTTGCCTTACAAAACTTTGTAATTTTATGAGGTCCCATTTGTCAATTCTTGATCTTAGAGCATAAGCTATTGGTGTTCTGTTCAGGAACTTTTCCCCTGTGCCCATGTCCTCAAGTTTCTTTTCTATTAGTTTTAGTGTGTCTGGTTTTATGTGGAGTTCCTTGATCCATTTGGAGTTGAGCTTAGTACAAGGAGATAAGAATGGATCAATTTGTGTTCTTCTGCATGCTGACCTGCAGTTGAAGCAGCACCATTTGTTGAAAAGGCTATCTTTTTTCCACTGGATGGTTTTAGCTACTTTGTCAAAGATCAAGTGAGCATAGGTGTGTGGGTTCATTTCTGGGTCTTCAATTCTATTCCATCGATCTACCTGCCTGTCACTGAACCAACAGCATGCAGTTTTTAACACTATTGCTCTGTAGTACTGCTTGAGGTCCTGGATACTGATTCCACTAGAAGTTCTTTTATTGTTAAGAATAGTTTTAATTATCCTGGGTTTTTTGTTATTCCAGATGAATTTGAGAATTGCTCTTTCTAACTCTATGAAGAACTGGATTGGGATTTTGATGGGGATTGCATTGAATCTGTAGATTGCTTTTGGCAAGATGACCATTTTTTTTCTATATTAATCCTGCGAATCCACGACAGCAGGTGTTGGCGAGGATGTGGAGAAAGAGGAACAGTACTCCACTGCTGGTGGGATTGCAAGTTGGTGCAACCACTCTGGAAATCAGTCTGGCGGTTCCTCAGAAATCTGGGCATTACACTTCTGGAGGACCCTGGTATACCACTCCTGGGCTATCTACTCCCAGAGAATTCCCTGGCATGCAATAAGGACACATGATCCACTATGTTCATAGCAGCCCTATTTATAATAGCCAGAAGTTGGAAAGAACCCAGATGTCCCTCAGTGGATGAATGGATACAGAAAATGTGGTATATTTGCACAATGAAATACTACTCAGTAATTAAAAAAAAATGAATTTATGAAATTCTTTGGCAAATGGCTGGAGCTAGAAAATATCATCCTAAGTGAGGCAACTCATTCACAAAATAACACACATGGAATTCAGTCACTGATAAGTGGATATTAGCCCAGAAGCTCTGAATGCCCAAGACACAACTCGCATATCAAATTATTCCCAACAAAAAGGAAAGAGAGGGCCCTGGTCCTGGAAAGGCTTGATGCAGCATTGTAGGGGAACATCGGGACAGAAGAATGGGAAGGGGTTATTGGGGAACAGGCAGAGGGAAGACGGCTTATGGAACTTATGGGGAGGGGGGACCCAGGAAAGGGGAAATCATTTGGAATGTAAACAAAGAATATTTTTGTTTTTAGAGTGGAGGAACTCTAGAAAAAATAAAAAACTGGGCTTTAAAAACATTACAGCTTACACCACTGTTCTAGTCTCTGCCCCTTCAGTTGTAACTATAGATGACATTTTTCCCTCTACTTTTATCTATAGGATGCTTCACCATCCCTTGTTTTCTTAACTCTGTCAACAATTATGTAAACATATTCCCCATTCAACGTTTCCATTACCAACAACAACAACAACAAAAAGAATACCCCTGAAAATGACAAATTCATACAGAAAACCCCATGAAGTCTCAGCCGTATAAAGAGTATTAAATGCAACTCTATTGAATTGGGAGTGTGAGGTTGTGTTTTCCAGGCATAAGCACACTAATTGGCTATTCAATGGCAACCGATCAGCCCTAAAGAAATATACGTGTAACACTATTCAGAGTAAACAGTTTATATACAGAAATAAAATTAAACATATGCATCCATTAATTTGGGAATGTGGAAAGAGGTCAGTAAATTAGTGGAGGTACGAGAGAGTGATGTAGGAATACTGGGAGAGATGAAATGGAAAACCAATTAACTAAAATATTTTAAAATTATTTTAACATAAAAATATATCATTGTTTAAGCCCATGAAAGATGGACCAACCAGAGAAGGGACTCGCTGTCAAGTCAAAGACTTGAGTTAAATCTCCAGCATCCATGTGGTGGAATAAGAGAAATGCCTACTTTAAGTAGTACTTAATTTCTCACACATGGCTATGAAATTTGTGTGTGCTTGCACCTGTGGGTGTTTTTGTGTGTACATGTATTTATATATGTATTATATATGTATCATATATATTATATATAATCATATATAATATATGATTATAATAATACACTAATATTAATAAATAAGTGTTTTTAAATGAAAATAATTTAATTTTTGTCCAATTCTGTGGGTGTGTATGCATTCATTATGCATGAGCATTAAAAATTATTTTGAATTTAGGTAGTTGGTATGGTCTTCAAAACAGTTTATCTGTATAGACCTCCTGGCTATCCAGGATCTTGCTACACAGCCTAGCCTGTTCTCAAACTCACTAAGATCCATGTGTATCTGCTTTATGAGGTCAGAGATTAAAGTCAAGTGCATGTATGCCTTGCTGAAAAGTGTATTTACTCTGCAAAATCTTTCTATATTTTTCCTTCCTTCGTCGTTTTTTCTCAATTATAAATGTTCTTTAGCTGGGTGGTGGTGGCACATGCCTTTAATACCAGCACTTGGGAGGCTGAGGCAGGCAGATTTCTGAGTTTGAGGTTCATCTGGAATACAGAGTGAATTCCAGGATAGATAGAGCTACAAAGAGAAACCCTGTGTCGAAATAAACTGAAAAAAATGTTCTTTAATATCAGAATTCTCTGTGCATAACAAGCAGTTAGAAATTCCTAGAAAGTGTAGAGGAGGAGAAACCATAATCAGGATATATTATATAAAAAATAATCTATTTTCTTTTTTTTAATTTTTTATTAAATATTTGCTCTACTAACATTTGAATGTTAATCCATTCCACATTTCCCCACCCAAAACCCCCTTTTCCTATCTGCCCTCACCCTGCCTACCCCATCCCCAATAACCTCACTTGCATTCCCCTGTTCTGGGAGATCAAGCCTTCCCAGGACCAATGTCCTCTCCTTTCATTTATGTCTGAAATGGTTATCTTTGCTACATATGTAGCTGGAGCTATGGATCCCTCCATGTGTATTCTTTGGTTGGTGGTTCAGTCTCTGGGAGCTCTAGGGTACTGGTTGGTACATATTATTGTTCCTCCTATGGGCCTGCAAACATTTTCAGCTCCTTGAGTCGTTTCCTGCTCATTCCTATCACAAATAATGCTGCTATAAACATAGTAGAACACGTGCTCCTATGGCATGGTGGGACATCCTTTGAGTGTATTCTGAGAGTTACTTCTGGGTCTTCAGGTAGATATATTTCTAATTTTCGGAGGAACCTATGGAATTATATCCATAATGTTTTTGCCAGTTTGCAATCCCACCACAATGAAAGTGTGTTCTTCTTTCCAAACATCCTTGCTAACATGTGTTGTCACATGAGATTTAGATCTTTGCTATTCTGATTGGTGTGAGGTGGAATCTCAGTGTCATTTTGATTTGCTTTATCTGATCACTAAGGACTTTGAACATTTCTTTGGGTGCTTCACAAACATTTGTGATTCCTCTATTGTGGATTTTCAGTTTATTTCTATACCTTATTTTGATTGGGATGTTCTCAAGTTCTTTATATATTTTGAACATTAATCCTCTATCAGATTTGAGATTAGAGAAGTATTTTCCCAATCTGTAGGTTGTGTATTTGTCTTATTGACTTTGTCCTTTTTCCTTACATATACTTTCCAGTTCATGAGGTGCGATTTATCAATTACTGATCTTAGAGCATGAGCCACTGCATTTCTGTTTAGGAAATTGCCCCTCTGCCAATGTGTTTAAGGCTCTTTCCCACTTTCTCTTCTATTAGATTCAGTGTATCTGGCATTTTTTTGTAGTTGTTGTTGTGATCTCTGTTCTACTTGGAATTGTGCTTTGTGCTAGGTGACAAATATGGACCTAGAAACATTTTCCACATAAAGCCTGCCAGTTACACTTGGGAAATTTATTCAAGATTCTTTGTTATTTCCATTTTATGTGTTTGTAGTCTTTGTAAAAGCAAAAGATTCCATAAGTGTGTTTTTATTCATGTGTCTTCAATTTTATTTCATTGATTAATGTGTTGTTGTATATACTAACAACAGCAGTATTTACCATTATTGTTTTTTAGTAAAGCTTGAAATCAGGGATGATCATTTCTCTATGCTTTTATTTTAAAGAAGTTTTTCACTATTCTGCAGTGTTTGCCGTTTTAGAAGAACTTGAGTTCATCTTTCAGTATTTTTTCAAAAATTTCTTTCCTTTCAAACATATCTATATTTTTTAATTAACAACCCATATTTGTCTTGATGTCTACTATCAAGAATGAGTTTGCTGAAATTGATGTGTTTTTCTCAGATTCTCAAAATCATATTACCAAAATTGACTGTCAAAATCCTTGAAAATTCACTATCACTTCATTATCTGATGTAGTTGGGGAGGCATTCTGAGATATGTAGCATGTCTTAAGAGTAAGGAGAATTCTTGGGGCAGGAATATGAACAATATCCCAGTCCTCATAACATGGGGTGACACTTATTCTGTAAAAATGTTCTGAAATTCAATCTAAAATTTTTGTCTCAATATTAGGTCATTTTATGTTTTCTCTAATTTTCTCCTAGAGATAAAATTATGGGACATATGAACACAGTAATTTCCCTTATATAAGAAGAAATAGTACATATCTCTGGGCTCTTGTAATGAATGATCAACATGTGGACATGTCTTCAATCTCTTCTGAAGGTAATAACACCTTTCAAAAAGTTTATATTACATTTTAAGGACCTCAAGAATTAATACTGATATTTTCTATTTTCAATAAAAACCTCTGTTTTCCCTGAAGAATTTCTCAACTGTTAAAACTACCGACTATATTTCTACAGAAATAGCCTTCAATTAATATCACCTATACGTCTCCTTACTATAATCTGTGCTTTCAGTCACAAGTCACAGGAAATCTGAAGCAATCATTCTCCTAGACACTTCAGACATTCCAGAAATGTGATACAACAGTGACATATTTACAGTAACAATCAATAAAAAATTTCATTTTAAATATATGTCTTTGCAATTGCCATAGATATACAGGAAATCAAATCTACTTGAAAATTTTGTTCCAACAAAACTGAGGAAGATATTGTTATATACTTTCATTCCATAACTTCAGACATTGGGAAATATCACATATCAGTCTACCTATGATTTTAATAGTATGTTTATGTGACAGAAGAATCCCTGACTATACTTGACCCCAGCAATATGGGTCTCTTCAATTTTGCCTTATAAAATTAATCTCCTCTATATTTGGAAATAGCAAAGATTTTTCCTGAAGATGATAAGTAATGTAGTGAAGAAGGTCCTAGGCATATTCTCTAACAAATAATCCTTGCTTATAAACTAATAAAATATTCAAATTCATTATATCACAAGGTTTATGGTGTATACAGTTTTCATTCATGAGGAATAATATTATGCTATACTTACAAGTTGGGTGTTTCCTCATGGTTATAAAGAGAGTTTTGGGAAACATGTATGAGGAAGGGTTGAAGGAATTAAAATATTGTTGAAAACGATAATAAACTAGAGCTTTATCTTTTCTTAATACATATTAAATCAGACCATAATCTAGATTTAATTTAAAAAAGAAAAGTCTATATTTCCCTCAAACTTCCAAATATCCTTTTCTTTATTCTACTTTCTCTTCACCCTTGGCAGAAGTGCTGGAATGACTAAGGTCTTCTTTGTATGTGTCTTCAGGTGATGATGAAAGCACCCCTCTCCCTACATTGCATACAGGGAACACTTTTTTGACATTTCTCAGTGTTATTGTAAACAAGACAAGCTAGAAAGTCAAACAAGGAAATAATGTGTCTTAATTGGAATGTTGATCTTATCCAGTAAGACAATCAACTTGTTCCTTTCTGCATCAAAGCTCAGACTGAGAAATAATAGGTAAAAGACATAGTTCATGCTCCTGACATTGTGCTACTCACAGTGGAGCCTCCATTCTCTTGAAAGCACCAAAAACCTTTGCATTAAAGGGATAATCTTAGGATGTCACTTACACTGCTCTAGGAAGAAACTCTGTAGCTTTTTCCCAGTCCCTTCTACCCTGGAAAAGAGCTCTCTCAAAATTAAATTTCTGTTTATTTTTCAGATGCACATTTTTCTTGTCTCTATCTTCTAACCCAATCTAACATCCTTCCATCTCTCCTTGAATGCTTTAATTTCATGTCAAGGCCATATATTTGACTGCATATCCTGAATATTTAACCTGAGTCAAGAGAATACTCAAATATCATCCCAGCTCCATCACTTCATCAGGCTTCAATTTTCCTGAAACCGTGTATGTAATACCACTTGTTTTGTGGATTTTACTTTGAACTTAATTTTCCTTCTGGAGTTCTTTCTCAAAAATTATCTTTGCTGTTTCGATTATTTCCACAATACTCCCTCAGTAATCCTCACTTTCAGCTTTGAAACAATACAACTTATGTCTATTTTACTTTCTTTGAACACTTGAGATCATTTATCTTTAGTGTATGATTGTCAAAGTCTGGAGTAATAAGCTTTGCATCCTCTTAGGAGTCTGCTGCTTTGTAGGAGTGGAACAAATGCGAATCTTGAAGGGAGAAGTGGGAACCTGCAGTGTGGATCTCCAGCGTTTTCTTTGGATGCCTTGTGAGTAATGTCTTTTCAGCTCATGTATTTTCTCTATTTCTTCTAGTGGAAAACATCTTAAAAATCTACTGATTTTTTAGATTTATTCATTTTATTCTCTCTCTCTTCTCATTTCTTTTTCATTATATTAAATATAAAAGAGGAGATCAAGAAAAGCACATATTTTTTCATTCAGGGTCTTAGTCTGTATCCTCCAGAATTTCCTTTCCTCTTGAGGTAAACATTGTTTATTGAATGTAATGGAGGAAATCTCAATTCAGAAATTTAAATACCAGAGTCACAATACTTAAGGAAACACTACAGATAAGGTGAGTATTAAACAGAACTTTATATAAACTACCCAGATAGCAATGAATTCTAGAATTAAAATCAAATCACAGAGTATGACAGCACATTTTAATCCATAGAATATCATACCATAGATTAGTGCACAAATATAATACTGGTTTTTATTCTTAGATACTATTGAAATGGTTATTCTCCCTTTCAACTTGATGTGATCTAGAATTTCCTGAGAGTCAAACTGCTGTCATCCTTGAGCAGAGCGGAGTTAACAAGTAAATTGAGGTAGAAGAACATCTCCCTTTGGAGCAAACATGGTTGAAGATTCTAAGGACTGGCCTCTTCCCTAAAATATTTCCTTTATGGGCCCAAGGCAATAACTCTACTATCCAAAGTACAGAGATCTTCTTGCACAAAAAGAGATATTCATGCAAACATTGTTTTTAATAATAATAAATGCTGTCAGGTATCCTCTGACAACTTAGACAAATACAAGACTACAGCATTTTAGTGTGACTGGAAATTTTGCTAGTAGGAATCAATATTGGAAAAGTATCTTTAAAAATCAAGAAGGCAGAAATAACTTTTAAGCAAGTGTTTAACTTTTCCAGCACTGGCAGAAGGCACAGAAAATCTGATCTGCAGTAGACATCCTCTTGTCTTAATATGGTATGAATTGATATATTACCACACTTATGTGCTCAGTCCTACATTGAAACAAATTTACCCACATAGAGGTAGCTTCTGAAAGTTCTGCCATAGGATAGGATGCCAGGTATTTCCATATCAATTCAAAGCTGCCTTTTTATTTTTGCATTTTTTCCATAGCACACAATGCAGATTATTAAATTCAAAGCACATTTATCAATTACATATTAATTTCTCATTCCCATGTAGAATCTGACTTGCAGGAAAGGATATTACTAAGTCATGATATATTTTCATTTAGTGGAAAATAATTGAATACATGAACATTTAAATCAGGAGCCATTCTAAATTTTTGTTTTATCTTTCATTTACATATTGAGCAGGCATTTAAATCACCAAGGCTTAAATTTGCATAGAAGACCCTAAATGACTTTTCTGCTTGTGAAAGCAAATACTGCTCTGTAAGAGGATTTCCCACAATCATGTGGGGAAACTCAAGACTATATGGAACTGAAATCACAGAATATAAATATATATATATACCTCTACACATATATGCATATATATATATATATATATATATATATATATATATATATATATATATATATAGAGAGAGAGAGAGAGAGAGAGAGAGAGACAGAAAGACAGAGAGACAGAGACAAAGACAGAGACAGAGAATGAGAAGAGACACTCCAACCGACAGAAACTGAGTAATGGAAACAGTGAGAAAAATATGCAAGCACAATTAAAGTAATACAATCTAGCTAAAAGTGGTTGCAAATGACACTGTTTGAACACTTATGAGGGAGAAGCTCATTAATCTCTGAATTCAAAACCAGCACATTCTACAAAGTGAGCTCCCAGTCCAGAAAATTTTTTATCGTGTAAGTCCCTGATTAAATAAAAAAAAGAAAAAGAAACATGCATAAGTAACTCATAGGAACATTTCTTTTTTAAAACATGAGAGAAAATCATCACTGAATGACTGAAAACTATGCTTTCATAAAACAAGAAATATTATGTTCAGGTTAAGGGTTTTATTTAAATGAACTCTAGGAATTTTAAAAATTACACCTAATAGATTAAAATGACATTAATTGAGAACAATGTTAAGGAAGCATCATTTAATCTTTAGTGAATTCTCCTAATACCATTAGAAGTATATAGTGCTCTTTTACATTCTCCAGTTTGGGTTATATTTTTGCCTATGCAGTTTCTTTCCTTTGTATAGAGATCTAAAGATGAATGTACATCAATATTGTACATTCACCATTGTGCAGAAAACACTTGGAGCTTATTTCTGAAAATTTATACAAGGGATAATTAATATCATCCTTGTTCATTCCAGCAATAGGACAGTTTACAGGTTATGGACACCTGCTTTTGTCATCAGCTTTAGAAAAGATTTTGAATCTCTGCATCCTGGCAACCATGCATGCCCGTGTGAATGGAGGGGTGTGCTGGCTCACTAACACAGACTGGGGATTGAGAATGTGATTATTCATTATGTTATTCTATACATATAATGTCTTTGACTCTGATGAATCAGATGAGAAAGCTATGAGATCAAGACCTGGCTTCCTTAGTCCTTTCCTGTGTAGTGTTGGCTGCAGTGCACTTCTCCTTGATCCTTCAATCTACCTTGTAACGTCAGCTCAGTTCTTTTACAGGGTGAACCTTAATATTTCAAAGAGCTGACAATATTGTGAATTAACAGTGTGTGGTACTTGGGGGCAGTTAAAAAAATGAAGGGTTTTTTGATATAAAAAATTTCATAAAATTAATATTCCTAAGGGAAATAATTTATATTTTGCATTGCTATGAAGGATGGGATAAAATAATTTGAGAGTTAACATACAGACTATCATCAGTAGGTAGACACAACAGATAATGATGGTTTGCACCTCCCAATTTCTCAATGGATAGGAGAATCAGTAAAGTATGAATTTTGACACATGTATACTTATGATACAGGAAAGGGGATTCCAATGTGGCATTAAGAGAGTTAGTAGACACAGTAAAATCAGGTGTAATTGTAGTCAATTTGTCGAAACATGAGCGTTATTTACATACAGAACTATTTCACAGTGTTACAAAATTTTAAAAACTTTTTTCCCTCTTTTTAGTTGATCTATCTTGCATATTGTTATACTGGTTCAGTGCTCTTAGCTACTTGTTACTTTTTAAGGTTTTTTAATCTTACCCATACTTAAAAATGAACTAGTGTATTGGGAAGTACTTTCTTTAAATATTTAATCTATTCTGTCCACTACTAACCTAATATTGATGAGTCTGTACAATAAGCAAAGTAATATGCACAAATTTTGGTCGGCATTTCTCAAAGAGATATTCACAAGAGTGAGCCATGTTTTATTTTTGTATGTTTCATTGTTTACAGTTCCTATTGGAATTCTATTTTGTTTTGCATTTCAAAATAGTATTGTATTTAATTTTTATTGAAAATTAATTTTAATACAATATATCATATTTATAACAAGAGTTACCCGTGTTTCTACTCCTCTCAGTTCCTCACTATCTCCTCTCTCTTTCATATCAGCTGTCTCTCTGTCTCACATGGGAAATGCACACCCAAGAGATGACAACTAAACATATCAAAATGAAATATAATAAGATCAAACCCCATTATATTAAAGGTGGACAAGGCAACCCAAGAGAATTAAAAGGGCACAGGAGCAGGCACAAGAATGAGAAACTCTTCCTTCCTTTGGCAACTTCAAAAATAACCTACAGCAATAAAAGGATGTAGCTGCAACAAGCAATGTGTGCATCCACAAACACTGAGCTTGAGTTTAGTGTGGAGGAACATAGCAACTTAAGTTTACTGTGGATGAACAGCAGCCCTAAGTCCCTGTTAACTGCGAATGCCTTACAATAGACTTGCAGAGCATTCACATCTTTAATGTTATCATACATTAATTGTTCTTTTACTCCTTGTAAAAGATTATTACAGGTCAAATGAAATTATGCTAAATGAATAGGATCAAAAATTATTTTTGAAATACTTTATGACTATAATGAAAGCAACACTTCAAGGAAACAAACCCTTTAGAATATGACTTTCAATATGCATACAGTCTTATTTAATTCACTCTGATTCCATTACATTTCTGTAATTATGCATTGGTCCTCAACATTTTAATTGTATCTTTTACGTATCCCCTGTCTACATAAATTCACTTGAACCTTAATTAAGATGGTTAAATGAAATATTTGAGTTTACAACACTAATGACTCTCAAGCTTTAGAATATAGAATGCAATCTCACAGGAAGTTTATGTAGAAGAGAAGGTAATGTTTCAATTCTCATATTATCAGAAACATCATAAAGAAAGCTAGATTAGAATACACTCCATGCTCCTATGTGCCTCTAATATGCACAGGGAAACACTACAGCTTTCACCATGGCAAGTGCACGAAGGGTAAATCAAGTGTCTGACAAAGCAAAATGTCACACCCGAGTAAGGCTGAGCTCTAGGGAATAGGTGCTACAACCTTCAAATTTCCAAAGACAATATAATTGTAAAAAAAAAAGTGAACTTCACTGAAAAATTAAGCAGTCCATTTATTAAATCTAAAAATACTGAAACATCAAATATTTACTCCTTATGTAACAAAAGTAAAACTGGCAGCCCCTTTTTGCATTACTTCTTACTAAGTGATGAACTCGGGCAAAACTTTCCAAACCTATGAGCTTAAAACAAGGGACACTGTTCCTCAGCTCATATCACACAAAATGCAAAAGCAACTGACAATGTGAATCTCTACCCTGGAAGTGACAGGCAAAAAAAGGCATGTCCTACCTATCCACAGATACGAAACATCTCTGATTATGTCACCATCTGTAAATCAGAACAAATCTCATAATTCCAGAACATCCTAATGCTTAAAAGTGAGGTCTTTTCAGTTACCCTTTCTAAAAAAGTCATGTGCAAGCCTGAAAGTGAATTCCCATGCACACAAGACCCGTGTTCAAACTTGAGGATTTCGTGAGTCTACACCACAATCTCAAGGGCCTACACTCCAGTGTTTTTCTAGTTAGTCAAGAGAATACTAAAGCACACTTCCGAGTCTGTTTCAGTGCTAAAACCTAAAGTAGCATGTTTTCCCATGGTTTTAGCTAAGCTCAAAGAATTTTTATGATATTAAGAAAAGCTTCAAGTATTAACCCTTTTAAATTTGCACAGATGTTTATTTAGCTTTATTTACAGAGCAGAGAATATTGTTTTTGCAGTCTCCAATCGTGACTAGGTAACATCGTTAGGCAAGTATGGCAGTTTAAAGGAAATTTAACCAGAATTCTAAAATTAACAGTTGTTGAGGCTCCTCAAGAATAGGTGAGTGATCATTGATGGCAGCAGCTCCTGTGCCTCAGTTACTCAGAAGCAGTTCTGTTGCAGTCTCTATATCACATGATTTTGAAGACAAAGTCACTATTACTGCATTCCTATCAAATCTCATAGCACAGAGGATTTTTTTTCCTTTTTTCTTTTCTCTCTCTCTTTTTTTTTTTTATGTAGTCTGGACTAAAAACAAGTGCTCCCACATACACATGTGTCCAATGTTGAGATACTATTCTATATATTCTCAAATAAGGTGGAAATGTTTGAAATATTGGACAGTTTACCTCCATTGTTCATAAGGATTTTTAAAGAAAGGTTGCTTGTTAACAATAATATTAAGTATTGAAATTTATAAACCAGGTTCTTGGACTTTACTTTCTGCCTATATACGCAGAGCATGTTGTTTGTTTAGAGGTAGATGAGAGAAGGATGACAAAAATCAGACAATACCTTTGACCTGGTGGCAGCTAAGGTCTATTTTAAGTTTTTAGGTTTTTTTTTTTTTTTTTTTTTTTTTTTTTTTTTTTTTTTTTTTTTGTATTGGCTCCAGACTGGCTCCAATGAACACTTACTGGACATGTATATAGCATGTGGTTTCATATCTTTCACCCAATTATGCCATCATCTCCTGTGATCTTAGCACTTGGGAATTAGAACCATCCATGAGTTTAAGATGATCTGGGTTTGATCAGCAAGATTGCTAGCGGTTTTTCTTGTTAATTTATTGTGATAATATCCATTCTGGGGTATTTACTTTACTGTTCTCTTGCTTGTTTGATTTTTATTTTTGTTTTATTTCACAACTTGTAAGTTTAGTTCATCAAAAGAAAGAAGCTCACACTTTTATCCTTGTTTTATATATATTTAGGTAAACAATACTAAAGTTTAGATTTAGTAAAAAGTATCCTGATGGAAATACTTTTTGAAAGTTTGCATTTGACAGTTTGTCATCTTAACAAGTCCTAAAAAGGATCTGTTTTGTTCGTGGTAAAGTGGTGCTTTTACTCCCAGGATCTTGAACTAGAAAGTCAGCAGATTCTGTGAGACACTTTGTGGGAGGTGTATGTCCAGTCTCAACCCCCTGATCCATAATTTAGTGAAATCCAAATTTAGAGCAAGAACATCCCTTAATATTCACTTATACTCTGAAATGATTTTGCATATTTTTACTTTTTTCTTTTTTTTCCTCAACCTATGCCTAACTTTTATTATAAAACATATAGAGCATATTGGGAACTTTGAATTCAAAAATGATGTAAATATATGGAATCAAATATTTTGTCGTTATAAATTGCAACTAATCTATATAAAAGAATTAAAACATTTTTAGATTTTTTTCTGATGATGGCATTAAACACTATGGAAAAAACTTAAAATATCTTCAGAAAGAAATGACAGTAGGTTTTACTCACACTGTAGAACACAGCATGCTATACATTATTGGTTATGCTGTTGGCTACGTTTACAAATGGGTAAAGTGGAGCCTGGTTGTGAATATAGGCCCCATACATCTTTTAAAACTGCAGGAGAGGTAGATGTTTTTACAGTATAGTATAGCAGCAATGGAAATGAAGTTTTGGTGGGGTAAGGGCTCAAAATGAATTTGGGAATCGAGTAGTGAAATCAGGCATATTGTATGAAGATGAAAGAAGTGTTTAGATAAGAAAAAGGAAGGTGTCTGTTCACAGTTAATTTTATTTCATGGACTGTGATAAAATACTTCTGCATTAGTTACATTTTCTACTTTAAACTTTTGAAGTTTCTAGTTACATTTTCTTCTTTCAGGACCTCTTTTAGTATGTACCCATCAGACTGTTAGTGTCACTGAGGAATAGCCTTTTCTCAAGCGTGACTTCCAGTGTCTGCACAAGTTGTGACATGCTAATGCACTCTTTTTGTACTTTTTCAATAGAGTACAAACACATAGCATAAGATAGGGCCAGTGTTGGTGTCTCCCTTATCTATCTTGTTACTGCTTTCTTAGACTGCAAGAAAATCTGGAGCCTGCAGTCCTCACTGGAAGCTGCCGTGATTCTGTTGCCATTGGCATGGTTAATCTCGCCATGCTGGTATCTATTGTCAGATGTGGCACAGGTGTGTTTGGTTCTGAGGCAAGTGGATCAAGTCGTTGCACTGTGCTTTTAATTATCATGTTTGCTACTCTCACCTACATTTTACAGGCATAATAATAAAAGCTCGACTATTTCTTTGGGAGAAAAGGGTCATATTAAATTTAATTTTAGGCTTTCCAAAACAAATGAAATATTATTGAATTTAATATCTATTTTTTAGCATGTAGCATTTGATGGTGTATTGTCATGGTATACATTTCCCTTTGAAAGAAACGTCTTTGTTAGCTTCTTTAGATTTCTAGGAAGGTTGTTAGTGATGGTTAGTTCTGTAGGAGGTCCATTAACTTCTTGTAAGGGGGATATATAGGCTTGGTACTAGAAATACCATTGAAGCAGTGTGGCCTGTGATTGGAGGGTTTGGTGTCTGTCTTGAGAATTAAAAATTAAGAAATATTATTGTTTACAATTAAATTGTTAAAAAATAAATGCATTTTTAAAGATGAAAAAATGAATTAGAGAGCAACGTGTTAACACACACAGGGATGCCCCAAAATCATTAAGCTGAATGTTATAACATATTTACAGAGGACCTAGTGCAGACTATTGTACATTCTGGAACAGGGAAGTCCACAAAGGCATTACATTAGTGCTCTCTTCTCTCTCTCTCTGTCTCTCTCTCTCTCTCTCTCTCTCTCTCTCTCTCTCTCTCTCTCTCTCGTGCACACTCTCTCTTTTGTTTTCCTTTCAACATGTTGGGATTTAAGATTTTTAGGGTATTCACAAAGTGTAGTCATGTGGTAACTCATGCCACCAGCACTCTAAGCTTTTGTGATAGTTGTTGCTTCTCAAGCAGTGTTAATTACTGCAGTTATAGCATTATGGTACTATATCATACACCTTTTGATGCTTTACTTGTGTAACATAAATTTAATTTGGGATAATATTATCTCTTGAAAATACTTTCATTATTTAAGTATTTCTGCATGCTTAATTTAGGTATAGTGTTGACTATTATACATACACATTGTATATGGATAATTATACATGGTTTCTAGGATTCTTTTTGAATTATAATACC
Organism: Apodemus sylvaticus; assembly: GCF_947179515.1. Lineage (NCBI taxonomy): Eukaryota > Metazoa > Chordata > Mammalia > Rodentia > Muridae > Apodemus > Apodemus sylvaticus. Next base: position 150,617,526 of record NC_067472.1, on the reverse strand, counting down.
CAGTGAATTACTCTTGTCTGTCACTAAGAATATCTTTAATAATTGTTATCTTCTTGGAGTAGTATTTTTACTAATGTAGATATTTAATTTTACACTATCAGAAATATATATTTGTATAGAGAAAATAAATGCATATATTATATATAAAATAATAAATATTTCACACATAGTATTCATATACAAATATATATGTACAACTTGACACTTTTATGATAATAACATGCAATATACCATATATCATAACTCATAATAAACTACATACATTACTACTAAATATAAACTAGCTGTAATGGTTTGGAGTATGGAGATTTCATTATAAGAAGAGTATATGTAAACATAAATATATAAGTGTATATCTGTCTATCTTTCTATCTATCAATCTATCTATCTATCTACATGTACTTCATATAATATAAAAATTTGCTTTATATATGTTTGATAAATATTCATATATATGTGTATATTCAGTTTTATATGTATTTTATATATACAATATATACATATATTTATATAAATATTGGTACATTCTAATAAAGGATACCTAATTTTATATATTTTGTAGTTGTAAATGTAATTTATTATGTATTATAATGCATTTTATATTACATATTGCAATTACAAATACATTGTTAATGAATACACACATTTGTAAAGATGAAAAATAGAATTAGAGAGCAATATTTATGTTCTATATTGTATGTATATAAATAATTATATAAATCTGATAAAGTGTTTGTATACTTCCTATGTCATATAAATATATACATTTATTTGATTATGTGTCATAACGATTTTTGGTACATTCATAGTTCTGCTAAATCTAATCCACTTATTTCTCCATATTTCAAGATCTATCCCCATTCCTGATTAAATATATAGCTTCTAATACTCTTTCTATATTAAATTATATCACATATACTCTAATACTTTTACTCTGTACTCACTAATATAATCTAGTATATACTTTTTGAAATACCATCTATATGTACATTTCATAATGGTTAAACCTTGCTATAGACTCTGATTTTTCCAAACCCGGTCATACCCCTATTCACATAAAATTTCTGCCTCCAGAGTCTCCTTTCTACTTTCATTTTCTAAATGTTATACACCCATTCCTGTCTAAATGACTTACTCTATGCCAATGACTACTTTTCAGTATTACATTTTCAACATGGGTTCCATCAAACCTCACAAAACAAAAGACAGAATATAGGTCCCTCATATGGAGAGAACAGGGAGCATTTGTATTTTTCAAATATGAATGATATCACTCAATATTATAGGTTCTTTTCATTTTATCTATCTACCTGCAAGTTTCATTTTGTTACTATTTAACTTCATTTAACTAGATGTGGTGCACACATACTTATCTTTATATAAATACATGGAAGGAATTATAGTAGATTATTTTTTATAGTAGTGATTACTAATGTATATGGGTATGCATGTGTTTTTTTCAACATACATATGTAAAAACAGCACCTATGCAAAGTCAGAAGAAAAATGTTGCTAAATCTCCTATAACTTACTTTGTTTTCTGAGATATAATCATACATTCAGTAAACTATAAGGAGAAATATAGGAGAGAGAAAGAGACAGAGAGAGAGAGAGAGAGAGAGAGAGAGAGAGAGAGAGAGATGAAGAGAGGAGGAGGGAGAGGGAGAAAGAGATTTTATTTTCATGTACATATTATACATATATGTTGGAATCACAATATCAACATACAGGTGTATAATGCATTGCTATCTGATGACCATTGTTAACATTTAGATTTTCTGATTCATTTATACAATCTGTGCATGGATGAACTTCAATTTACACCCTAGCCATGATGAAAGGTATAGAATGCTGAAAGATAAAATATCTAAATACAATCAGGAATAAGAAAGAATAGATGATAAATACAAATTAGTGAGGAGGAAAAAAGACAGCACAAGACTTTTAATCTTAGAACCCACTGAATGTGTTATACTTCCACAAACAGGGCCCCACCGTCTACACAGTAACAAACAGATCCACTGTCTAGGAACCAAGTGTTAAAATAATTCAATCTATGAGGAGCACTTCCCATTCAATCTATCAGAGGTACTCCCTGGCCTGTAATTCCTGCCAATCCAGTTCAGCCACTCACATTCTTCAGGAAAATATCATGACACTTATGAATCCATTAAGGAAACTAACTGCTGAATAGACCAAGGACTGGGCAAATAATATGTGCCCGCAGCCTAACTTGATGCAGAAAGTAAATGAACCCTGCACATTCAGGAATAGATAATCTCCTGCCCATATGTCAAACAAAATCATTTAAAAAAAAACTTTCAGCAAACAATGTTTTCATTGTATAGCCCTAACTAATTTGTGCTGAGTATGTAGACCTGGGTATTCCTTACCTCACAGAGATTTTCCTGTCCTTCCTACTTTGGGATTTAAGGGATATTCCAGTCTACATGGCATCAATCTTCCTCTTTATCTTCTGCATTAATAGGCATGTATCTTCTAAAATCAGCTCTGCTCACTTAAAACAATTACATTAGGTTAGAAATACTGACTTTCATATTTTGAAACATTTCCCCCCAGGTAGTCATTGAGGATTCCATGCTGGATAAGTTGCAGCAGACAAGTGAGCTTCCTGAATATAGTGCAACTTTTGCTCTAATGTAATGGCTGTAACAGAGAAAGGTAAACCCCAGGTGCTTCATCATTGGATAGCTACTCACTGCTGCTGTGCATTCTCATGTCTCTTTGTCAGTTTAACCAATTCTGATACATAATACTCACAAACTATTATAATTTCCTCTACAGGTTTATTTATAGGGTCACTGTCTGTATTATGAATGATATTTTATCCCTTTAACAATAGTAACATTTGAACATGAATAATTTTTTTTCATGTCTTCCTCTTCACTCTCTGATCATTTGCATTGGTAGCAAGTTTTTGGTCTCAAAAGAGGAATCTTTAGTAAACTTAGAAATTTGATTCTCTTTTCATTGTATACTTAAAAGACTAAATACTGCAATTGCTCTGTTGGGGTCACAAACACATTTAAGCCCAGGATTCAAATTGAGAATCAGATGAATCACTCTGTATGTGAAAGAAATATGGTCTTCATTGCTATACATATTACAAGGTCACATAGGGCTACATAGTAAGACACTACTTCAAACCAACCAACAAAAAAGTGAAAAGAGCAAATCAACATCCCACTCTCCTTTTTTTATATATTACTGCCAAATTACAGGCTAAAAATAACCATCTCAAGGATTGCAGAGCAAATTCTTTCCACACAGTTGATATATAGCTCTATGTCTTACTGTCTAAGACCAAGGCCACTGAACAGCTGCCACAGATTGCATATGATCATTATCAATATACAATACATTTGTACATGGTGATGTTAAATTAGTCAATCAATAGTTGTAGTGATATCGGCACACTTACAATATAGACCCTATTCGTTGCAGAGGAATACGTTTCTATAATATGTATAAGGAAGTGTCCAAACTGGAATTATCCCTAAGATCATTCCATTTGCAGATGTTTTACATGTAATGATGTGTCATCACACATATGATAAAGAATATACTAAGACCAATGTAGCAAAGGGGCACATCATCACATGGGAAATGGGTAGAGGCACCTGTCAGTAATTGTCCCATGTACATAGCAACCTCAGTTATGTCAGCACTGTTTATATGCTCCCTTCATCATATACAAGCCATAGACCCACTATTCCCAAAATTTTCTTTGATAATATCAGTCACTGTGCCTGCATCAGTTATGTTGCATGCAATCATGGGATCAATAATTTATGCATGAATTTTCATCACTATAATTTCCATGAATAGTCTTAGATATACTTTACATTTATTTCTATTAATCAATGTATGAGGATTTTTTTCCCATTATACTCATAGGATGGTGAAGGGCATCATAAGTTACATGGGTAGTGAATTGGGGGAGATTTAGAAATTTGGGTAGAAAATTATATATATATATATATATATATATATATATATATATATATATATATATTATATATTATTGTTATTGTCATTAACATTATATACATATGTGTATATATGTGTATACACATACATATGTATACATATAAATATGTCATTGTTATATGTAGGAAAATCTTTGGGTCTTTGACCAGGAGTACTGCCAGACTGATTTCCAACCCCAAAGAAGAACAAGAGACAATATCTAGTAACTAGACTCACCAGAGCTCCCAGAGACTAAACCACCAAGCAAGAATTACACATGGAGGGATCCATGGCTCTGGCTGCATATGTAGCAGAAGATAGCCTTATTGGAAATCAATGGGAGGAGAAGCCCTTGGTCCTGTGAAGGTACAATGTGCCAGCATAGGGAAATTTGTGTGCCGGGAGGGAGGAGTGGGTAGGTGAGTGGGAGAACATCCTCATACAAGCAGGGGAGCAGGGATGGAATAGGGGCTTTCCAGGAGGGAAACATTTGCATTTAAAATGTAAATAAAGGAAATATCCAATAAAAACATATTATGTGACAAACAAACATATAAAATAAGAATACCCCTCAATTTTTAATCTTAGCCATTCTGACTGGTGTGAGATGAAATCTCAGGGTTGTTTTGACTTGCATTTCCCTAATGACTAATGATGTTGAACATTTCTTAAGGTGCTTCTCAGCCATTCGAATTTCTTCAGGTGAGAATTCTTTGTTTAGCTCTATACCCCATTTTTATAAATAGGGTTATTTGGCTCTCTGGAGTCTAACTTCTTGAGTTCTTTGTATATATTGGATGTTAGCCCTCTGTCGGATGTAGGGCTGGTGATGATCTTTTCCCAATTTGTTGATTGCTGTTTTGTCCTTTTGACAGGGTCCTTTGCCTTACAAAACTTTGTAATTTTATGAGGTCCCATTTGTCAATTCTTGATCTTAGAGCATAAGCTATTGGTGTTCTGTTCAGGAACTTTTCCCCTGTGCTCATGTCCTCAAGTTCCTTTTCTATTAGTTTTAATGTGTCTGGTTTTATGTGGAGGTCCTTGATCCATTTGGAGTTGAGCTTAGTACAAGGAGATAAGAATGGATCAATTTGTGTTCTTCTGCATTCTGACCTGCAGTTGAACCAGCACTATTTGTTGAAAAGGCTATCTTTTTTTCCACTTGATGGTTTTAGCTACTTTGTCAAAGATCAAGTGAGCATAGGTGTGTGGGTTCATTTCTGGGTCTTCAATTCTATTCCATCGATCTACCTGCCTGTCACTGAACCAACAGCATGCAGTTTTTAACACTATTGCTCTGTAGTACTGCTTGAGGTCCAGGATACTGATTCCACTAGACGTTCTTTTATTGTTAAGAATAGTATTAATTATCCTGGTTTTTTTGTTATTCCAGATGAATTTGAGAATTGCTCTTTGTACCTCTATGAAGAACTGGATTGGGAGTTTGATGGAGATTGCATTGAATCTGTAGATTGCTTTTGGCAAGATGACCATTTTTTTTCTATATTATTCCTGCCAATCCACGACAGCAGGTGTTGGCGAGGATGTGGAGAAAGAGGAACAGTACTCCACTGCTGGTGGGATTGCAAGTTGGTGCAACCACTCTGGAAATCAGTCTGGCGGTTCCTCAGAAATCTGGGCATGACACTTCTGGAGGACCCTGGTATACCACTCCTGGGCTATCCACTCCCAGAGAATTCCCTGGCATGCAATAAGGACACATGCTCCACTATGTTCATAGCAGCCCTATTTATAATAGCCAGAAGTTGGAAAGAACCCAGATGTCCCTCAGTGGACGAATGGATACAGAAAATGTGGTATATTTACACAATGAAATCCTACACAGTAATTAAAAAAATGAATTCATGAAATTCTTTGGCAAATGGTTGGAGCTGGAAAATATCATCCTAAGTGAGGCAACTCATTCACAAAATAACACACGTGGAATTCAGTCACTGATAATTGGATATTAGCCCAGAAGCTCTGAATGCCCAAGACACCACTCACATATCAAATCATTCCCAACAAGAAGGAAGGAGAGGCCTCTGGTCCTGGAAAGGCTTGATGCATCATTGTAGGGGAACACCGGGACAGAAGAATGGGAGGGGGTTATTGGGGAACAGGCAGAGGGAAGACGGCTTATGGAACTTATGGGGAGGGGGGACCCAGGAAAGGGGAAATCATTTGGAATGTAAACAAAGAATATTTTTGTTTTTAGAGTGGAGGAACTCTAGAGAAAATAAAAACTTGGGCTTTAAAAACATTAAATCTTACACCACTGTTTTAGTCCCTGCCCCTTCAGTTGTAACTATAGTTGGCATTTTTCCCTCTACTTTTATCTATAGGATGCTTCACCATCCCTTGTTTTCTTAACTCTGTCAAAAATTATGTAAACATATTCCCCATTAAACTTTTCCATTACCAACAACAAAAAAAGAATACCCCTGAAAAAGACAAACCCATACAGAAAACCCCATGAAGTCTCAGCCCTATAAAGAGTACTAAATGCAACTCTATTGAATTGGGAGTGTGAGGTGGTGTTTTCCAGGCATAAGCACATTAATTGGCTGTTCAATGGCAACTGTTCAGCCCTAAAGAAATATACGTGTAACACTATTCAGAGTAAACAGTTTATATACAGAAATAAAATTAAACATATGCATCCATTTATTTGGGAATGTGGAAAGAGGTCAGCAAATTAATGGAGGTACGAGAGAGTGATGTAGGAATACTGGGAGAGATGAAATGGAAAACCAATTAACTAAAATATTTTAAAATTATTTTAACATAAAAATATATCATTGTTTAAGCCCATGAAAGATGGACCAGCCAGAGAAGGGACTCGCTGTCAAGTCAAAGACTTGAGTTAAATCTCCAGCATCCATGTGGTGGAATAAGAGAAATGCCTACTTTAAGTAGTACTTAAATTCCCACACATGGCTATGAAATTTGTGTGTGGTTGCACCTGTGGGTGTTTTTGTGTGTATATGTATTATATATGTATTATATATGTATCATATATTATCTGTAATCATATATATTATATGATTATAATAATTCACTAATATTAATCAATAAGTGTGTTTTTAAATGAAAATAATTTAATTTTTGTCCAATGTGTATGCATTCATTATGCATGAGCATTAAAAATTATTTTGAATTTAGGTAGTTGGTATGGTTTTCAAAACAGTTTATCTGTATAGACCTCCTGGCTATCCAGGATCTTGCTACACAGTCTAGCCTATTCTCACACTCAATAAGATCCATGTGTATCTGCTTTATGAGGTCAGAGATTAAAGTCAAGTGCATGTATGCCTTGCTGAAAAATGTATTTACTCTGCAAAATCTTTCTATATTTTTCCTTCCTTCGTCGTTTTTTCTCAATTATAAATGTTCTTTAGCCAGGTGGTGGTGGCAAATGCCTTTAATACCAGCACTTGGGAGGCAGAGGCAGGCAGATTTCTGAGTTTGAGGTTCGTCTGGAATACAGAGTGAATTCCAGGATAGATAGAGCTACAAAGAGAAACCCTGTGTCGAAATAACCTGAAAAAAATGTTCTTTAATATCAGAATTCTCTGTGCATAACAAGCAGTTAGAAATTCCTAGAAAGTGTAGAGGAGGAGAAACCATAATCAGGATATATTATATAAAAAATAATCTATTTTCTTTTTTTAATTTTTCATTAAATATTTGCTCTATTAACATTTGTATGTTAACCCCTTCCACATTTCCCCAACCAAAACCCCCTTTTCCTATCTGCCCTCACCCTGCCTACCCCATCCCCAATATCCTCACTTGCATTCCCCTGTTCTGGGAGATCAAACATTCACAGGACCAATGTCCTCTCCTTTCATTTATGTCTGAAATGGTTATCTTTGCTACATATGTAGCTGGAGCTATGGATCCCTCAATGTGTACTCTTTGGTTGGTGGTTTAGTCCCTGGGAGCTCTAGGGTACTGGTTGGTACATGTTATTGTTCCTCCTATGGGCCTGCAAACCTTTTCAGCTCCTTGAGTCCTTTTACTCCCTGGTCCTTTGGGGGCCCTATTCTCATTATATTCGGTGGCTGTGAGACATTGGTATTTTCAACTTTTCAATAAGGATCAAAGTATCCTTCCTCTTTTCTTTTGTTTCCTTCCTTCCTTCCTTCCTTCCTTCCTTCCTTCCTTCCTTCTTTCTTGCTTTCTTTTTTGCTTTCTTCTCTCCCTTCCATTCACTCCTTATTCTTCATTCTTTCTCTCTCTCTCTCTCTCTCTCTCTCTCTCTCTCTCTCTCTCTGAAACACACACACATAGGCACACACACACACACACACACACACACACACACATACAAAGGAAAAAAAACAGGGTAGTATATATCATCCCCCATCCTACATTTTACATTTTACACAGAATGACCTTGGCCTCATGATCCCCATGCCACCACCACTTGAATCCAAGAATGACAACAGATTACCACAAGTCTCTATTTATGGATATAACCATGTTTTTTGTGCATGCTAAGCAAAAACTCTAAAAACTATGTGATGATATTTCACTGCTTATATAAATCAAATTTAGTGTTACACCCCATGCCCAAAAACAATTTATAAAAAAACACAATTTATATATAAATATAAAATATGAATATTTGCACAATATTACATAAATAATTAAGTTTTTCATGATAAATGTTTGTTTTGGTTTTCAAAAGTTGGGCTTATGTGTATGAAACAAGCTGTCCAAGGTCTTGATCTATAGACCAGCAGTTTTGAAACTGTCTGTTCTTTTATATATATCATATGTATATCATACATAAAATATATATTATATATATATATATATATATATATATATATATATATATATATATATATATATATATATATCATATGTGTGTGTGTGTGTGTCTTCTTAGATATATTAGCTACTTTTACCCATTTCCTCTATTGGTTCAAATGATCAAGAAAGAAGGTGTATTTCTATTTTTCATTGGATAGTTTATCTATTTACATTTCAAATGCTATCCCCCATCCAATTAGCCCCTCAGTAACCTTCCTATCCCAAACCCTATCCCATGCTTCTATGAGGGAGCTCCCCCACACGCATAGTCACTTCTACCATGCTTTGTTACCATTCCCTTACTTTGGGTATCAAATCTTCACAGGAACTAGGCCTCCTTTCCCATCTAACCAATCCTCTGCTACATAAGTAGCTGGATCCATGGGTCCCTCCTTGTGCAATCTTTGGTTTGTGTTCTAGTCCCTGGGCACTCTAGTGTCTCTGGTTGGTTGATACTCTTGAGTGTCCTTATTTTTATTGGATATTTTACTTATTTAGATTGCAAATGATATCCCCTTTTCAATTCTCCCTCCATCAACTCCTTATCACATCCCTCCTCCTCCTGCTTCTATGGGGGTGTGCCACAGTGGGTTAAAATGGTGGCCTGCATCTGGCCAAGGCTTGGGCCACTGGGCAAGACAGATGCAGGGTGTTTGATTGAGTGCATCCCACCAGGATGACAGGTTCTCAGTCTTGGCCACCAGAGATGCTACTGGATGCCTTGGAAGAGCTGAGAACAGGGTGGTTGGCCTGAGGGACTTGATCTAACTTTGGCCTGAAGGGTAAAGAGGGATAGAAGAGCTAGGGTTGTATATTATGAGAACAAGAATCTTTGGCTTGACTATTCAGCTCTTGACTTGGCTTGGTAGAGACTATGTCTACTACTATATGAAAGCATCCTGTGTGAGATTAAACTCAGATCTTTAGAAGATGACCAGCTCCATTGGTCAACGACCAAGGGTCCAGATGAGAGGAGGCAATCCATGTTTTTGTGTTTTTTTTTAAATTGAACCAGAACGTATGTGCATTTTATTTATTTTTTGATTTTTATTAGATATTTTTATTAGAAATTTGTTTTATTTACATTTCAAATGGAATTCCCATTCCAATTCCTTTTTGCCCCTCCAAGAAAACCCTATCCTATCTCCCTTGCCCCAGCTTGACCATGACACACTGCTAAATTTTCTGACCTGGCATTTGGCTAAATTGGGGCATCAATCCTTCTTAGAACGTCATCTCCCATCTTCATAGGACTCTCATCTCATTGATGACTGAAAAGGCCATCCTCTTCTACATATGAACTTGAGCCATAGATCTCTCCATGTGTACTCTTTGGTTGGTGGATTAGTCCCTGAGGGTACCAGGGGTTACTGGGTGGTACATATTATTGTTCCTCCAGTGGGCCTGCAAAACTCTTCAGCTCCTTGGGTCCTTCCTCTAGCTGTTTCATTGGGGACCCTATGCCCAATCTATTGGTTGACTGTGAGCCATGGGTATTTTGATCTACCTTTTAGGAAGTATCAAAGAATACATACTTTGGTCTTCATTCTTCTTGATTTTTATTTGGTCTATGAGTTGTATCTTGAGTATTGTGAGCTTTGGGGCTAATACCCAAGTATTTATTTATCGGTAAGTAAATAGCATGTGTGATTTTTGTAATTGGCTTACCCCATTCAGGATAATATTTTCTAGTTCCATTGTTTTAAAGCATTTATTGCAACCAGAGAGTTGTGATGAGTGAAAAATAGAGGCTGGCCATGGCAACGTGGAGAGAGGGGTAAGAGAAAACAGCCCAACAGGGTAAGAGCAAAGCAAGCAGAGAGCAGAAGGAAAAGTAAGAGAAGAGGCAGTAGCAAACAGCCCCTTTTATAGTGGGTCATGCACACCTCAATGTTGCCAGGTAACTGCAAGAAAGAAACTCTCTGTCTGTTGACTGGTAACTCTAGGGGTGGAGTCCAGATAGAACTGAGCACAGTGCATTGCCCCACATGAATGATGGTGAAAGAGATATAGAACTGGGGCCTCCAGTCAGGAGCCTAGTGTCTGAGAGCATGGAAAATGGCTTCCAGTCCTTCTTAGAAATATCTCGATGGTCTCCAGGTTGTACACCTAGCTCAACCAGAAAAGAAACTGCTTTTCAAGATCATACATGTCCCCACATACCCACCTACTCTTGCATCTCTGCCCTTGAATTCCCCTACACTAGGGCATTGAGCCTTCACAGGATCAAGAATTTCTTCTCCCATGGATGCCCAAAAAGCCTATCATCTCCTAAAGATACGGTTCAAGCCATGTGTCACTACTTGTGTAATTCTTGCTTGTTACTTTCAACCCTGGGATCTCTGGTGGGTTGATATTGCTGTTCTTCCTATGGAATTGAAAACCCCTTCAGCTCCTTCAGTCCTTTCTCTACCTCCTCAATTGGAACACTGTGTTCAGCTCAATGGTTGGTTGTGAGCATCTTCCTCTCTATGTCAGGCTCTGATCTACCCTTTCAGGAGGCATCTATATCAGGATCCTTTCAGCATGAGTTTCTTGGCATCCAAAATAATGTCAGTATTTGGTTGCTGTATATGGGGTGAATTCTCAAGAGTAACAGTCTCTGGATAGCCTTCCCTTCATTCTCTGCTTCATATTTTGTTTCCACATTTGCTCCCATATATATTTCATTACCACTCTAAGAAGGACCAAAGCACCCACACTTTGATCTTCCTTCTTCTTGATCCATGTGGTCTGTGAATTAGATTTTGTGTTCTGAGCTTTTGGACTGATATCAACTTATCAGTAAGTGCATACTAATTGTGTTCTTTTGTACTTGAGTTACATCACTCAGAATGATGCTTTCTTTTTTTTTTATTTTTTTCCTTTATTGATATATTTCTTTTCTATTTACATTTCAAATGATTTCCCCTTATCTGGGTCCCCACTCCGAGCAAGTCCCATAAGACCTCTTCTCTCCCCCTGTTCCTCCATCTACCCTTTCCCACTTCCCTGTTCTGGTATTCCCCTATACTGTTGCATTGAGTCTTTCCAGTACCAGGGGCCATTCCTCCATTCTTTTTGGACATTATTTAATATGTGGATTATGTCTTGTGTATTCAAAGTTTCTAAGCTAATATACATGTATCAGTGAGTGCATACCATGATTGATCTTTTGGGACTGTGTTACCTCACTGAGTATGATGTTCTTCAGCTCCATCCACTTGTCTAAGATTTTCATGAATTCATTGTTTCTAATGGCTGAATAGTACTCTATTGTGTAAATATACTACATATTTTGTATCCATTCCTCAGTGGAAGGTCACCTGGGTTCTCTCCAGCTGCTGGCTACTACTAATAGGGCTGCTATGAACATAGTGGAGCATGTGTCCTTATTACATGATGAAGAATCCTCTGGGTATATGCCCAGGAGTGGTATAGCAGGGTCCTCAGGAAGTGTTAGGCCCAGTTTTCTGAGGAACCGCCAGACTGATTTCCAAAGTGGTTGCACCATCTTGCAATTCCACCAGCAGTGGAGGAGTGTTCCTCTTTCTCCACATCCTCACCAACACCTGCTGTCTCCTGAGTTTTTGACCTTAGCCATTCTGAAAGGTGTGAGGTGAAATCTCAAGGTTGTTTTGATTTGCATTTCCCTAATGATTAATGTTGTTCAACATTTCTTAATGTGTTTCTCAGCCCTCAGTTGTTCTTCATGTGAAAATTCTTTGTTTAGCTCCATACACCACTTTTTAATGGGGTTATTTGGTTCTCTGGGTTCTATCTTCCTGAGTTCTTTGTATATATTATATATTAGCCTTCTGTCGGATTTAGGGTTGGTGAAAATCCTTTCCCAATCAGTTGGTTGACATTTTGTCCCTTTGACGGTGTCCTTGCCTTACAGAAACTTTGTAGTTTTATGAAGTCCCATTTGTCAATTCTTGATCTTAGAGTGTAAGATATTGGTGTTCTATTCAGGAACTTTTCCCTTGTGCCCATGTCCTCAAGGGTCTTCCCCAGTTTCTTTTCTATTAGTTTCAGTGTGTCAGGTTTTATGTGGAGAGTGAACTGGAGTTGTCCATGGCTCCAGACACATAGGCAGTAGAGGATGGACTTGTTGGACATCATAGGGATGAGAGGCCCTTGGTCTTGGAAATGCTCCATTCTGAAGTGTGGCAGAATGCCAGGACAGGGAAGTGGGAGAGTGTTGATTGGGAACTGGGTGAGGGAAGATATGTTATGGGACTTTCTTGAGGGGTGGGTGAATCAGGAAAGGGGAAGAAATTTGAAATGTCAATGAAGAATATATCTAAAAAAAAAAAAAAAAAAAAAACCCTCAGGAGGCGTCAGGTGCTCCAGAGGATGTGGAGAAAGAGGAAAACTCACTCCTCCACTACTGGTGGGATTGCAAGCTGGTACAAACAGTTTGTAAATGAGTCTTGCATTTCCTCAGAAAACTGGGCATGATACTACCAGAATCCCCTCCTATACCATTCCTGGACATATACCCAGAGTATTCCCCAGCATGGAATAAGGACACATGTTCCACTATGTTCATAGCATCCCTAGTTATAATAGCCAGAAGACGGAAATAACCCAGATGTCCCTCAACGGAGGAATGGAGGAATGAATACAGAAAATTTTGTATATTTACACAATGGAGTACTACACAGCTATTAAAAGCAATCGATTCATGAAATTCTTAGGCGAATGGGTAGAAGTGGAAAATATCATACTAAGTGAGGTAACCCAATCACAAAAGAGCACATATGGTATGCACTCACTAATAAGTGGATGTTAGCCCAGGAGTTCTGAATATCAATGAAACAATTCACATGTCAAATGATGCCCAAGAAGGAGGAAGGAAGAACAAAGTATGGATATACTGGTCCTTCTTAGAAGGAGGAACAAAATATCCACAGAAGGAGATAAAGAAACAAAATGTGGAGACTGAGGGAAAGATCATTCAGAGTTTATTCCACCCAGTGATCCAGCCCATATACAGTTACAAAACCCAGACACTATTATTGATGCCTGTAAGTACTTGCTGACAGGAACCAGATAGAGTTGTCACCTTCAAGCTTGATGTTTTTAATGTCCTGTAAAAGAAATATGTGATACCTTCAACAATGTGGTCTAATCTTCATATTTTTAGGGAATCAAAAATAATGCACCAACTTATTATTTGTAGATATGTTTTGGTTCCTATGACAAATAATTCCTATAGAAGTAATCTCTATCAATGAAATTTGCATTGTGTAGCCATATATTCTCAACTCACAAACCATCACTGAGTAAAGACAAGGCATTAATTCAAGGCAGGAACAAATGGCATGAACTTAAGCAAAAGCTCTGCTGGTGCTTATCAGTTTTCTCCCTGTGGCTAGTACATAATATATACGTATAATACATATAATTTTTATATGTATTAATTTTACATTGCAATCACTGACCGCTCTATGTTCTGACCTACACACAGTCTCCACACCTCCATCTTCTTAGCTTTGGAGAGGCAGGCTTCCTCACTGGGTATCCTGCTACCATGCCACCTCAAATCTATGAAGGTCTAGGTTCATACGTTTTTCTCAATAATTTTATACGTATTGATTTTACATCCCAATCAATGACCGCTCTATGTTCTGACCTACACACAGTCCTTCCTTCCACTCCTTCAACTTCTTAGCTTTGGAGAGGCAGGATTCCTCACTGGGTATCCTGCTACCATGCCACCTCAAATCTATGAAGGTCTAGGTTCATCCTCTCCCACTGAGGTCTAAAAGAACCCTGGACAAAGGAATGGACTCCACAAACAAATTTAGGATCAGCTTCCACTCCAATTGTTATAGGACCCACATGAAGACTGAGCTCCACATTGGATACAATTTGCAGGAAGCCTAAACCCATCCCAGGTAAAATTGTTCATGGGTGATTCAGTCTCTGAGGCACCTTTTTATGCACATTCGTTGATTGTATTCATGTTTCTGTGCATTCACTCACCCTTTCTGAACACTCAATCCTTTCCCCAAAACTTCCTAGTGATTTCTGCACTTCACACAAAGTTGTGCTATAAGTATCTGCATCTGTTTCTCTGTCATTCTGTGTGAAGTCTTTCTGAGTAGAGCCATCCTACCCTACGTTTTTGTGTGGAAGCATCACAGAGTATCAATAATACAGTCAGGGATTGGTGCTTGCCCATGATATTTATCTCAAGTTGACCAGGTTATTATTTGGCTATTACCTGGAGATCTATTCCATCTTTGTTCCTGTATTTCTTTCATATTGGACATATTTTTGGAAGAAAGTTTTCAGTGTTGGTTGGTCTACTTGTTCTTCCAACTACATTCCTGCTTGGACACTGGGATTAACTCCTTCTACCTCCATATCCCCCAAGAGAGGAATTTAAATTATAACACATCCTTATCTTATTGTTTTTGTAATTTAACTACCTACTGGCCTGGGTTTTCTTCTGCACTAGGAAAACACAGCCTCCCTTGTGCACAGGCTGAACTAGAAAGAAGAAACCTTAGCAGTGCCAGGTGGTTTGTAGAGGAACATGGTCTGCAAGAATGTTGATAAATGGCCTTATCCAGAGATGGTTTTCACCAAATCACCTCTTGTTTATTTGGGGTAAGAAGAGTTACACAAATCTTGGGCCAAATATATGGCTCTGGGGCTGGTAAATATATAATATTAATTTGGATGAAGTGGTAGGAATGCTTCATTTGCATAAAGTATTCTAGGTGCTTCCATATCCTCACAGTGAGTTAAGAATCTTGAGCAGTGATTTGGCCTTCAGACTTCCTGGTTACCTTGAAAGTGATGGAGGTGGGGTAATATGCACTGGGACATGCAGGATCAATTAAAACCATTAGTTACAAATAACAGAAAATCATTCATATGTAAGATCAATCAATGAAACAATAAACTACCCAACAGAAAAATACTAAATTTAAATGAAGGATGCATGATTTTGAATGTCTTCCAATGGCATTTTTTTTAAAAAGAGCTCTATATACAACAGAAATAACATAGTCATTGTTGATGAGATACTTGATGGCACAGAGGAGTTTTTGGGTAGATAGGATGTTTGCTTCTCTCAATTAGTGTTGTTAGTTCCATATTTTATATTATGGTCTTTAGTATTATACCTTCATGTATTATAATCCTGTACTACATTGCATATAAGTATAATATCAAGTACATAAAAAGATAATGATAATCAAACCTGAATCTAGACAATAATTAATATTGATAAGATCCTGAAATTTCTTTCTTAGTGCCATTACCAACTTTCTTTATCATGAATTATGCTTCATATTAGTATCTGCTAAGAAAAAATTGCTTGAATCATTTCAAATATCACAACATTAGATTTTCAAATGTATAGCATGTGAATTTTAGACAACAGAGAAAGCCTAAACTAAAGGTCTCATAGAAATTTGATAAAAAAAGATAAGTAAATACTTGAGAAATTTGTGTTATTCTTAAGAATGTAGCAATTGTGGATATTTGGAATGCTATAGATCCACAGTCAAAATCTCTTGTACATTTAGAATCTTTATTATGAACCTACCACCAAATCCTCTCTCAGTTAACATCCTTTCAATTAGTTTGTTAAAATTTTGGAATTTGTTAACCAATTACTAGATAAAGAACAGACATACGAAAGTTAAGATAGAATATTATCAAGTATTAGATAAAACATATTGTAGATATTTTCTCACTTTCCATACCAAATACTATCTATACCCCTGATTCTGTCAAAAATATATATCATTTTTAATAAATCATACTTTGACACTTTGTATATACTCAGTCCAGGGAGTGCCACTATCAGATAGTGTCACCCTGTTGGATTAGGTGACTTACTGTGGGCATGGGTTTTTAAGCCCCCCATCCTAGCTGCCTGGGAGTCAATATTCATCAAGCAGCATTCAGACAAAGATAAAGAATTCTGTAGTCTGCCTTCACTAGGCCAGCCTGGATTCTACCATTCCCCTATTTTGATGACAATCTCTAGTTCCAACCATTTGCCTGCGAAATTTGTGGTGTCCTAATTCTTAATAGATAAGTAGTATTCTGTTGTGTAAATGAGACAAATATTCTGTACCCATTATTCTGTTTTGGAACATCTGGGTTGTTTCCAGCTTCTGACGATCACAAATAAGGGTGCTGCTATAAACATAGGGAACATGTGTATGGCATCTTTTGGGGTTATACCCAAGAGTGCTAAAGCAGGGATTTTAGGCACATATATTTCAAAGTTTTCTGAGGAACTGCCAGAGTGATTTCCAGAGTGCTTTTACCAGTTTGCAATCCCAACAGCAATGGGGGGACTATTCCTCTTTATCCACATCCTCAAAAACATGGGCTGGCACTTGAGTTTTTGATCTTAGTCAATATAATTTTTGTAAGGTGTAATCTCAGGGATATTTTGATTTGCATTTCCATGATGACTAAAGACTTTGAACATTTCTTTAAGTGCTTCTGAAACACTTGAGATCCCTCTGTTGTGAGTGCTCCACTTTATTTTATACACCATTTTTGATAAGGTTTTTTGGTTTCTTCATGGTAGGCTTCTTGAATTCTTTAAATATTTTGGATATTGACCCCATATCTTATTTGAGGTTAGTGTAAACATTTTCTCAGTCTGTAGGGTGAGGATTTGGCTATGATATTTGCCTTATAGAGACTTTCCAGGTTCATGAGTTCCCCATTTATCAATTCTTGTTCTTAGACCCTGAGACATTTCAGTTCTATTTAGGACATTGCTCTAACACCGTCCCCAGACCTCCATGCCAGTGAATTATAGGCTCCTTCCAATTTTCTCTTCCGTTATATTCAGTGTATGGGGATTAGTGGATATTAGTGGAAAAAGAGAAAAGAACCAGAATACAGTTTGCAGAACTCAAGAAGTTTAAGAAGCCAATGGGTCCATATAATATTTCAATCCCGCTTGAGAGTAAGAGGAAAGCAATTCTGGGTATGGAAATAGGAATAGATCTAGGTACAAAAGGGAACAGGGAGATGAAGAACGGAATATGGTTTGTTTTTTGGGGGACTTGAGGGGAGAACTAGACTGATACCTTGAGGACCAGGATAAAGAATTAGAACAGGCATCCACTAGAGATAAGAGGCTGGGGGAACCTCCATAATGTACCAGAGACCTAGGAGATAAGAGACTCTCAGGACTCAACGGGAGAGACATTAGATAGACCTACAGTTGGGAGAGGGAACTTATAGAGTCTACCACCAGTAGAAACAGAGAGCACCAAATGAGGGAAGGACCTGCTAAACCATAGTCAAAAATTCTGACCCATGATTGTTCTTGTCTGAAAGTACTTCAGGGACAAAAATGGAGAAGAGCCTAAGAGAAAGTAGGTCCAGAGACAGGCCCAAATAGGAAGCCAGCTTGATGGGAGTCCCCAAGACCTGAAACTATTACTGGTGCTATAGTGTTCTTACAAATAGGAGCCTATCATAACTGCCCTCTTTAAAGCCCAACATGGTGACCTGAAAGAATCAGATACAGATATTTACTACAAACCAAAAAACAGAAGCTTGTGATCATTGTGGTTGAATTAGGGAAAAGCTGAAAGAAACTGAGGAGGAGGTGGACCCTACAGGAAGACCAGTAGTCTCAGCTAACCAGGACCCACAAAATCACTCAGACAGTGAGCAAACAACCAGTCAGCAAATACCAACTGATATGAGCCTTCCAACACATATACAGGAGAGTACTACCTGGTCTAGACTCAGTGAGTTAAGATGTACCTAACCCTCAAGAGGTTTGATGTCTGGAGTGGTTGAGACATTCTCTTGAAGAGAAGGGGTTGAGGTATGGACTGAGCAACAGTCAGGGTACAGACTGGGATGGGTATGCAGACTGAATTGCAGGAAAAGATTAAAGAATAACAAAAATTTCACAAAAAATCTTTCTTTAGTCATGGTATGTGTTCATATCCGTAAAATCTAAACTATGACCTTTTGAATATGCTTTATATGATTGTTTGTATGTGCTCTGCCCAGGAAGTGACACTATTGGAAAGTATGCTCTGTTGGAGTAGGTGAGTCTCTATGGGTTGTGTGTTAAGTCCCTTTTCCTTGCAGAGTGCAGAGTATTCTGGTAGGAGACTACAGATTAAGAGAACTATCACCTCTGATTGAAACAAGGAAAACCAGCATTTGAATGCTCAATTAAGGGTCGTTAGAGGAAGGGTATTATATCAGAATGTAAAAGTAATGGTAATTCATTGAAATTAGAGGTTCAGGGGATAATGCAAGGATTAGTATTGAGGTAGAAATTATAGCAAGTAACACACCAAAGCCTTTGAGACAAATTTCAACAGAGGGTATTAAATAATTTCTGAGAAAGGGAGAGAGAGAGAGAGAGAGAGAGAGAGAGAGAGAGAGAGAGAGAGAGAGAGAGAGAGAGAGAGAGAGAGAGGAAAGCAATTTGGGTCTTTAATAGAAAAATCAGAGAGCTAATGAATACAAATTTGTTAATGAATTTAAAAAATTAGTTTATAATTTAGGGATGAGAAACTATGAAGCTGCAAGCATCGTGGAACAATTTGATAGGGAAAAATGTGATAGGGAAATCAAATTGCCCACAGCAATGTAAATTGCCATAAAAATGTATTCTTAGAGCAGAGTCTCTCTTATTTCCTCCTAGATCTCAGACAGATTTCATTCTTGTCTTCAAAACCACAAACTATGTGATGCTTGAAGGAGGGATTACTTGTATGTTCACAGTGCTATGTAGCTTTTGACAAAACAGGAAGATTGATGGAAACCCCTACAAAAATTTCTTAGAAAAAATGGAGAAAGATAGAAACTATGAAATGACTGTGCTGTTTTCAAAGGATTTAATCAGTCATCTCCAAGCTCAGAGGCCCTCAAATGTATGTTATTCTTCAGAGACAAGGGAAGAATAGTGCAGGATGCTCTTCGAAGAAATATCACAATACACATAAATTAACCCAATAGTTAAATGTCAACGAGAAACCTGTGATGCTGAAAGACTTAAAAAATGGATGGAGAGAATTATTTGCTATGAGAACATATACAATGGAGTTTTAAAAGTGAAATGGTTTCACTAGACCACTATATATATGATATTTATACCTCATTCTGTGTAGGTGCATTTTTCTTCCACATACTTTTCAATTCAGTTGCACTACAGTTGGAAAAGAGAGGGCATTTGTAGAGAAAAAGATGAATCTGGGTGCTGTTTAAAATATCACTTCACTGTGAGAATTCCAGCATTTACTTTCCTCAGCCACCATAGAGAAGGCAGGAGTTGTAGCAAAAGTAATTTCAAAACCTACATCACTGATTGTCATTAGCACTTCTTGATTGGCCCAGGAAATGGGCAATTTTTCATTAGGGTTGAATAAATATCTCTGTACGTCTCTCTCTCTCTCTCTCTCTCTCTCTCTCTCTCTCTCTCTCTCTCTCTCTCTGTGTGTGTGTGTGTGTGTGTGTGTGTATGTGTGTGTGTTGGATGGATTGTTCTGAATGATCAGATGCAGTTGTAATAAGTGGTGGATCCTGTTTGTTTCTCAATGCTGTAGTGCTCAAAAGTCAGAATGAAGACAGGGTCATCCCACTCTAGATATTTTTTTTTTTTATTTTTGGCATGTAAGCAAAATTTTTAGTCCTTATATCAGCCACTCCTCTTAGGCTGATTATCAGAATCATTACCATGTTGTAAAACCCAACAAACTCTGAATCCTGAAGAATCCCATTTTGTCTGATGCCAGAATTTGCTAAACTCCAACTCTAGAAAAAAATCCCAAAGTCCACCTGAGCATGTGTCCTCTGGAATCCCACCACCCTTATCAAGATCCTGTTGGGCTACAATAGCAGTCAATGTACGTATAGCTATCTTAAGACATCCTGCACTGAATAGGTAATTTATACATCCTGTTCATAAGGTGGTTTTTGTCCCCATGTTTTGTTCCTGCAGAGCAAGTGAGAAATATAGTTTTAAACTTGTTGACAAGTTTGGAATTTCTAAGTTTTCTGCATCCACTATGAAAACCATGGAACCTTGGTCTGCAGGCTCTTACTCCCCGACATGCTGGGTTGGATAGGGACTGTGGGAAACCTTGATCTAGTGCTCATAGCAAAGACCCTTATGTATTTACATGGGAATTGACTCTAATACTGCCTTTTTGGATCCCTGCAACTTGGGCATATCTCTGTAACCTATCACTTAATGTCTATTTCCATTTGTGCTTGATGTTGAACTGTGCTTTGTAACTTTCTACCAAATCTGATAAGTCAAGCCTTTCCTAGAATACACTTAATTCCATTCCTAAAGTGTTTTCACTCTCATATACACTCACATGAAATATAGACTTGAGCCAATATTTTTAATTTTTATTCTTTAGTATTTGACATAATCAATTTCTATTGTCTTTAGAAAATAAAAATGTAAGATTTTTATTTTATTTACTCACTCATTGCATCTCATTTCCCTCATTCCACTCCACTTTGATCTCCCCAATAATTTTTTTCTCTCCCATATCCACTTCTGTAAGGATTTGTGGGGAGTATATCTGACATTAACACAAAAAGTTAAAAGTTAAGGCTGAAACCTAAACAAAACATGAACAATGTGCAAAGAAACCATCAACGATTCAATTCCTTCTGTATGAAGTAATTGAAAGGGTTCCCTAGGATAGATGGTACATCTCTTGGTTCACAACTATTTTTAAATCTCATTTTTATAATTTTCTGATGAATGGATTTAGAACCAGGACAATTCACAAATGATGCTTTCTACACAATATCGACTGGTCTACACCTACATTAAAGCTGAAAATGTCCTTCTTCTTTTAAAATCCTCAACAATTACTAAGATTCTATTGCAGTGTCCTTCTTCACTCAGTAGATCCACTACAGGAATTTAAGTCATTTAAGGTCGCCCTTAAGCATGGTGCCCTGCCCCGCCCAGCCCCCTGGAGAGAGAAAATGCAGTGAAAGTACAAGGACCAAGGTTCCTTTAGGTTTACAACATCCTGTGATGCTGAGCATAAAAGTCACAACCACTTTCTTTAACTTACTGTGGTTTCTGAAAAGTGGTTTACCTTTCTGCTTTTCATGATCAGGATCATGAACTCGCAATTATACTGATAGTACAACTTCCACTGGTGCCTTGGAAAGGAGTGACACCCGCCTTCATTTACTCTGGTAGCAGGAACACATCTCAGTGGGTTGCATTTCCCATTTTTACTTTTAGGATTACATTGTTTCAATCATGATTTGGAATTATTACTGATAGTACAAGCCCCACCTACTATTGTTAATCTTGTTTCTTTCAGATATAGACTTACAAATGCTCTGAAAACAAAGTTTTGCTGTTATAAATATCGAAGTGAAGTGTTCAGCTTTCTTTCAGGGATTACAGGAGGCACCAGGTACTTCACATTGAATTAAAATGAATTTTTTTCATGAAATTTTCAGCAGATACATAAGCTTCTTTCTTTCTTTCTTTCTTTCTTTCTTTCTTTCTTTCTTTCTTTCTTTCTTTCTTTCTTTCTCTTTCTTTTTCTTCCTTCCTTCGTTCCTTTTTTCCTTCTTTCTTTCCTTCCTTAACGTAAACGTACTTCTTTAAATGGAATGTGGATGTCTAACACAAGACCTGCTTTGAATTCTGAAGTTCTTTAATATATCTGCCATACAGACAGATGAACACACATACACACACACACACACACACACACACACATACACACACACACACACAAAACTGTGAGACAAATTTTATAAAAGATAATTCCTTTAGTACCCCATAATTGGTATCAAGTTTTAGGCCAATTATAGGATGTGAGGATAAGTCTCAGTTAGTTTAAGCAGTTTTTTTTTTCTTTTAATATGTATTCTTCTTTTTAAGCTGTTAGTTAAGCAGTTTGTTAGGATATCAACATAATTTTCAAAATAATCTTCTGATGCAAACATTTTGGTTGTATCTGAGTGCAGTATAGGATCTTGACAATTCATTTACAACCAAAGAACAAGAACAGGTCCAGTGGATGGAAAATAACTAGGTACTAAAAAAAACTATTTCAACAAAGATCAGTTGTAAGACACCCTTTTGAAAAGAAGGGGCATGAGAAACAGAATCAGATATGTAGAGAGGTGGATTCCTGTTCATAGAAAAATAATTCTCATTAAAATATAGTTTTGTGTGAAAATGTACATGAATCCTAAATAATTTTTTCATCTTGGTTGAAATACTTTGGAAAGAAAAATATCGTGTTTAGGATGTTTATGTGTTTTGTTGTTGCTGCTGATTTGTTTCGATTATAAATGTTTCCACTTATATTTTCAGGGATCACTCTAATTTTGTACCTGTTTCTCAAATGGTCTACTTGTGTTTAAAAGTGTCATTCCAATAATTGAAGTATTTTTTTTTCAAAACGAGTTCATCTATTCTCAAATATATTGCCCCTTTCCAATAAACAACCTTAAATATGTTCATGAATTTTACCATTAAATATGCGCTTTGCCTAATGTGATGTGTTTTACTCCGATTCTAAACATCATCATACAAAAATAAAAATAAATATCAAATTCCTGTAATGATCCTTTTCACTGTAGTTTATGAGAAAAGTGGAAAGGTATGCTGAGATCTGTACCCAGTCTTAAAAGACAGGGGATTTCTGGACCCAGAGGAAAAAATATGTCTCAGTCCTCATAATGTGGGGAGACACAAATTTTGTGAAAATATTCTGTATTTTATTTTAACATTTCTGTCTGAAGAATAAATCATTCTTTTAGTTTTTATTTTATTTATTTATTTTTTATTGAATATATTGTTCATTTATATTACAACTGCTTTATCCCTTCTCAGTGCACCCCCTCACTGAAAACCCTCAACCCATCCTCCCACACCATCCCCAAGAATATGCTCATCCATCCAATCCACTCCCATAATCACCCCCTTCGATTTCCCAAAGCTGGTGCATCTGTTGAGCCTTCACAAGACCAAGGACCTCTCCTCTCAGTGATGCCCATTAAGGCATTTATCTGCCATTCTTTTGGCTGAAACCATGTGTACCCTTTGGTTGCTGACTTGGTCCCTGTGAGCCCTGGGGCATGTGGTTAACTGATATCATTTTTCTTCCCATGGTGCTTTAAACTCCTCAAACTCTTCCAGTTCACCCTTCAACTTCTCCATTGAGAACAGAATGCTCAGTCCAACGGTTGGCTGCTAGTAATCACCTCTGTATCTGTAAGCCTCTGGCAAGGCCCCTGCTAAATACAATCATAACTGGTTCCTTTTGGTATGCACTTCTTGTCATCTATAGTTGTTTCAGGATTTGGTGACTGTTTATAGGATGAATCCCCAGGAAACTGTGTCATTAAAGTATTTCAACTTTTTATTCAAAACAAGATTTTCTCTTCTCAAACATAGTTCCCCTTTCTTATAAACAACCCTAACATTTTTCATGAATTCTACTATCAAATGTGACTTTTTCCAAAAGTGAAGTGTTTTTCTCTGACACTCAACATCAACATACAAACATATAATTAAACGTCAAATCCCTTGAAAGTTCTTTTTCAGTGTAATTTCTGAGAGAAGTGGGAAGGTATGCTGAGATCTGTACACAGTCTTAGAAGCGAGGGTAACTATGGTCCCAAGGGAAGGAATTATGTCCCAGGACTCAGAATGTGGGGTGAAACAAGTTGTATGAAAATGTTCTGTATTTTACTGTAACATTTCTCTCTGAAGATTATCTCATTCTTTTAGCTTTTCATAAATTCTTCCTAGAGCTAACAATTGTAGAACATAGTATTGTAAATTCTTCTCATCTGATAAATAGGGTACAATCTCTTAACTAAATAGAAATAGTACGTATCTGGGCTCTTACATGCAATCGTCGACATGTGGACAAAATCATTTCATCTTCATTAGCCTCTGAAGGTGATAGCAGGTTTCAATATGATTATCATTTTATCACTTTCAAATCATTTTCATAACGTTTATCATTTTAATGAATCTGAACTTTAATATTATTAGTTTATACTGTCATTAAAAAAAAAAAAAAACACTTTTTCTCCCAAGGGATTTCTCAGCAGTTAAGAGTACTGACTACACTTTCAGAGCAACTGTTCAAAGAACATCTATATGAATGCTTACTGTGATATGTGACCCTCACAGGGGGTCTGGGTCACTTACTTTTCTGACATGTCCACGCACTTCAGACATGTGGTATATAGGCATCCATTCAAACACTAACACACAGCAACATCAAATTAAATAGCCTTTGTAAATATCAGTCTTTGCAATTGGCATAATTTTATAATAACTAAGGTTTACCTGAAATTATCCTCATGAGCAAAACCTTGTTTTATGTACGTAATGAAGGAAATTTCAATTCAGAAAGTTCAATATCAGAGCCACCAAAGTAGTGGAAGCCCTTGTCTTACTGGTAATGGATGCAGGCTCTCTTGCTCTAAACAATCATGTGATATAAAGAAGATACCAATATCATTGAAGTGAAGTCTCTGGGAAGTGATTCCTCAGGATCAGCATGTCAAAACTCAGTTCCACAAAGGACAGACATAAGTCTGTTGCCTACTGAACTCACTAGTAATGAGAACCAAACAAGTGGCACTTATTATAGAGGCATATAGACATCATGGACAATGGCTCTGGCTTGTCACTATCTGGCAGAAATGTATTTCCTGAAGACACACCACAAGAGGCTACTAGTGAAAATACAGACCTCATGCTACAAGATACCCCAGTTTTGTTTTATAGATGCAAGTATGATAGGATGGTCTGCAAAATTAGAAACAACCATGCAGTGAAGAAAGGAACAAACTAGAAGACCCAGTGTACATGTAATCCAGAGGGCATAGCTGGAAATGCTAACCCAACTCTTTAAAAGGTACTAGAAAATGGTAATGGGATCACAGATATGATATTGAACTATTATGATTGTCAAGTTTGATTTTCCTTTGTTCACATTGTTGCTTGATTCTTCACTCTTGAAGGAAGAAAGTACTTTTAAATTATTTTTTGTTTTACAGAACAGTTATCAAATTGAGATCGTCAAGATTTAGAGAGGATTTAGATTTTTAAAACTTTGCCTTTTAAAGACTATATTTTGAAAGTGTTAGAAATAACAACACTGTAGGTCTTTGTAAGTCTCAGGACAGATATGTTTGAAATGTACTTGTTTATGTAAACTAATTTGAATTTGATCTTCATCCCAAATGCAAGTTAGATTGTACGCACCTGGGATTACAACATCTATGAGGGAAATGCAGAAATATATATATCACAAGGTTATCCTAAGTGTTTCTCTGGAGAGCCTGAGTCCATTTCAAGGAAAAGATAATATATGCTATGTGCCAATATATGTTGGAAATATGTAAATAGCATTGGATTTTATGGCATCACATTGAAAACACTGACTTGAGGCTCACAATATATTTTCAACTATTAAACAATATTCATTCTATGAAAATTGTTGGGAATTTTTAAAGTTATATAACATATATTTTATTATGATAATATTCTGAGACTGACAGACAAGGTGTAAAACACTGTGGTTTAAAGGTGGCTGGGGGATGTAGCTCAGTGGTAGAGCGCGCGCTTCGCATGTGTGAGGTCCCGGGTTCACTCCCCGGCATCTCCAAGCAGCCAGGAATTCTTAATATTCAAAGACAAATGCACATTTAAAAATTAATCAGAAAGCATTTATTGTATATTGCCTCACATATTTAATCATATCATTCAAGAGATAGTAGCATAAGAATACCTATAAGTTGGAGGCCAGTTTAGGCTATAGAACTAGTCACTATCTCACAGTTTTTAAAAGTAAAAAAGGGTAGGTACAAAAGTTAAGTAGAGAAGGAGGAGAAGGAAGAGGAGTAGGAAGAGGAAAGTGAATGAGAAAAAAGGTGCTGGTGGTGATGAAGGAGGAGGAGGAAGAGGAAGAAGAGATAGAGAGGACTTCCATAATCAGACCCAATGAACAACTCAAGAAATTTGAGAAAAATAATTTATACAGGAAAACTAGAAATCTATGCTATGGAAAGAAGGGGTTTTTTAACAACTGAACCTATACAAAATCTGTGAAGGAAAAACACAAGAATAGTGAGTACACAATTCTTTATAAGCCCAGACAGTACACCCTGTATCCTTTGTGTTAATTTTAAGATCTCTAAGATACATACTGATTCACCTCTTCTAACTGACTATATTATGTGTCCATATCATTGGGGTTGTATAAGTCCCATTCATTATACTGATATGCTAAGCAGTACACAGAACTTTTCATAAGTTACCGAGATAGAAGCCAATGCTAGAATTAGAGTCAAATCACAAATTATGAAGTCACGATTTTAATTTGTAGACTGTAATAGCATGGATTGTTGAACATATCTCATACATATTTGTATTCTCAGATACAATTGAGATGATTATTCTTTATTTCAACTTAAAGAGATCTAGAATTCCATGAGAGCCAAGCCTCTGACTTCCATGAGAAGGATTTACTTAATTAATTAAACCGAGGTAGGAGATCCTGTTCTTTTGTGTATGACCAGACAGAAGATGCTTAGCACTGGCCCCTTTACTAACAAACTGGCTTTCTGGGTCCCTGGCAAGAACTCTACAACCCAAAGTTCAGAGATTGATAATTTTACATTATTTACTATTCATATTTCTATTTCTATTATTTATATTTATAAATAATATTATATTATAATATTTATATTTTTATATTTATAAATACTATACTATTTATATTATTAAAATGTTAATTATAGGAAATTTTTTAGATATTTTTGATGTCTTAAACCCACTTTGACACACAATATACAGATAGATCAAAAACTCTTAAAGTTCTTTTCTAGTTTAGGTGACAGTATAAAATCCGCGACTTTTGTCTTTAGTGTATAAAACCAGGAAGGCAGAATAGCCATGATCTAAAAAGCTTTTACATTTGACCTGCTTGAGAGCACATCAAGACTGTATGTTTAAAGCCAGTCTATTCAGTACAGCATCATCCTGGCCAAAAGGGCTATTGATGCAAACATTTCCTTTATTCATAATAAGTCAATCTGTCTTATTGAGTATTTTCTGCCAGCCATCCTCTAACAACTTTGATAAATACAATAGTATGGCACTGGTGTTTCACTGTTTTTCTTCTACATGGAATTAATATTTGAAAGGTATCTTTAAAACTGAAGATGGCAAACTTATTTTTCTTATGGATTAAGCTTCTGCACTGACAGAAGCTTCGGAGGGAATGAAGAAGCACAACCTGTATGAGGGTGGCCATCCCCTTAGCTCAGTATGGCATGAATAGAGATATCACCATATTAGTATTTTCATTAATGCACTGCAGCAAGTTTATCCACACAGGGATAGCTTCTGAAAGTTCTGTCATGGGATAGGAAGCCAGGTATTGCCATGTGCATTCAAAGCCACCTTTTTATTTTTGCTGGTTTTTTCCCTCCATGATTTCATAGTACACAATACAATTTTTTTTCCAATACAAAGTACATTTAGTAATCCCTCGTGTAGTTCCCTTTCCCATGCAGACTTTGACTTGCAGAAAACAATATTATTTAGTCCATATCATATTTTCATCTATTGCAAAATAATTGAATGTACAAACATTTAAAATTAGAAGGCTTTCTGCATATTTTGGTTGTTCTTTTATTTGGCTGTTCAGCAGAAATCTAATCCCAGAAGCTTAAAGGTACATAGAAGAGCCTGGGTGATACTTCTGCTTGTAAAAACAGATATTGCTCTGCAGGAGGACTTCCAGAACTCAAGTCAGGAATCTCAAAACTATGTAATACTGCAGAACAAGTGACATGCACAGTCTTTTAATGTACACATATCTACACATGCTCACGCATACATAAACATGAACACACACTGAGAACAGAGGACAGAAACTGAGTATTACATAAAAAAATAAATGTAGACAGAGATTAAAATGTGCACAAATGTTTAACATAAATAAAATCCAGCTAACTGCTGGCACATACATTTACATCTAACACATAATGGGCAGAAGCTGATAAATCCCTGAGTTCAACGCCAGTCTCATTCACAAAGTGAGTTCTGAGTGAGCCAATTCTCATATGTAAGACACTTTCCAAAAAAGAAAAAAAGAAAAAACAATGAAAGAAAGAGCAAAGAATGAAAGAAAGAGAAAGAGAGAAGAATATCATAGCAACATTGTGAAAATCACGAGGAAAAATTTTTCATCACTGAGTGAAAAATCAATGATTTCATTAAAGAACTAATTTATGTTCATTGTATGGGTTTTATTTACATGGAAACATAGGAATCTTATGAAATACACCTAATCAAGTAAAACATCATTTAGCCAGAATGGTGTTAAGGCAGCATATTTTATTCCTTAATGATTTCTTCTGCTATTATGAAAATTATCTAGTGTTACTATATGTTCCCTAGTTGGGGTAAGATTTTTTTCCTAACCATTCTTTCTTTTCTTTGTATAGAGATCTAAAGACAAAGGTGAATCATGATTGTTTATTCATCATTGCCCACAAAGCACCTTGATTTTGTTCCTCCACAGTTTGTACCATGGTTTATTAAGACCCTCCTCTTTTATACTAGCAATAGGACAGTGTACAGCTTGTGGCTAGTTGCTTTTGTCATTTGCTTTAGAAAAGATGTCCCTGCAGCCTGGCAACCATGTGCTCATGCTGCATGATTGGAGGGTTGTGCTGATTCATTAGCACTGTTTGCGGGTTGGGTGTGTGATTGTTCAATTCAGTGCAGCTGGTCCTGGTCAGAGAAGAGTCATACAGATGTCTGTCACAACCACACTAGGAGTGGTCAGCAAAGCATATCAGCAAACCAGATCAGCTCCCATTCGACCCCTTGTTTCTTTCATAGGTAGACATGATTAGTGCATATTAAGTATTACATTTTTGTAGGGATTAGAACATTACCTTAAACATCTTAATCTTTGACTCTGAAGAATCAGACAAGAAAGCCATGAGATCAGGACCTGGTTTCTTTTGTCCTGTCCTGTGTTGTGTTGGCTGCATTGCCACTTCCCTTGAGCCTTCATTCTGTCCTGTCACTTCAGGGTGAACATTATCATTTCAAAAAGTTGAGAGTATTGTGGATCATTGGGTATGTTGAACTGAGAATCATCAGAATAAAAAAGAACGTTTATGTTGGTTTATGAATGTTTCATGAAATAGTATTCCAAAAGGAATTTAAATTATCTTCTTACATGCCCTGAATGATGGGAAGGGATAAAAGCACTTGAGAGTTAACATACACATAATCATTAGAGAGAATATAGAATAGATAATAGTGGCTTTCACCTCCCAGTTTCTGAATGCATGGGAGAATCAGGTATATATGAATTTTGACAATATTATACCTATAATACAGGAACCAGAATTCCAAAGTGGCTTTGAGACAAATAGTGTTCAGAGAAATTTCAGGTGTGTGTGCTGCCAATGTGTGGAAATGTGGACTTTCTTTAGATACAGAGCTACTGCATACACAGGGTTACAGAATTATTAACCTTTTGACTGTCATATTTTATGGTGATCTATTTTGAATATTGCTACCCTGCTTCAGTGTCATTAGGAAGTAGTATTTATTAATAATTTTTGTAATCTTGCCTAGATTCAAAATTTAGCTACAGAATTGAAAAGTAATTTCTTTGGACATTATTTTTATTGGATATATTCTTTATTTACATTTCAAATGTTATCCCCTTTCCCAGTTGTCCTCCCTCCAGGATAGCCCCTAACACATCATCCCACTCCATATTTCTCTGAGGGTGTTTCTCCATCCTACTACTCCCACCTATGTGCGCTCGATCCCCCTACATGGTGCATTTATCAAGCCTTCATTAAAACAAAGACCTCTCCTCCAATTGATGGCTGAAAAGGCAATCCACTGCTACATATACAGCTAGAGATGTGTGTAGACCTTGGTTGATGGCTTAGTGACTGTGAGCTCTGGGGTTCTGGTTGGTTGACATTGTTGTTCTTCCCATGAGGTTGCAAACCACTTTAGCCCATATACTCCATTCTCTAACTTCTCCATTGAGGACCCTGCACTCAGTCCAATGCTTGGCTGTGAGCATTTGCCTATATCTTTGTAAGTCTCTGGCAGGACGTCTCAGGAGAAAGCCATATCAGGCTCCTTTCAGCAAGCATTTCTTTGCATCCATGATAGTGTCGGGATTTCGTGACTGTACATGAGGTGAATTCCAAGATGGAAAAGCCTTTCCTTCTGTCTCTGCTCTATACTTTATCTACATATTTGCTCCTGTGAGTATTTTGTTCCCCTTCTCAGAAGAAATGAATCAACCACACATTGGTCCTACTACTTTAACTTCAGGTGGTTTCTGAATTGTATCTTGATTATTTAGAGCTTTGGGGCTAATATCCAGTCTTCAGTGAGTGCATTACCATGTGTGTTCTTTTGTGAAAGGGCAACATCACTCAGGAAGACACTCTCTAGTTCCATTCATTTACCTAAGAATTGCATGAATTCATCATTCTTAATATCTGAATAATACTCCACTGTGTAAATATACCATATTTCTGTATCCATTCTTCTGTTGAAGGACATCTGGGTTCTTTTCAGCTTCTGTCTATTATAAATAAGACTGCTAGGAACATATTGGAGCATGTGTACTTATTACATGTTGAAACATCTTCTGGGTTTACTCCCAGGAGAGGTATGGCTGGGTCCTCAGATAATACTATGTCCAATTTTCTGAGGAGCTCCGAAAATTATTTCCCAAAATATTATTGAACCAGCTTGCAATCCCACCAGCAATTGAGGAGAGTTCCTCTTTCTCCACTTTCCTTGCCAGCATCTGAGTTTTTGATTTTAGCCATTCTTACTGGTATGAAGTGGAATCTTAGGGTTTTTTTTTTATTTCTATATCCCTAATAACTAAGGTTGTTGAACATTTTTTAGGTGCTTCTTGTCCATTTGATATTACTTAGTTGAAAATTCTTTGTTTAGCTCTCTATTTAAAACCCCATATCTTATTTGATTCTCTGGAGCTCAATTACTTGAGTTGTTTGTATATATTGGATATTAGCAATCGATTGCTGTTGAATTGGTAAAGATATTTTCCCTATCTGTTGGTTGCTGTTTTGTATTATTGACAGTGCCATTTGCCTTACAGAATCTTTTCAATTTTAGGAGGTCCCATTTGTTAATTCTTGATCTAAGACCTAAGTCACTGGTGTTCTGTTTAGGAAATTTTCCCCTGTGCACATGTATTTGAGGCTCTCCCCCACTTTCTCCTCTCTAAGTTTCAGTGTATCTCATATATCAATGACTGCTAGGAACATATTGGAGCATGTGTCCTTATTACATGTTGAAACATCTTCTGGGTTTACTCCCAGGAGAGGTATGGCTGGGTCCTCAGATAATACTATGTCCAATTTTCTGAGGAGCTCCGAAAATAATTTCCCAAAATATTATTGATCCAGCTTGCAATCCCACCAGCAATTGAGGAGAGTTCCTCTTTCTCCACTTTCCTTGCCAGCATCTGAGTTTTTGATTTTAGCCATTCTTACTGGTATGAAGTGGAATATTAGGGTTTTTTTTTTATTTCTATATCCCTAATAACTAAGGTTGTTGAACATTTTTTAGCTGCTTCTTGTCCATTTGATATTCCTTAGTTGAAAATTCTTTGTTTAGCTCTCTATTTAAAACCCCATATCTTATTTGATTCTCTGGAGCTCAATTACTTGAGTTGTTTGTATATATTGGATATTAGCAATCGATTGCTGTTGAATTGGTAAAGATATTTTCCCTATCTGTTGGTTGCTGTTTTGTATTATTGACAGTGTCATTTGCCTTACAGAATCTTTTCAATTTTAGGAGGTCCCATTTGTTAATTCTTGATCTAAGACCTAAGTCACTGGTGTTCTGTTTAGGAAATTTTCCCCTGTGCACATGTATTTGAGGCTCTCCCCCACTTTCTCCTCTCTAAGTTTCAGTGTATCTCATATATCAATCATCAATTGAGAAAATGACTCACAGACCTGAATATAGGCAAACTGATAAACACAGTTCAACTGAGGTCTCTATACCCAGAGAACTCAACTTCAGACAAGGTAAAAGAAATTAAGAAGAAAAATATGCACATATAATGTACATAACACATATTTTATATATTACAGAATTTATCTACATAATTGATACATACATTTGACCAGTGAGTCAGAATTCAAAGTTCAGAAATATGACAAACTTTAATGAACAGTTGATTTTGTACACAAAACCCATGACAGTCTAATGGTTCTCAATTTTCTATTTCGTTGAATGTACTAATGCGCATTTACTTGTAAACCATTTAAGATAACTCAAATTACATTTAATGCTCTTTAAAAACACTGAAAGGAAGATAAAAATATCTAGAAAAATACAATTGATGAACATTTGTTCATAACTATTCTATTAATTAAATTAAAATGCATTATAGTTATTAACTCTATGTGTGCAACTATGACTTGTGTGAAGTGTAAGTTTATACATGATTCAGTGTACTTATGAAGATCAGAAACTAATCTTAGTGAGATGATTCAGTTTCCTCCATGTGGCTTCCAGATATCTAATTTAGGCCTCTAAACTTGATTGGCAGGTACTTAAAATGACAAGATATTTCATTTGCCTATTTCCCTTAATAGTATTGCATTAAATGATTAAATTTGGATAGGGTAAGTAACACATCATCCTGGTAAAATACGTGAAATTTATGGTTACTTTTCAGGACTGTACCGAAAATGTTGAAATGGGGTTCAATTCCTTAAATCTTTGTGAGGCATGTTTAATTTATTTGTTTCAATATATTCTAATTTAAGGTTTTTGAAAGTCATTGAAATTACTTGACATTTTAATATATATGTTTTACATTCAAAGTCACACAGACTGTTACATATGGACACAAGGGTGCTCCAAGTGCTGTAAATATACACGTAAAAATTTTACCTTTTTATTATTTTAATAAAAGCAGGAAAGCCATCTTACAATACTATACCAGGCTATAAAATTGTGACTGGAAAAACAGTAATAATTTTGAAATCTGCTATGGCTGTTAAATATAAGAAAAGCTTGAGTTTTCTTGCCAAACTACTGATAGTGGAAAGAAATGCACTGTAGATAGGGTTTTGTGCTGTTATAAGGGATTGTGTAAAAGAGTATATTTACTCCCAGAGATGTCCAGGATATTAAATAATATTTGAAATAGTTTCTGTGTTTCAGGTTTTATGTGAAGGTCCTTGATCCATTTGGAGTTGAGCTTGGTACAAGGAGATAAGAAT
This sequence comes from Apodemus sylvaticus, assembly GCF_947179515.1. Taxonomy (NCBI): domain Eukaryota; kingdom Metazoa; phylum Chordata; class Mammalia; order Rodentia; family Muridae; genus Apodemus; species Apodemus sylvaticus. The sequence goes on along the minus strand of NC_067472.1, from coordinate 150,583,407 downwards.
GGATCGATGCGCATTCTTCTGCATGCTGACCTCCAATTGAACCATCACCATTTGTTGAAAAGACTATCTTTTTTCCACTGGATTCTTTCAGCTCCTTTGTCGAAGACCAAGTGACCATAGGTGTGTTGGTTCATTTCTGGGTCTTCAATCCTATTCCATTGATCCGCTTGCCTGATATTGTACCAATACCATGCAATTTTTATCACTATTGCTCTGTAGTAGAGTTTAAAGTCTGGGATATTGAATCCCCCTGAAGTTCTTTTACTGTTGAGAATAGTTTTAGCTATCCTGGTTTTTTTGTTATTCCAGATGAATTTGAGAATTGCTCTTTATAGCTCTATGAAGAACTGGGTTGGGATTTTTATGGGAAGAGCATTGAATCTGTAAATTGCCTTTGCAAGATGGCCATTTTAACTACATTAATCTTGCCAATCCAGGAGCATGGAAGGTTTTTCCATTTTCTGAGATCTTCTTCGATTTCCTTCTTCAGAGATCATATAGGTCTTTCACTTGTTTGGTTAGAGTCACCCCAAGATTCCCTATGTTGTTTGTAGCTATTGTGAAGGGGGTCATTTCCCTAATTTCTTTCTCAGTCTGCTTATCCTTTGAATATATAAAGGCTACTGATTTGCTTGCGTTGATTTTGTAGTCAGCCACTTTGCTGAAGTTGTTTATCAGCTGTAGGAGTTCTCTAGTAGAGTTTTTAGGGTCACTTAAGTATACAATCATATCATCTGCAAATAGTGATAGTTTGACTTCTTCCTTTCCAATTTGTATCCCTTGAACTTCCTTCTGTTGTCTAATTGCTCTAGCTAGGACTTCAAGAACTATATTGAAAAGATATGGAGAGAGGGGGCAGCCTTGTTTAGTCCCTGATTTTAGTGGGATTGCTTCAAGCTTCTCTCCATTTAGTTTGATGTTGGCTACCGGTTTGCTGTATATTGCTTTTACTATGTTTAGATAAGGGCGTTGAATTCCTGTCCTTTCCAAGACTTTTAGCATGAAAGGATGCTGAATTTTGTCAAATGCTTTTTCAGTATCTAATGAAATGATCATGTGTTTTTTTTCTTTGCATTTGTTTATGTAGTGGATAGCATTTATGGATTTCCTTATATTGAACCAACCTGCATCCCTGGGATGAAGGCTACTTGATCATGGTGGATGATTGTTTTGATATGTTCTTGTATTCGGTAGGCAAGAATTTTATTTAGTATTTTTGCATCGATATTCATAAGGGAAATTGGCCTGAAATTCTCTTTCTTAGTTGGATCTTTGTGTGGTTTTGGTATCAGCATAATAGTGGCTTCAAAGAAGGAGTTGGGTAGTGTTACTTCTGTTTCTATTTGGTGGAAAAGTTTGAAGAGTATTGGTGTTAAGTCTTCTTTGAAGGTCTGATAGAATTCTGCACTGAAACCATCTGGTTCTGTGCTTTTTTTGGTTGGAAGCCTATCTATGACCCGTTCTATTTCTTTAGGGCTTATGGGTCTGTTTAGATGGTCTATTTGATCCTGGTTTAATTTTGGTAATTGGTATCTAAGAAAATGTCCATTTCCTCAAGATTCTCCAGTTGTGTTGAGTACAAGTTTTTGTAGTAGGGTCTGATGATTTTTTTTTTAATTTCCTCGGTTTCTGTTGTAATATCTCCGTTTTCACTTCTAATTTTGATAATTTGGACACTTTCACTGTACCTTTTCGTTAGTCTGGCTAAGGTTTTATCTATTTTGTTGATTTTTTCAAAGAACCAGCTTTTGGTCTTGTTGATTCTTTGGATGGTTCTCTTCGTTTCTACTTGATTGATTTCAGCCCTGAGTTTGATGATTTCCTGTCTTCTCCTCCTCCTGGGTGAATTAGCTTCATCTTGTTCCAGGGTTTTCAATTGTTCCCTTAATCATCTAGTGTAAGCTCTCTCGAATTTCTTTTTGGAGGCGCTCAAAGCTATGAGTTTTCCTCTTAGCACTGCTTTCATTGTGTCCCATAAATTTGTGTATGTTGTGCCTTCATTTTCATTAAATTCTAAAAAATCTTTGATTTCTTTCTTTATTTCTTCCTTGACCAAGGTATCATTGAGTATTGTTCAGTTTCCATGTGTATGTGGGCTTTCTGTTGCTTTTACCGTTTACTAAAGACCACTTCTACTCCATAGTGATCTGATAGGAGGCATGATTTATTTCAATCTTTTTATATTTGTTGAGGTCTGTCTTGTGAAGAACTATATGATCTATTTTGGAGAAGGTACCATGAGGTGCTGAGAAAAAGGTATATTCTTTTGCTTTGGGATAAAAAGTTCTATATATATCTGTTAACTCCAATTGGTTCAAAGCTTCAATTAGTTTCATTGTCTCCCTGTTTAGTTTCTCTTTTCCTGATCAGCCCATTGGTGGAAGTGGAGTGTTGAAGTCACCCACAATTATTGTATTAGGTGCAATGTGTACTTTGAGCTTTAGTAAAGTTTCTTTTATGAATGAGAGCGCCATTGTATTTGGGGCATACATGTTCTTCTTGTTGGATTTTTCCTCTGACCAGCAAGAAGTGACCTTCCATGTCTCTTTTGATGACATTAGTTTGAAAGTCAATTTTATCTGAAATTAGAATGGCTACTCCGGCTTGTTTCCTGGGAACATTTGCTTGTAGAATTGTCTTCCAGCCTTTTCCTCTAATGTAGTTTTTGTCTTTGACATTGAGGTGTGTTTCCTGTATGCAGCAAAATGTAGGGTCCTGTTTATGTAACCAGTCTGTTAGTCTATGTCTTTTTATTGGGGAATTGAGTCCATTGATATTAAGAGATATCAAGGAGTAGTGATTATTGCTTCGTAACATTTTTGATTTTAATTTTATACGTGTGTGGTTATCCGCTTTGGGTTTGATGACAGAAGCTTAATATCCTGCTCTTTCCGGGGTATAGTTTCCCTCATTGTACTGGTGCTTTCCTCCTATTATCCTTTGTAGATCTGGGTTTGTAGAAAGATATTGTGTAAATTTGGATTTGTCATGGAATATCTTGGTTTCTCCATCTATAGTAATTGAGAGTTTTGCTGGGTATAGTAGTCTGGGCTGGCATTTGTGTTCTCTTAGAGTCTGCATGAGCTCTGCCCAGGATCTTCTAGATTTCATGGTCTCTGGTAAGAAATCTGGTGTAATTCTGATAGGTCTTCCTTTATATGTTACTTGCCCTTTTTCTCTAACTGCCCTAAGTATTCTTTCTTTGTTTAGTACATTTGGGGTTTTGATTATTATGTGATGGGAGGTATTTCTGTTCTGGTCCAGTCTGTTTGGAGTTCTGTAGGCTTCTTGTATATTCACGGGCATCTCTCTCTTTAGGTTGGGGAAGTTTTCTTCCATAATTTTGTTGAAGATATTTGCAGGCCCTTTAAGTTGTAAATCTTCACTCTCATCAATACCTATAATCCTTAGATTTGGCTTTCTCATTGTGTCCTGGATTTCCTGGATATTGTGGGTTACAAGCTTTTTGCATTTTGCATTTTCTTTAACTGTTGAGTCTATGGTTTCTATGGTATCTTCGGCATCTGAGATTCTTTTTTCTATATCTTATATTCTGTTGTTGATATTTGCATCTATGGTCCCTGATTTCTTCCCAAGGTTTTCTATCTCCAAAGTTGTCTCCCTTTATGCTTTCTTAGTTGTTTCTACTTCTGTTTTTAGATCCTGGAAATTTTTGCTCAGTTCTGTTATTTGCTTGTTTGTATTTTCCTCTAATTCTTTAAGCAATTTTTGTGTTTCCTCTTTCATGACTTCTGCCTTTTGATCAAGGTTCTCCTGTATTTCTTTAAGTGATTTTGCGTTTCCTCCTTATTGGCTTTTGTATTCTCCTGAATTTCTTTCAATGATTTTTGTGTTTCCCTTGTAAGGGCTTCTAATTTTTGATCCATTTTCTCCTGAATTTCTTTAAGTATGTCCTTCATGTGTTCCTGTACTGGCATCATGACCACTGATTTTAAATACAAATCTTGTTTTTCTGGAGTGTTGGGGTATCCAGGACTTGTTAATGTTGGAGAATTGGGTTCAGATGCTGCCATAATGCCTTAGTTTCTGTTAGTAACGTTCCTGCGTTTGCCTTTAGTCATCTGGTTCTCCCAGGAGTTAGATGGTCTTATTGTCATTGGCTGGTGCTTCAACATACTGTGGATCTTTAAGATTATCTCTGCACCACTGGATGACTGGGTTTCTTCTGGCACAAATAACTGATATGCTGGCTTCCTCTTTTGTGCCTTTGGAGCCCTTCTCAGTCTTGCCTCAAGCAATGCTATACTTAGGTTGTCAAGGTCAACCAGGTGTTCTCTTTCTGCTCTATTATGGAGGGAAGAAGTTGTGGTGGGCTCTGTTGATTCTCACATAGGACACAGGTCCTGTGATGGACTGGCTTGCAGATGAACCGCCTATGTGCTCAGTTCCTGAGTGCAGGCAGACCCCTGGCGGTTTGCTCCATCAGAATTCTAAAGCTCAAGGTGATACAGTACCTAGTGATCCTTTTGTCTCCCTGCAGACAGCAAATATGGTGCAGGGCTTCTCTCCTTCCACAGCTTCCTGGGCAGGACACGGGCCCTGAGACCGGCGGGCTGGCAGACAAACTAGCCTATGTGCTCAGATCCTGAGTGCAGGCAGACCCCTGGCAGTTTGCACCACCAGAAATCTAAAGCTCAGTGTGTTACAGTACCTAGTGATCCTTTTGTGTCCTTGCAGACAGCAAATATGCCTGCGGGGCTTCTCTCCTTCCACAACTCATGATGATGTTTCATAACGATATTTGGTAGTCTTAGTTCTGCGAAACCTAATCAAATTATTTCTCCCTACTTCAAGATCTATCCCCATTCCTGATTAAATATTTAGCTTCTAATACTCTTTCTATATTATATTATATCACCTATACTCTAATACTTTTACTCTGTACTCGCTAATATAATCTAGTATATAAATTTTCAAATAACTTCTATATGTACATTTCACAATGGCCAAACCTTTCTATGGACTCTGATTTTTCCATACCCTGTCATACAACTATTCACATAAAATTTCTGCCTCCAGAAATCGTCTTTCTACTTTCATTTACTAAATATTGTACACCCATTCCTGTCTAAATGAGTTCCTCTATGCCAATGACTAGTTTTCAGTACTACATTTTCAACATGGGTTCCATCAAACCTCACAAAACAAAGGACAGTATATAGGATCCTCATATGGAGAGAACAGGGAAATTTTGTATTTTTCAGATTTGTATGATATCACTCAATATTATAGGTTCTTTTCATTTTATCTAATTACCTGAAAGATTCATATTTTTTACCATTTAACTTTATTTAACTGTATGTGGTGCACACATTCTCATTTTTATATACATATATGGAAGGAATTATGGTAGTAATTATTCATGGATATGGGTATGTATGTGTTTGTTTAATACATATATATGTACAAACAGCACCTATGCAAAGTCAGAAGAAAAATGTTCTTAAATCTCCTATAACTTTGTTGTCTGAGATATACTCATACATTCAGGAAACTATAAGGAGAAATATAGGAGAAAGAAAGGGAGAGAGAGAGAGAGAGAAAGAGAGGGAGGAGGGAGAGGAAGAAAGAAATCTTATTTTCATGTACAAATTATACATATATGTTGGAATCACAATTACATATAGGTGTATAATCCATTGCTATGTGCTGAGAATTGTTAACATTTACATTTTATGATTCATTTACACAATCTGTGCATGGATGAACTTCAATTTATACCATGAAAGGTATAGAATGATGAAAGATAATATATCTAAATACAATCAGGAATAAGAAAGAATAGATGATAAATACTAATTAGTGAGGAGAAAAAAGCCAGCACAAGACTTTAATCTTAGAATTATTCTTCCACTACCAGGACCCTCACCGTCTACACAATAACAAACAGATCCACAGTCTAGTAACCAAGTGTTAAAATAATTCAATCTGTGAGGAGCCCTTCCCATCCAATCTATCAGAGGTACTCCCTGGCCTGTCAGTACTCTCAACCCAGTTCAGTCACTCGCCTTCTTCAGGAAAATATCATGACACTTGTGAATCCATTAAGGAAATTAAATGCTTAATAGACCAAGGGCTGGGTACATAATATTTGCCCGCAGCCTAACTTGGTGCAGAAAGTAAATGAACACTGCATATTAAGGGATAGATAATTTCCTGCCCATGTGTCAAACAAAATCATTTTAAGAAAACTTTCATCAAACAATGTTTTCATTGTATAGCCTTAACTAATTTGTACTGAGTATGTAGACCTGGCTATTCGTTACCTCACAGAGATTTTCCTGTCCTTCCTACTTTGGGATTTAAGGGATATTCCAGTCTACATGGCATCAATTTTCCTCTTTATCTTCTGCATTATTTGGCATCTGCTATGCTCACTTAAAATAATTACATTAGGTTAGAAATACAGATATTCGTACTTTGATAACATTTTCCCCCATGTAGTCATTGAGGATTCCATGGTGGATAAGTTGTAGCAGACAAGTGAGCTTCCTGAATATAGTTCAACTTTTGCTCAAATATAATTGGTGTAACAGAGAAAGGTAAACCCCCGGTGCTTCATCATTGGACAGCTACTCGCTGCTGCTGTGCATTCTCATGTTAATCATTGCTGTATTCTTCATATTTCTACCATGTTGTCATTAGACTGTTGAGACCATCACTGCCTACAATTTGCTGTGATTGCCTCCTGGGAGATATCCCACAGCATGAAGCAATTGTCCTGTAGATCAAGTTGAAGGGTTACTTTCATAAGTTAATGTTATGTGGATGAATTTATGATTTTAAAGAATAAATGATTTGATTCAAATAGATTTAAGAAGTTATAGCAGTTTATAGAAAGTTTAAGGTGATGGTTTAAATTGTTTTTTCAGAATGATGTAATAAAGTTAGAATTAAGAGTAGATTGTGTCCCAAACTTTGTATAGGATAAAGAAGGATAGCCTTAAGACTAGTTAACAGTTGAATAAAGAAAAAGGGAAAAAAAGATCATATGGTTGCAGGTTGGTTCTGAATTCTAGATCTTCTTACCTATGGAGGTAGCCACAAAATTTGGTGATCACTATAAATGAGAGACTTATACAAAAAGAGGAAATCAATTATAAGAATAGAGAATAGAAAATTATTCAGATTGGCTGAAAATGTCATCTGAGAAATGATTTTCTTTTTCTTCGTGAGTACAAATTGCCATCATCTAGGTAGAGGAAAAAACTGGTTACTGCTGACTGGTTTGCTTAAACTTTGATCATCAATGAGAAAAGAAGTATTACTTTGGTATTACGATGAATTTAAGGAGAGACTTGCCAGTCCAGTAATTCAATCTTTACTACCCAAAGGAAACATGAACTGGGTAATTAATTACTGATGCCTCATACAGCCTTCAATTTACCTTGTAGTTTCAATGGTACTCTGACACATTCATCACTCAAGTCTCACTCTGGTCCAGGGATAAACATTGTATTTGTGTATTTGTCTGCTTGGACAAGTCCCTACCCTTTTTTTTTTTTTTGCCATTTCATGAAATTAAGTCCCATGCTAAAGACTTTGAATATGATCTAACTCATTAAATAATGATGATTCTTCCCTCACTGACTTACTTTCAATATTTCAAATGGGTATTGAACTATTACAAGTATGCTTTCTTCTACCAGACACTCCTGGAAAACTTCATATGCCATGACAAAGTTGATATAATGTTTCATATCATTTGACACATGTTGTACTATTTTTTTCTCAGTGGTATGATTTGTAAATCACCTGGTTACCTACTTTCCACAATAATCAGAATGCACAGATCCAATCCCAGGACACATACTACCATAAGGCTGGATTTAAGAGACTCTTTTATATTCATTTTGAAGTTCTATCCCTTGGGGTACTGTGATAAAACCTACCTTTAATCTCATTACATGTGTGGAATAATCAAGTGGATGTCGTTTACTTAATGGCCAAATTCATCTATAGAGCAAGCAATAGACCAGCCAAAACTTTCTGTGTCAGAACAGTAACAAGATCAATATCAACAATTATCTTTGTCAATCTAACCAATTCTGATACATAATACACACAAAATATTATCACAAACTCCAGCAGTGAAGGAATCCTCCTCTTTCTCCACATCCTCTCCCATAGCTGCAGTCTCCTGAAATTTTAATTTTAGCCATTCTGACTGCTGTAAGGTGAAATCTCAGGGTTGCTTTGATTTGCATTTCCCTAATGACTGATGATTTTGAGCATTTCTTAGGGTGCTTCTCAGCCATCCGAATTCCTTCAGGTGAAATTTTTTTGTTTAGACCTGTACCCCATTTTTAATAGGGGTATTTGTTTCCCTGGGTTCTAACTTCTTGATTTCTTTGTATATATATGGGATATTAGCCCTCTATTGGATGTAGGGTTGGTGGAGATCTTTTCCCAATTTGTTGATTGCCAATTTGTCCTTTTGATGTTGTCCTTTGCCTTATAGAAACTTTGTAATTTTAAGAGGTCCCACTTGTCAATGCTTGATCTTAGAGCATAAGCTATTGCTGTTCTGTTCAGGAACTTTCTCCCTGAACCGATGTCCTCAAGGGTCATACCCAATTTCTTTTCTATTATCTTCAGAATGTCTGGCTTTATGTGGAGGTCCTTGATCCATTTGTTGTTGAGCTTAGTACAAGGAGGCAAGGATGGATTAATTCGCATTCTTCTGCATTCTGACCTCTAGTTGAACCAGCACCATTTGTTGAAAAGGCTATCTTTTTTCCACTGGATGTTTTCAGCCCCTTTGTCGACGATCAAGTGGCCATGGGTGTGTGTGTTCATATCTGGATCTTCAATCCTATTCCATTGATCTGCCTGCCTGTCACTGTACCAAATTGGAGTATCCAAAACATAATCCACACACCAAATGATGTCCAAGAAGAACGGAGGAGTAGCTCCTGATTATGGAAACACTCAGTTTAGCAGTACAGGACAATACCAAAACAGGAAATTGGGAAGGTTTGGATGGGGGAATAGAGGGAGGAAAGAGGGCTTTTGGGCCTTTCGGGAAATGGGAAGCCAGAAAAGGGGAAATCATTTGAAATGAAAATATAAAATATATTGAATTAAAGGAAAAAAGAGGAAGCCTTAAAAATTTTTAAAGAACTATAAGGCAGTAGTGCATCAGGACTTTAATCCCAGCACTTGGGAGGCACAGGCTGGCAGATTTCTGAATTCAATGACAGCCTACAGTGAGCCAGGAATGTACAGAGAAGCCCTGTCTGGAAAAAAATAAAACTATGTATGTATGTGTGTGTGTGTGTGTGTGTGTGTGTGTGTGTGTATGTATATATATATATATATATATATATATATATATATATATATATATATATATATATATATAAAGAGAGAGAGAGAGAGAGAGAGAGAGAGAGAGACAGAGAGACAGAGAGACAGAGAGAGACAGAGAAAGAGAGAACTCTATGTATTATGCAAATAAGTCATTGTTATGCACAAGCACAGGAATCTGTGTGTAGAAAGGAATGTTGTTCTCTCAATTGCTATTGTTACTTCTGTTATTCATATTATGGCCATTAGTTTTACACCTTAATGTATAATTATCCTATTCTACCATTACATATAAATATGTCAAGTACAGTAGAAGGGAGTAATAATCACACCTGGATGAGGAGAGTAATTAATACTGATATGATCCTGGATTTTAATACTTAATGCCTTTACTAACGCTTTGTATACTCTGAATTCTGTTGCATATTATCAGCTTTTAAGAAAGATTTCCTAGAATTATAGGTAATTTAAAATCACAATGTTGAATGTACAGAATGTGATTTTTATTCCACAGGGGAAACTTTCAGCTAAAGCATACAGAGAAAAGAAAAAAATTCATCAGTTAAATGTTTGAGAAATTTCACTGACTCATATGAACATTGCAATTTAGATATATGGAATGCTAAATATCTAGAATGGAAAAACCTTGGGCATTTAGAACCCTTTTTAGCAACTTATCACCCACCTCTTGCTTATTTGACACACATTCAATTAGCTGGTAAAACTTTTGGAATTCATTATCAGACCGCTAGATTCAGAACAGAAACATAAAACCTAAGATAGACTTATCATCAAGTGTTATATAAACCTAGACTAGGTATTTTCTCATTTTCTATACAGCTTCAGTAGATATTTCTCTTAAAAAATACTTGTAAAATATATTAGTATATGAATATTTTTATTGTGGCTATGCAAATCTTTATAAATATTTTAGTGTTTGAACATATATTGAAGTCATACTAAATCTCTGTTCGAATTCCTGACATCCTAACTTGGCTAAAGATAAATAATCTGTCCTTTGTCTTTTCCTGTAAAATTTATGTGTACATCAAAAAATATGTATCCAAATACTTTTCAAGTTATAAATTGTCTGTATTCTATTGAACCTAAATTATTATTATAAAACTGAATGAAATTATCATTTTATCCTTTGCAATTTGCTTGTAATCATCTTTCCTTTATAATAGGGAGAATACTACCATAGTTTAATTTATTACTGAATGTCAAAACAGATTTAAATTTCCTTTAAAGTACTAAGTCAATTTCAATGTGGCAAATAGCACCAATAACTAATAGGAAATCATAATGTGCAAACAATTTCATCATTAGAATTAGATTAAAATGTCTTCATTATTTTTCTTAAGCTGTTCTTTCTCCTACATTCTTTAACATACATCCCAAATCTGCTAGTCAAATTTTTTGTTTATTTGTTTTGATTCTGTGTTAAGCAAGGCTACTCGTTACTTTGGATGTGTTTACATGATTGATTTATTAGTTATTATTCAGGCAAAACTGGTGAACACCTGAAACCTGTCAGAATTAGTGGAACATATGTTAGTGTTGCAGGAATGGAGAAAATCTCCTCATAGTAACATTCATAGTAGAAACATAAAATATGAGTATTAAGAGAATTTGGGGCAATGAATTAATTATAGTGCTTTTTTTTAAAAAAATTATTTTTCCACGACAATATACCCTCATTATTTTGTTCTCCCTTTAATTGTCCCAGTCTCCCGACATGAGTTTTTATTAATTCAAAACATTTCTAAGTGCTGGAAATAAAATAAAATGAAAATAAAAAATTGTAGTAACTTAAAGCAAATTCAGAAGACAATGGAAATGGACAAAAGAAACAAGCAGAAGGAAAAGAGCCCAAGAAAACATCACAAGAAGATATACAATAACTCACATATTTAGCAATTCTATTGTAATACTGAAATGGAGGCCATAATATATATGAAGAGGACCAAGTGCACACACTGTGAGAGTTCCTATGAGTTCAGATTATAATGCTTAAGGAAGTCATGTTGTTTTGTGTTCCCATGTGTTGTGGCTATTATACTTGTTAAGCCTCCTTTTTTTAATGTTTACCTTAGCACTGAAAGAATGGATTTTGTGGAATTATAAAGCTTAGGGTTGGTTGTCCCAAGAATGCTCACTTTCTGTATAATGAGTAAAAATGTGGGTCTCTGTACTGTTTCACTACTCATGAGGAAGCCCTGAAGTCAAATTAGATATTGGTTGGTTACTCCCACATGCTTTTTTTTTACTATTGCTGTAGCATATCTTTAAGGTAGGATACTATTGTAGATCAAACAGTTGTAGCTTGCTTATTGTGTATATTTCTGTTTTAGTAGTGTCTACATTTCCTCCTTGTACCAAAGATGCAAGAACATGATAGGAGAATGATGTGTAGATGCTTGTTCAACATATCATTTTTCCTTGAGTTTGGTATGTGTAACTCACTCTTCTTTCAAAAAAGAACATTTGGTAACAGAAATTCCTGTTTTACTTATGACTTTCATATCATGTGGCAATTCCATTTAATTTGCATTCATGTATGCATATACTAATGATGGGTCTACTGTATCTTTCCATACAAATTCTCAAAGGGCCTTCATTTTAACTATATACCTCATATTCCATACACTACTGACTTCTCTACTTCAAACCTTGTTATTCCCCTTCCATTGCCAAATCTGCCCACCCCTAGCAAACTATATAATTTAGCATTCCTAAGGAGATCTGTCACTCCTACTACCTTCCTCTAAACCCAATCCGGTTTACAGTGTGTTTGTCACTGCTTTAGTTGCTATTTTCCATGTATAAGTCTATACACATCATATTTGTCATTTGAGAACCAGGTTTTATGATTCAGTATGATGATTCGTGGTTCAGTTCATTTACCTGTGAATTTCCTTATTTCATTTCTTTTAAAGCATGAATTTTTCAAACAAGAAGATGTACAGGGAATATACCATGTTAAATTATATGTGGAATCCCACCTTGTTAAGATAAACATGAGTAACTATGGTGTGAGGACACTTTGGATTACAGTCTTTGTGAGGAACCATAGGCTGTAGTTTTGACTCTATCAAAAAGCACCAAAAATCCGATAATAAATTGGGGAAGAATTTTTCAATGGAAAAATAATTTATTGACTTGAGACATTAGTTAGGCAAAAGCTGTTTTAATCACGTCCTATTACAGTCCTGAAAAAACAGACAATACAAATGAAATGAGTTCACTTTTAGTATTTTCAAAAACCATTGAGAAATATAGGTGTAGATCAAAGTAAAATGCATGCCTAGTGTGATACCATTCCTGAGTTGAACCCCAAGTGTTTCAATGAAACATATATGTGATGCACCATTGAGTGGGTAGCGAAGGTGAGGTGAACACCAGTCAAGCCAAATAACCAGTTGCATACTGGAAAGATTTATGGCAAAGTAGAGAATTCACTTCCACATGTTTTCCTCTCAACAATAAAGGTTCCTTCTTCCAAAAGTAGATTAATTTTAATGTCTTAAAGTGAATGAATACGGAATCTATATTTGTTTTTAATTACTAATTTTTGAAATAGAATTTTTCAATTTATTCTCATTTTGTGCCACTTCATTTTCCCCTACTTGTTTCTTGCCACCTTCATAACCACATAAATCTCAAAGTTGTCTGTCCCCTTCAAAATCATACAGCAAGAAAAGAAAGCCAAAATAAAACAAATCTAACAACAAAGGATTCATGCAACCAAACACAAATTCAAATTTAAATACAAAATTCAAAGTTATCATGTATGGAAAAAATACCAATATTTTTTAAAATATAGTACATAATGAGTCAAAAATAATCCAAAATTATTCTTGATCCACATGAATTGTCTGTCTACTGCAGGTAATGAGGATTCTGCATTTTGATATGGGTTCTCTACCCTGTAAGGTACTACTGGGGTAATCTAGTTTTCCATTTGCTGAATATGTAAAACATAGATTCCTTCCTGATGAGAGGTGGATGATCTTACATTATTCCTGATCACAGTGCATGGACTCCAAATAACTTTGGCCTGTACAGACCCTGTGCATGTGTCATTCTCGGAAGTACTTCATATGTGCATAAGTTCTATAATGTGTGGGAATTATGGTTGCCTTGCTGTTATTCCTCCCAGGACCACTGGCTTTAGTAATGTTCTACGATGTCTTCTACAAAATTTTGCCGAGCCTTACGGAGGAATTATAATTGCAATGTGTGATTTTTGATAGGATGGAAAAGTTCCTTTACTTTGCATATTATCCAGACATGGGTCTCTGTATCTGGCCCCATCTACTGTGAATGTTAGCTTCTGTGATGAAGGTGTAACAATATGCTGAACTTTTCTTTTCTCAACTCTTTGACAGCTCCCAGTAGTGCCTGAGTAACTCAAGAGTCTGAGAACCAGATAGCCCGGGCTCCCTGCAGGCCTGGGTACCCCTGAAACAGCTCAGGAAGTCCTTGGGACTTCAGACTATGCTTCTCCACCAAGAGGATAGCTCCTGTGACTTTGCATAGTCTGACAGTCATCTAGCTTTGTGTAAGCACAGTCTAACTTTCCAGTCCCTCCACAGTGAGCAGCAGAGCAGGTACAGGACACAACAAACTGAACAGTCTTCTAAGGTAAGTTCTCCTGCAGAGACATAGGAAGAATGAATTAGGACCATATTAGTTCTCACATCATATTATACACAAATTAACACAATACTTATAAATCAATGGGAATCTTATGAGGCTGACTGAGATAAATGGTTGGAGAGAAATATTTTCCATGAGCACCTACTACATGCAGATTTAAAAGAGAAACTGAATTATTAGATCCTTGTATATAGGATATTTATATTTCATTCTGTGTAAGTGCATTTTTGCCACATACTTTCAATTTCATTTAAACTACAATTCGTATACCATAGAGAGCTTTATGAAACTGGTTGCTCTTTAAAATATCACTGTGAGAGCTGCTACATTTACTTTCTTTTGTCACCATGAGGGAGGCAGTACATCTGGCATCAGAAACTGCAGATAATTCCTTCAGTGATGGTCATTATGACTTCTGGATTTTCCATGGGAATATGCTATTTTTATCAGAGCTAAGCAACTAGATATTTATGCGGGATGAAGTGGATTAGTGGTTCTTCTGAATGAAAAGAAGCAGTTTTGTCAGCTGGTAGAAAGTGTTGGATTCTGAATTCAGGTAGTAATCAGTGGTCAGCATGAAGACAGTCCCAGCTGACCTTGTGCTTCTTTTGCATGTTAGACAAAACTTTTCCTCCTTAAATCAACCATTACTCTTGGAATGATTTCTTATCAAAATTGTAGACCTGTTGCAAAGGCCAACAAACTAGCCCATTTTTTTAAAGAAATCCCATTTTGTGTGTTTTTAGGGACTAAATTACAACTCTAGGAAGAAGACCACAAACTTCACCTCACCAAATATCCTATGGCAAGCCCCATAGCAACAGCCACTCTGGTTACAATAGGAGAGTAAAGGTAAATACAGATATCTAAAGACATCCTGCAGAGAAGAAAAAACTAAGACATACTGTTCATCAGGAGTTTTTGTCCCCACGTTCAGTTCTTGCACTGTATGCCTGAAATGCATTTTTCAAATTATTAAGTAGCTGAGCAATATGAAAATTTCTCAAGTTTGCTGTAACCCCAATAAAAACCCTGAAGCCCTCGACTGAAGCTTCTCACTCAGACATGTGCATCAAGGATGGTGGGAGACCTTGATCTAGAGTTCATAACAAAGACACTTATGTATTTAATTGGATTGGGCTCCTTCATGGACTTTTGGGCTACCTACTACTTGGGACTAACACAGTACCTACCACATAAAAACTAGTATTTACCTTGTTTGTTGATATTTAACTTCGCTGTCGATTTTGAGCATTCTACCAACAGTTCATAAGAAAAGCTTTTCCTAGAATTAACATAATTCTGTTTCTAAAGTGTCTTTCCCCCTCTCATATGTAGTTATATAAAGCATGGTCTGGATATAAAATTTTTAAATCTAATTCTTCATTATTAATCTTACACAATTTCTATTTATTAAATATTGTCTCATATTTAAGATTGGTTATCTTCTTATTATTCTTTTCTCATACATCACATCTCCTCATTTCCTTCCAACCAATCGATGCGAGTCTCCCATATATCTATCCTCTCATCCAGATCCATTCCTACTCCCATTCCCTTTAAAATAACAAACAAAATAACCCCCCAAAACAAAAAAATAAAACAAAAAGAGCAAAAAAACCCTTGTTTTCCTAGGATGTGTCAGCAGAACCTCCACCCTTAGCATAAAAAGTTACAGTAAGGCTAGGACCAAAACATCTCAAGAAGGTGGGGCAAAGAAACCATTAGCAATTTAATTGCTACTGAATGAAGTGGATTTTACTTTGAACTTAATTTTCCTTCCGGAGTTCTTCCTCTAAAATTATCTTTGCTGTTTCGATTATTTCCACAATACTCCCTCAGTAATCCTCACCTTCAGCTTTGAAACAATACAGCTTATGTCTATTTTATTTTCATTGAACACATGAGATCATTTATCTTAAGTGTGTGATTGTCAAAGTCTGGAGTAATAAGCTTTGCTTCCTCTTAGGAGTCTGCTGCTTTGTAGGAGTGGGACAAATGAGAATCTTGAAGGGAGAAGTGGGAGAAGTGGGAACCTGCAGTGTGAATCCCAAGCGTTTTCTTTGGATGCCTTGTGAGTAATGTCTTTTCAGCTGATGTATTTCCTCTATTTCTTCTAGTGGAAAACGTCTTAAAAATCTACTGATTCTTCAGATTTATCCATTTTATTCTCTCTCTCTTCTTATTTCTTTTTCATTACACTAAATATAAAAGAGGAGAGCAATAAAAGCACATATTTTTTTCATTCAATGTCTTAGTCTGTATCCTCCAGAATTTCCTTTCCTCTTGAGGTAAACATTGTTTATTGAATGTAATGGAGTAAATCTCAATTCAGAAATTTAAATACCAGAGTCACAATACTTAAGGAAACACTACAGATAAGGTGAGTATTAAACAGAACTTTATATAAACTACCAGATAGCAATAAATTCTAGAACTAAAATCAAATCACGGAGTATGACAGCACATTTTAATTTATAGAATATCATACCATAGATCAGTGCACAAATATTATACTGGTTTTTATTCTTAGATACTATTGAAATGGTTATTCTCCCTTTCAACTTAATGTGATCTAGAATCTTCTGAGAGACAAACTGCTGTCATCCTTGAGCAGAGCGGAGTTAACAAGTAAATTGAGGTAGAAGAACATCTCCCTTTGGAGCAGACAAGGTTGAGGATTCTAAGGACTGGCCTTTTCCCTAAATAATTGGATTTCTGGGCCCAAGGCAATAACTCTACTATGCAAAGTACAGAGATCTTCCTGCACAAAAAGAGATATTAATGCAAACATTGTTTTTAAGAGTAATAAATGCTGTCAGGCATCCTCTGACCAATTAGACAAATACAAGACTACAGCAATTTAGTGTGACTGGAAATTTTGCTAGTAGGAATCAATATTTGAAAGGTATCTTTAAAAATCAAGAAGGCAGAAATAACTTTTAAGCAAGTGTTTAACTTTTCCAGCACTGGCAGAAGCTGCAGAAGGACTGATCTGCAGTAGCACAGCCTGTTTAAGCATAGACATCCTCTTGTCTTAATATGGTATGAATTGATATATTACCACACTTATTTGCTCAGTCCTACATTGAAACAAATTTAGCCACATAGAGGTAGCTTCTGAAAATTCTGCCATAGGCTAGGATGCCAGGTATTTCCATATGAATTCAAAGCTGCCTTTTTATTTTTGCATTTTTTCATAGCACACAGTGCAGATTATTAAATTCAAAGCACATTTATCAATTACATATTAATTTCTGATTCCCATATAGAATTTGACTTGCAGGAAATTATATTACTAAGTCATGATATATTTTCATTTAGTGGAAAATAATTGAATATATGAACATTAAATTAGGAGCCATTCTAAATTTTTGTTTTTTCTTTCATTTCCATATTGAGCAGGCATTTAAATCACCAAGGCTTAAATTTGCATAGAAGACCCTAAATGACTTTTCTGCTTGTGAAAGCAAATACTGCTCTGTAAGAGGATTTCCCACAATCATGTAGGGAATCTCAAGACTGTATGGAACTGAAATCACGGAATATAAATATATATACCTCTACACATATGCATAAAGAGAGAGAGAGAGAGAGAGAGAGAGACTGAAAGAAAGACAGAGAGAGAGAGAGAGAGAGAGAGAGAGAGAGAGAGAGAGAGAGAGAGAAAGACAGAGAGCAGAGACAAAGACAGAGACAGAGACAGAGAAAGAGAAGATACAGACCAACCGACAGAAACTGAGTAATGGAAACAGTAAGAAAAATATGCACACGTGATTAAAATAATAAAATCTAGCTAAAAGTGGTTGCAAATGACATTGTTTGAGCACTTATGAGGGAGAAGCTCATTAATCTCTGAATTCAAAACAAATTCTACAAAGTGAGCTCCTAGTCGAGAAAATTTTTTTATCATGTAAGTCCCTGATTAAATAAAAAAAGAAAAAGAAATATGCATAAGTATCTCAAAGGAACATTTCTTTTTTAAAACATGAGAGAAAACCATCACTGGATGACTGAAAACTATGCTTTCATAAAACAAGAAACATTATGTTCAGGTTAAGGGTTTTATTTAAATGAACTCTAGGAATTTTAAAAATTACACCTAATAAACTAAAATGACATTAATTCAGAACAATGTTAAGGAAGCATAATTTAATCTTTAGTGATTTCTCCTAATACCATTAGAAGTATATAGTGTTCTTTTACATTCTCCAGTTTGGGTTATATTTTTGCCTATGCAGTTTCTTTCCTTTGTATAGAGATATAAAGATGAATGTACATCAATATTTTACAGTCACCATTGTGCAGAAAACACTTTGAACTTATTTCTGACCAATTTATACAAGGGATAATTAAGACCATCCTTTTTCATTCTAGCAATAGGACAGTTTACACCTTATGGACACCTCCTTTTGTCATCAGCTTTAGAAAAGATTTTGAATCTCTGAATCCTGACAACCATGCATGCCCGTGTGATTGGAGGTCTGTGCTGACTCACTAACACAGACTGGGGATTGAGAATGTGATTATTCATTAGGTTATTCTATACATATAATGTCTTTGACTCTGATGAATCAGATGAGAAAGCTATGAGATCAGGACCTGGCTTCCTTTTTCCTTTCCTGTGTAGTGTTGGCTGCAGTGCCTTTCCCCTGTAGCCTTCAATCTACCTTGTATCTTCAGCTCTGTTCTTTTACAGGGTGAACCTTAATATTTCAAAGAGCTGACAATATTGTGAATTAACTGTGTGTGGTACTTGAGGGCAGTTAGAAAAAAAGAAGGTTTTTTTTGATATAAAAATTTTCATAAAATTAATATTCCTAAGAGAAATATTTTATATTTTGCCTTGCTATGAAGGATGGGAAGGGATAAAATAATTTGAGAGTTAACATACTATCATCAGTAGGTAGACACAAAAGATAATGATGGTTTGCAACTCCCAGTTTCTCAATGGATAGGAGAATCAGTTAAGTATGAATTTTGACACTTGTATACTTATGATTCAGGAAAGGGGATTCCAATGTGGCATTAAGAGAGTTAGTAGGCACAGTAAAATCAGGTGTAATTGTAGTCAATTTGTGGAAACATGAGGGTTATTTACATACAGAACTATTGCGCAGTGTTACAGAATTTTAAAACCTTTTTTCCCTCTTTTTAGTTGATCTATCTTGCATATTGTTATACTGGTTCAGTGCTGTTAGGTACTTGTTACTTTTTAAGGTTTTTTTAATCTTGCCCAGATTTAAAAATGAACTAGTGTATTGGGAAGTACTTTTTTTACACATTTAATCTATTCTGTCCACTAATCTCCTAATATTGATGAGTCTGTAGGATAAGCAAATTAATATGCACAAATTTTGTCGGCATTTCTCAAAGTGATATTCACAAGTGTGAGCCATGTTTTATTTTTGTATGTTTTATTGTTTACAGTTCTTACTGGAATTCTATTTTGTTTTTCATTTCAAAATCATGTTGTATTTAATTTTTATTGAAAATTAATTTTAATACAATATGTCATCTCTATAACAAGAGTTACCCATGTTTCTACTTCTCTCAGTTTCTCACCATCTACCATCTCTTTCATATCATCTCTCTTTCTGTCTCACACTGGAAATGCACACCCAAGAGATGACAACTAAACATATCAACATGAAATATAATAAGATCAAACCCCATCATATTAAGGGTGGACAAGGCAACACAAGAGAAGGAAAAGTGCACAGGAACAGGCACAAGAATGAGAAACTCTTGCTTCCTTTGGCATCTTCATAAAATAACCTACAGCAAAAAAAGGATGTAGCTGCAACAAGAAATGTGTGCATCCACAAACACGAAGAACAACATAGCAGCTTAAGTTAAGTGTGGAGGAACAGCAGCCCTAAGTCCCTGTTAACTGCGGATGAATTACAATATGCTTAAAGAACATTCACATCTTTAATGTTATCATATATTAATTGCTCTTTTACTGCTTGGATTATCAAGATTATTACAGGTCAAATGAAATTATGCTAAATGAATAGGTTCAAAAATTATTTTTGAAATATTTCATGACTATAATGTGAAGCAACACTTCAAGGAAACAAACCCTTTAGAATATGACTTTCAATATGCATACAGCCTTACTTAATTCACTCTGATTCCATTACATTTCTGTAATTATGCATTGGTCCTCAAAATTTTAATTGTATCTTTTATGTATCCACTGTCTACATAAATTCACTTGAACCTTAATTAAGATGGTTAAATGAAATATTTGAGTTAAAACACTAATGAAGCTCAAGCTTTAGAAGATAGAATGCAATATCACAGCAAGTTTATGTAGGAGAGAAGGTAAAGTTTCAATTCTCATATTATCAGAAACATCATAAAGAAAGCTAGATTAGAATACACTCCATGCTCTTTTGTGCCTCTAATATGCACAGTGAGACACTACAGCTTTCAACATGGGGAGTGCAGGAAGAGTAACTCAAGTGTCTGAGAAAGGAAAGTGTCACACCCGAGTAAGGCTGAGAACTAGGGAACAGGTGCTACAAACTTCAAAATCCCAAAGACAATATAATTTTAAAAATAAATGTCAACTTCACTGAAAAATTAAGCAGTGTCCATTTACTAAATCTAAAAATACTGCAACATCAAGTATTTATTCCTTTTGTAACAAAAATAAAACTGGCAGCCCCTTTTTGAATTCCTACTTACTAAGTGACAAACTCAGGCAAAACTTTCCAAACCTATGAGTTTAAAACAAGGGACACTGTTGCTCAGCTCATTTCCCACAAAGTGCAAAAGCAGATGACAGTGTGAATCTCTACCATGGATGGTGACAGGCGAAAAAAGGCATGTCCCTCCCTATCCACAGATACGAAAAATCTGTTTAGGTCACCATCATTGAATCATAACAAATCTCATAATTCCAGAACATCCTAATGCTTAAAAGTGAGGTCTTTTCAGCTACCCTTTCTAAAAAGTCAAGTGCAAGCCTGCAAGTTAATTCACAGGCACACAAGATCCGTGTTCAAACTTGAGTGTTCCGTGAGTCTACACAACAATGTGAAGGGCCTACACTCCAGTGTTTTCCTAGTTAGTCAAGAGAACCCTAAAGCAATCTCCTGAGTCTGTTTCAGTGCTAAACCCTAAAGTATCATGTTTTCCCATGGTTTTAGTTTAGCTCAAAGAATTTATGATATTAAGAAATGCTTCAAGTATTTTCTCCTTTTACATTTGCACAGATGTTTATTTAGCCTTATTTACAGAGCAGGGAATATTTTTTTGCAGTCTCCAATCGTGCCTAGGTAACATCATTAGATAAGTATGCCAGTTTAAAAGAAATTTATTCAGAATTCTAAAAATAACAATTGTTGAGGCTCCTCAGGAAGAGGTGAGTGGTCATTGCTGGCAGCAGCTCCTGTGCCTCAGTTACTCAGAAGCAATTCTGCTGCAGTCTCTATATCCCATGATTTTGAAGACAAGGTCACTATTACTGCATTCCTATCAAACTCATAGCACAGAGGATTTTTTTTTTTTATTTTCTTTTCCTCGCTTTTTTTTTTTTTTTTTTTTTTTTTTTTTTGTAATCTGGACTAAAAACCAGTGCTCCCACATAAACGTATGCCCAATGTTGACATACTTTTCTTTATATTCTCAAATGAGATAGAAATGTTTGAAATATTGGACAATTTACCTCCATTGATCATAGGGATTTTTAAAGAAAGGCTGCTTGTTAACAATAATATTAAGTATTGAAATTGATAAACCATGTTCTTGGACTTTACTTTCTGCCTGTATAGTCAGAGCATGTTGTCTGTTTAGAGGTAGAGGAGAGAAGGATGACAAAAGTCAGACAATACCTTTGACCTGGTGGCAGCTAAGGTCTATTTTTAGTTTTTACGTTTTTTGTTTTTTTTTTTTTTTTTTTTTTTTTTTCATATTGGCCCCAGACTGGCTCCAATGAACACTTACTGGACTGTATATACCATATGGTTTCATATATTTTACTCAAGTATGCCATCCTCTCTTGTGATCTTAGCCCTTGGGAATTAGAAGCATCCATGAGCTTAAGATGATCTGGGTTTCATAAGCAAGATTGCTAGTGATTTTTCTTGTTAATTTATTGTGATAATATCAATTCTGGGGTATTTATTTACTGTTCTCTTTCCTTTTTGATTTTTTTTCTTTTTTTGATATTTCTTTTTTTTTTAATTTTTTTATTTGATATAATTTATTTACATTTCAAATGATTTCCCCTTTTCTAGCCCTCCACTCCCTGAAAGTCCCGTAAGCCCCCTTCTCTTCCCCTGTCCTCCCACCCACCCCTTCCCACTTCCCCGTTCTGGTTTTGTCGAATACTGCTTCACTGAGTCTTTCCAGAACTAGGGGCCACTCCTCCTTTCTTCTAGAGAACATCATCCTAAGTGAGGTAACCCAGACTCAAAGGGTGAATCTTGGTATGCACTCACTAATAAGTGGATATTAACCTAGAAAACTGGAATACCCAAAACATAATCCTTTTTGATTTTTATTTTTATTTCCCAACTTGTAATTTTAGTTCATCAAAAGAAAGAAGCTCAGACTTTTATCCTTATTTTATCTATATTTAGGCAAACAATACTAAAATTTTAGATTTAATAAAAAATATCCTGATGGAAATACTTTTTGAAAATTTGCATTTGACAGTTTGTCATCTTAACAAGTCCTAAAAAGGTGTTCAGTTTTGTTTGCGCTAAGGTGGTGGTTTTATTCCCAGGTTCTTGAACTAGAAAGTCAGCAGATTCTGTGAGACTCTGTTGGAGGTGTATGTCCAGGCTCAACACCCTGATCCCATACTTTTAGTGAAATCCCAATTTAGAGCAGGAACATCCCTTAATATTCACTTATACTCTGAAAGGATTTTGCATAATATTTTTCTTTTTTCTTTTTTTTTCCTGAGCCTATGCCTAACTTTTCTTAAAAAACATATAGAGCATATTGGGAATTTTGAATTCAAAAATGATGTAAATGTATGGAATCAAGTATTTTGCATTTTAAAGTGCAACTAACCTATATAAATGAATTAAAACATTTTTAGATTTTTTTCTGATGATGCATTTAACACTATGGAAAAAACTTAAGTATCTGCAGAAAGAAATGACAGTAGGTTTTGCTCACACTGTACAGCATGGTATACATTATTGGTTAGGCTGTTGAGTAAATTTACAAATGGGGAAAGTGGAGCCTGGTTGTGAATATAGGCCTCATACACCATTTAAAAGTGCAGGAGAGGTAGATGTTTTTACAGTCTAATATAGCAGCAATGTTAATGAAGTTTTGGTGGGGTAAGGGCTCAGAATGAATTTGGGAATCGAGTAGTGAAGTCAGGCATATTGTATGTAGATGAAATAAGTGTTTAGATAAGAAAAAGCACGATTAATTTTATTTTATGGACTGTGATAACATACTTCTGCATTAATTACGTTTTCTACTTTAAAGTATTTGAAGTTTCTAGTTACATTTTCGTCTTTCAAGATCTGTTTTAGTATGTACCAATCAGACTGTTAGTGTCACTGAGGAATAGCCTTTTCTCAAACATGATTTCCAGTGTCTGCACAAGTTGTGACATGCTAATGCACTCTGTTTGTAGTTTTTCAATAGAATACAAACACATAGTATAAGATAGGGCCAGTGTTGGTGTCTCCCTTATCTATCTTGTGACTGCTTTCTTAGACTGCAAGAAAATCTGGAGCCCGCAGTCCTCACTGGAAGCTGCTGTGATTCTGTTGCCATTGACATGGTTAATCTCTCCATGCTGGTATCTATTGTCAGTTGTGGCACAGATGTGTTTGGTTCTGAGGCAAGTGGATCAAGTCGTTGCACTGTGCTTTTAATTATCATGTTTGCTACTCTCACTTACATTTTACAGGCATAATAATAAAAGCTAGACTATTTCTTTGGGAGAAAAGAGTCATATTAAATTTAATTTTAGACTTTCCAAAACAAATGAAATATTATTGAAATTAATATCTGTTTTTTAGCATGTAGCATTTGATGGTGTATTGTCATGGTATAAATTTCCCC
This sequence comes from Apodemus sylvaticus, assembly GCF_947179515.1. Classification (NCBI taxonomy): domain Eukaryota; kingdom Metazoa; phylum Chordata; class Mammalia; order Rodentia; family Muridae; genus Apodemus; species Apodemus sylvaticus. The sequence continues at coordinate 150,559,368 of NC_067472.1, read as the reverse complement.
TTGAAAGAAACTTCTTTGTTAGCTTCTTTAGATTTCTAGGCAGATTGTTAGTGATGGTTAGTTCTGTAGGAGGTCCATTAACTTCTTGTAAGGGGGATATATAGGCTTGATACTAGAAATACCATTGAAGCAGTGTTGCCCGTGATTGGAGGGTTCGGTGTCTGCCTTGAGAATTAAAAACTAAGAAATATTTTTGTTTACAACTAAATTGTTAAAAAATAAACACATTTTTAAAGATGAAATAAAGAATTAGAGAACAAATTGTTAACACACACAGGGATGCCCCAAAATCAGTAAGCTGAATGTTATAACATATTTACAGAGGACCCTGTGCAGACTATTGTACATTCTGGAACAGAGAAGTCCACAAAGGCATTCCATTAGCGCTCTTCTCTCTCTCTCTCTCTCTCTCTCTCTCTCTCTCTCTCTCTCTCTCTCTCTCTCTCTCTTTCTTGTGCACTCGCACTCTCTCTCTTTGGTTTTCCTTTCAACATGTTGGGATTTAAGATTTTTAAGGTATTACCAAATTGTAGTCATGTGGTAACTCATGCCACCAGAACTCTTAAGGTTTTGTGAAGGTTGTTGCTTCTCAAGCAGTGTTAATTACTACAGTTATAGCATAACAGTACTATATCATCCACCTTTTGATGCTTTACTTGTGTAGCATAAATTTAATTTGGAATAATATCTCTTGAAAATACTTTCATTATTTAAGTTTTTCTGCACTAAGACTTTTGTTTCCATATACAGATATAAATATAAGCTTTATTTAGGTGAAGTATAGTGTTGACTATTATACATACACATTGTATATGTGTAATTATACTTAGTTTCTGGGATTCTTTTTGAATTATGCTACCCAGTGAATTACTCTTGTCTGTCACTAAGAATATCTTTAATAATTGTTATCTTCTTGGAGTAGTATTTTTACTAATGTAGATATTTAATTTTTCACTATCAGAAATATATATTTGTATAGAGAAAATAAATGCTTATATCATATATAAAATAATAATTTTCACACATAGTATTTATATACAAATGGATATGTACAACATGATACTTTTATGATAATAACGTGCAAAATGCCATACATTATAAGTCATAATAAACTACATACATTACTACTAAATATAAACTAGCTCTAATGGTTTAGAGTATGGAGATTTCATTATTCGAAGAGTATATGTAAACAAAAACACATAAGTATTTATCTGTCTATATATCTATCTTTCTATCTATTTATCTATCTATTTATCTATCTGTCTATCTATCTATCTATCTATCTATCTATCTATTTATCTACATGTTATTTATATAATATAAAAATATACTATATATGTTTGATATATATTCATATATGTGTGTATATTGTTTATATATATTTTATATATAAAATATATACATATATTTACAAAAATATTGCTACATTCTAAGAAAGGATACCTAATTTTATATATTTTGTATTTATAAATGTAATTTATTATGTATTATAATGCATTTTATATTACATATTGCAATTACAAATAAATTGTTAAAAATAAACACATTTGTAAAGATGAAAAAAGAATTAGAGAGTAAAATTTATGTTCTATATTGTATGTATATAAATAAGCATATAAATCTGATAAAGTGTTTATATACTTCCTATGTCATATAAATATATACATTTATGATTATGTTTAATAACGATTTTTGGTACATTCTTAGTTCTTCTAAACCTAATCCACTTATTTCTCCCTACTTCAAGATCTATCCCCATTCCTGATTAAATATTTACCTTCTAATACTCTTTCTATATTATATTTTATCACATATACTCTAATACTTTTACTCTGTACTCACTAATATAATCTAGTATATAAATTTTCAAATAACATTTATATGTATATTTCACAATGGTTCAACCTTTCTATAGACTCTGATTTTTCCAAACCCGGTCATACCACAATTTACATAAAATTGCTGCCTCCAGAAATCCCCTTTCTAATTTTATTTACAAAATATTATACACACATTTCTGTCTAAATGAGTTACTCTATGCCAATGACTAGTTTTCAGTACTACATTTTCAACATGGGTTCCATAAAACCTCACAAAACAAAAGACAGAATATAGGATCCTCATATGGAGAGAACAGGGAGTATTTGTATTTTTCAGATATGAATGATATCACTCAATATTATAGGTTCTTTTCATTTTATCTTTCTACCTGCAAGTTTCATTTTGTTACTATTTAACTTCATTTAACTGTATGTGGTGCACTCATACTTATTTTTATATAAATATATGGATGGAATTATGGTAGTGATTATTCATGTATATGGGTATGTATATGTTTGTTTAACACACATATATGTACAAAGAGCACCTATGCAAAGTCAGAAGAAAAATGTTCCTAAATCTCCTATAACTTACTTTGTTTTCTGAGATATACTCATACATTCAGTAAACTATAAGGAGACATATAGGAGAGAGAGAGAGAGAGAGAGAGAGAGAGAGAGAGAGAGAGAGAGAGAGGGGAAGAGAGGAAGAGAGGGAGGAGGGAGAGGAAGAAAGGAATCTTATTTTTGTGTACAAATTACACATATATGTTGGAATCACAATGTCAACATACAGGTATATAATGCATTGCTATGTGATGAGAATTGTTAACATTTAGAATTTCTGATTCATTTATACAATCTGTGCATGGATGAACTTCAATTTACACCCTAGCCATGATGAAAGGTATAGAATTTGGAAAGATAAAATATCTAAATACAATCAGGAATAAGAAAGAATAGATGATAAATACTAATTAGTGAGGAGAAAAAAGCCAGCACAAGACTTTTAATCTTAGAACTCACTGAATGTGTTATACTTCCACAAGCAGGGCCCCACCGTCTAAACAATAACAAACAGATCCACTGTCTAGTAACCAAGTGTTAAAATAATTCAATCTATGAGGAGCACTTCCCATCCAATCTATCAGAGGTACTCCCTGGCCTGTAATTACTGCCAATCCAGTTCAACCACTCGCATTCTTCAGGAAAATATCATGACAGTTGTGAATCCATTAAGGAAACTAAATGCTGAATAGACCAAGGGCTGGGCACATAATATTTGCCCGCAGCCTAACTTTGTGCATAAAGTAAATGAACACTGCACATTCAGGGACAGATAATTTCCTGTTCATACGTCGAACAAAATGATTTAAAAAAAAAACTTTCAGCAAACAATGTTTTCATTGTATAGCCCTAACTAATTGGTGCTGAGTATGTAGACCTGGCTATTCCTTACCTCACAGAGATTTTCCTTTCCTTCCTACTTCAGTATTTAAGGCATATTCCAGTCTACATGGCATCAATCTTCATCTTTATCTTCTACATTATTTGGCATGTATCTTCTAAAATCTGCCATGCTCATTTAAAACAATTACATTAGGTAAGAAGTACAGACTTTCGTATTTTGATAACATTTCCCCCCAGGTAGTCATTGAGGATTCCATGCTGGATAAGTTGCAGTAGACAAGTGAGCTTCCTGAATATAGTTCAACTTTTGTTGAAATGTAATGGGTGTAACAGAGAAAGGTAAAAACCAAGTCCTTCATCTTTGGGTGGCTACTCACTGCTGCTGTGCATTCTCATGTTTATCATTGCTGTATTCTTCATATTTCTACCATGTTGTGATTAGACTGGTGAGAACATCACTGACTACAATTTGTTGTGATTGCCTCCTGGGAGATATCCCACAGCATGGAGCAATTGTCCTGTAGATCAATTTGAAGGTTTACTTTCATAAGTTAATGTTGTGTGGATGAATTTATGATTTTAAAGAGTAAATTATTTGATTCAAATAGATTTAAGAAGTTATAGCAGTTTATAGAAAGTTTAAGGTTATTGTTTATGTTGTATATTCAGAATGATGTAATAAAGTTAGAATTAAGAGTAGATTGTGTCCCAACCATTGTATAGTATAAAGAAGGAAAGCCTTAAGACTACTTAACAGTTGAATAAAAAGAAAGGAAATAAAGATGATATAGTTGCAGGTTGGTTCTGAATTATAGGATCTTCTTACCTATCTATGTAGCCACAAAATTTGGTGATCACTATGGAGGACAGAGTGATACAAAAAGAGGAAATAAATAAATTATAAGAATAGAGAATAGAAAACTATTCAGTTTTGCTCAAAATGTAATCTGATAAATGATTTTTTTCTTGGTGAGTACAAATTGTCATCATCTAGGTATAGGAAAAAACTGGTTACTGCTGACTGGCTTGCTTAAACTTTGATCATCAATGAGAAAAGAAATATTACTTTGGCATTAAGATGAATTCAAGGAGAGAATTGCCATTCCAATAATTCAATCTTTACTACCCAAAGGAAACATGAACTGGGTAATTAATTACTGACACCTCAAACAGACTTCACTTTACCCTGTAGTTTCAATAGTACTCTGAAACATTCATTACTCAAGTCTCCCTACGCTTCAGGAATAAACATTGAAAGTTTATTTGTCTGCCTGAACAAGGCCTTGCTTTTTTTACTGTTTTGCAATTTCATGAAATTATGTCCCATTCTAGTCTAAAGACTTTGAATATGATCTAACTTACCTACAGTTGATTAAATAATGATTGTTCTTCCCCCACTGACTGACTTTCAATATTTCAAAAGGGTATTGAAATATTACGTGTATAGTCTCAGTTACTATGTTAATATCTGTCCCACTCATGTTTTCTTCTAAGAGACATTCCTGGGAAACTTCAATTTCAATGATCAAGTTGATATAACGGTTCTTGTCATTTGACACATGTTGACTGTTTGTTTTCTCAGTGGTATGATTTGTAAATCACCTGATTTCCTAACTTCTACAATAATCAGGATGCTCATAGCCAATCCCAGGACAATACTATAATAGAGCTGGATTTAAGAGACTCTTTTATATTTATTTTGAAATTCTATCCCTTGGGGTATTGTGATAAGACCTACCTTTAATCTCATTACATGTGTGGAATAATCAATTGGATGTCGTTTACTTAATGGCCACATTCATCTGTAGAGCAAGCAATAGACCAGCCAAATCTTTCTGTGTCAGAACAGTAACAAGATCAATATTAACAATTATCATTGTCAATTTAACCAATTCTGATACATAATACTCACAAACTGCTACAATTTCCTCTACAGGTTTATTTATAGGGGCACTGGCTGTATTATGAATGATATATTATCCCTTTAACAATAATAACATTTGAACCTGAATAATTTTTTCATGTCTTCCTTTTCGCTCTCTGATCATTTGCATTGGTCGCAAGATTTTGGTCTCAAAAGAGGAATATTTAGTAAACTTAGAAATTTTATTATCTTTCCATTGTATACTTAAAATATTAAATACTGCAATTACTCTGTTGGGGTCACAAACACATTCAAGCCCAGGATTCAAAATGAGAATCACACGAATCATTCTGCATATGAAGGAAATATGGTCTACATTGCTATACATATTACAAGGTCACATAGGGCTACATAGTAAGACACTACTTCAAACCAACCAACAAAAAATGAAAATAGGCAAGTCAACATCCCACCCTTCTTTTTTATATATTACTGTCAAATTACAGGCTAAAAATAACCATCTCATGGATTGCAGAGCAAATTCTTTCCACATAGTTCATATATAGCTCTATGTCTTACTGTCCAAGAATAAGGCCACTGAACAGCTGCCACAGATTGCATATGATCCTTGTCAATATACAATACATTTGTACATGGTGATGTTAAATTAGTCAATCAATAGTTGTAGTGATATCAGCACACTTACAATGTAGACCCTATTTGTTGCAGAGGAATACGTTTCTATAATATGTATAAGGAAGTGTCCAAACTGGAATTATCCCTAAGATCATTCCATTTGCAGATGTTTTACATATAATGATGTGTCATCACACATATGATAAAGAATATACTACAACCAATGTATCAAAGGGGCACATCATCACATGGGAAACAGGGAGAGGCACCTGTCACTAATTGTCCTAGGTTCATAGCAACCTCAGTCATGTCAGCACTGTTTATATGCTCCCTTCATCATATAGAAGCCATAGACCCACTACTCCCAAACTTTCTTTGATAATATCAGTCACTGTTCCTTAATCAGTTAAATTGCATGCACTCCTGGGATCAATAATTTATACATGAATTTTCATCACTATAATGTCAATGAATAGTCTTTGATAATTTTACATTTATTTCTGTTATTCAATATATGAGGGTTTTTTTCCCATTATTCTCATAGGATGGGGAAGGGCATCATAAGTTACATGGGTAGGGAATTGGGGGAGATATAGAAGTTTGGGTGGAAAATAATATACATATATATATACATATATACATTATATATATATATATATATATAATTGTCATTGTCATTAACATATGTATATATATATATGTATATGTTTATATATATATGTAAATGTTTATATATATATAAATATGTCATTGTTATATGTTTAAAAATCTTTGGGTATTTGCCCAGGAGTGGTATAGCTAGGTCCACAGGAAATATTATGTCCAGTTTTCTGATGTACTGCCAGGCTGATTTCCAACCCCAAAGAAGAACAATAGACAATATCTAGTAACTAGAGCTCACCAGAGCTCCCAGGGACTAAACCACCAAGCAAGAATTACACAAGTAGAGATCCATGGCTCTGGCTGCATATGTAGCAGAAGTTAGCCTTATTGGAAATCAATGGGAGGAGAAGCCCTTGGTCCTGTGAAGGTACAATGTGCCAGCATAGGGAAATTTGTGTGCCGGGAGGCAGAAGTGGGTAGGTGAGAGGGGGAACATCCTCATACAAGCAGGGGAGCAGGGATGGAGTAGGGGCTTTCCAGGTGGGAAACATTTGCATTTAAAATGTAAATAAAGGAAATATCCAATAAAAACATATTATGTTACAAACAAACATATAAAACAAGAATACCCCTGAAAAAGACAAACCCATACAGAAAACCCCATGAAGTCTCAGCCCTATAAAGAGTATTAAATGCAACTCTATTGAATTGGGAGTGTGAGGTGGTGTTTTCCAGGCATATGCACAATAATTGGCTGTTCAATGGCAACTGTTCAGCCCTAAAAAAATATACATGTAACACTATTCAGAGTAAACAGTTTATATACAGAAATACACACACACACACACACACACACACACACACACACACATATATATATAATTAAACATATCCATCCATTAATTTGGGAATGGGGAAAGAGTTCAGTAAATTAATGGAGGTGCTAGAGAGTGATGTAGATATACTGGGAGAGATGAAATGGAAAACCGATTAACTAAAATATTTTAAAATTATTTTTGATATAAAAAATATATCATTGTTTAAGCCCATGAAAGATGGACCAGCCAGAGAAGGGACTCGCTGTCAAGTCAAAAGTCTTGAGTTAAATCTCCAGCATCCATGTGGTGGAATAAGAGAAATGCCTACTTTAAGTAGTACTTAAACTCCCACACATGGCTATGAAATTTGTGTGTGGTGGCACCTGTGGGTATTTTTGTGTGTACATGTATGTGTATATGTATTATATATGTATCATATATATAATCATATATATTATATGATTATAATAATACACTAATATTAATAAATAAATGTGTTTTTAAATGGAAATAATTTAATTTTTGTCCAATTCTGTGGGTGTGTATGCATTCATTATGCATGAGCATTAAAAATTATTTTGAATTTCGGTAGTTAGTATGGTTTTCAAAAGAGTTTATTTGTATAGACCTCCTGGCTATCCAGGATCTTGCTACACAGCCTAGCCTGTTCTCACACTCAATAAGATCCATGTGCATCTGCTTTATGAGGTCAGAGATTAAAGTCAAGTGTATGCATGCCTTGCTGAAAAGTGTATTTACTCTGCAAAATCTTTCTATATTTTTCCTTCATTCATCTTTTTTTTCTCAATTATAAATGTTCTTTAGCTGGGTGGTGGTGGTGGCACATGCCTTTGATACCAGCACTTGGGAGGCAGAGGCAGGAAGTTTTCTGAGTTTGAGGTTGGCCTGGTTTACAGAGTGAATTCCATGATAGTCAGAGGTACACAGAGAAAACCTGTGTTGAAATAAACTGAAAAAAAAGTTCTTTAATATCAGAATTCTCTGTGCATAACAAGAGAATTCCTAGAAATTCCTAGAAAGTGTAGAGGAGCAGAAACCATAATCAGGATAGATTATGTAAGAAAATGATCTATTTTCTTTTTTTAAATTTTTTATTAAATATTTGCTCTATTAACTTTTCAATGTTAACCCCTTCCACATTTCCCCACCCAAAACCCCCTATTCCTATCTTCCCTCCCCCTGCTCACCCCAGCCCCAATTTCCTCACTTGCATTCCCCTATTCTGGGAAATCAAGCCTTCCCAGGATCAACGTCCTCTCCTTTCATTGATGTCTGAAATGGTTATCTTTGCTACATATGTAGCTGGAGCTATGGATCTTTCCATGTGTACTCTTTGGTTGGTGGTTTAGTCCCTTGGAGCTCTAGGGTACTGGTTGGTACATATTATTGTTCCTCCTATGGGCCTGCAAATCTTTTCAGCTCCTTGAGTCCTTTCACTACCTGGTCCTTTGGGACCCTATTCTCATTATATTGGGTGGCTCTAAGACATCTGTATTTTCAACTTTTCAATAAGGATCAAATTATCCTTCCTCTTCTCTTTTGTTTCCTTCCTTCCTCCATCCCTCCCTCTCTCCCTCCCTCCCTCCCTCCCTCCCTTCTTTGTCTTTCTTCCTTTCTTTCTCTCTTTCTCTCTTTCTCTCTCTCTCTCTTTCTTTCTTTCTTTCTTTCTTTCTTTCTTTCTTTCTTTCTTTCTTTCTTTCTTTCTTTCTTTCTTTCTTTCTTCCTTTCTTCTCTCCCTTCCATTCATTCCTTATTCTTCATTCTCTCTCTCTCTCTCTCTCTCTATCTCTCAAACACACACACACACACACACACACACACACAAAGAAAGAAAAAAAACAGGGTAGTATATATCACCCCCGATCCTATATTTTACATTTTACACAGAATGAACTTGGCCTCATGATCCCCATGCTACCACCACTTGAATCCAAAAATGACAACAGATTACCACAAGTCTCTATTTATGGATATAACCTTGTTTTTTGTGCATGCTAAGCAAGAACTCTAAAAACTATGTGATGATATTGCACTGGTTATATAAATCAAGTTTAGTGTTGCACCCCATGCTCAAAAACAATTTCTAAAACAACACAATTTATATATAAATATAAAATATGAATATTTGTACAATATAACATAAATAATTAAGTTTTTCATGATAAATGTTGGTTTGGGTTTTCAAAAATGGGGCTTATGTGTATGAAACAATCTGTCCAAGGTCTTGATCTATAGACCAGCAGTTTAGAAACTGTCTGTTCTTATATATATATATAATGAATATCATATGTATACCATACATAAAACATATATATTATATATGCATTATATATGTCATATATATATATATATGTATATATATATATGTATATATATCATATGTGTGTTTGTGTATGTGTGTGTGTCTTCTTAGATATATTAGCTACTTTTACCCATTTCCTCTATTAGTTCAAATGATCAAGAAAGAATGTGAATTTCTATTTTTCATTGGATAGTTTATCTATTTAAATTTCAAATGCTATCCCCCTTCCCATTTGCCCCTCAGTAACCCTCCTATCCCAAACCCTATCCCATGCTTCTATGAGGGAGCTCCCCCACCCACATAGTCACTTCTACCATGCCTCGTTACCATTCCCTTACTTTTGGTATCAAGTCTTCACAGGAACTAGGCCCTCCTTTCCCATCTAACCAATCCTCTGCTACATAAGTAGCTGGATCCATGGGTCCCTCCATGTGCAATCTTTGGTTTGTGTTCTAGTCCCTGGGCACTCTAGGGTCTCTGGTTGGTTGATCCTATTCAGTGTCCTTATTTTTATTGGATATTTTACTTATTTAGATTGCAAATGATATCCCCTTTTCAATTCTCCCTCCATAAGCTCCTTATGACATCCCTCATATTCCTGCTTCTATGAGGGTGTGCCACTGTGGATTAAAATGGTGGCCTGCATCTGGCTGAGACTTGGGCCACTGGGCAAGACAGATGCAGGGTGTTTGATTGAGTGCACCCCACCAGGAGGACATATTGCCAGTCTTGGGCACCACAGATGCTACTGGATGCCTTGGAATAGCTGAGAAAAGGGTGGTGGCCTGAGGGACTTGATCTAACCTGGGCCTGAAGGGTAAAGAAGGATAGAAGAGCTATGGTTGTATATTATGAGAACAAGAATCCTTGGCTTGATTAGTCAGCACTTGACTTGTCTTGGTAGAGACAATGTCTAGGAGTATATGAAAGCATCCTGTGTGAGATTAAACTCAGATCTTTAGAAGATGACCAGCTCCATTGCTCCAGCACCAAGGGTCCAGATACGAAGAGGCAATCAATGTTTTTTTTTTTTTAATTGAACCAGAACGTATGTGCATTTTATTTTATTTATTTATTGATTTTTATTAGATATTTTATTTTTATTAGAAATTTGTTTTATTTACATTTCAAATGGTATTCCCATTCCTTTTTGCCCATCCAAAAAAACACTATCCTATCTTCCTTGCCCGTGCTTGCCCCGTACTAATTTTCTGAGCTGGCATTCCCCTACATTGGGGCATCAAGCCTTCACAGAATCTCATCTCACATTTTCACAGGACTCTAATCTCATTGATGTCTGAAAAGGCCATCTTCTGCTACATATGAACTTGAGTCATGGATCCCTCCATGTGTACAATTTGGTTGGTGGATTAGTCCTTGGGGTTACCAGGGGGTACTTGTTGGTACATATTATTGTTCCTCCAGTGGGCTTGCAAATCTCTTCAGCTCCTTGGGTCCTTCCTCTAGCTGTTTCATTGGGGATCCTATGCCCAATCTATTGGTTGATTGTGAGTCATGGGTATCTTGATCTACCTTCTAGGAAGGATCAAAGAATACATACTTTGGTCTTTATTCTTCTTGATCTTTATGTGGTCTATGAGTGGTTTCTCGGGTATTCTGAGCTTTGGGGCTAATACTTAAGTATTTATTTATTGGTAAGTAAATACCATGTGTGTGTGTTTTTTTTGGTTTTTTTTTGTTTTTTTTTTTTTTTTTTTTTTTTTTTTTTTGTAATTGGCTTACCCCATTCAGGATAATATTTTCTGTTCCATTGTTTTACAGCATTTGTTGCAACCAGAGAGTTGTGAAGAGTGAAAAATAGAGGCCGGCCATAGCCACGTAGAGAGAGGGGTAAGAGAAAAGAGCCCAACAGGGTAAGAACAAAGCAAGCAGAAAGCACAAGGAAAAGTAAGAGAAGTGACAGGTGCAAACAGCCCCTTTTATAGTGGGTCATGCATACCTCAATGTTGCCAGGTAACTATAGGAAAGAAACTCTCTGTCTGTTGACTGGTAACTCTAGGGGTGGAGTCCAGATAGAACTGAGCACAGTGCATTGCACTACATGAATGATGGCCAAAGAGATATGGAACTAGGGCCTCCAGTCAGGAGCCTAGTGTGTGAGAGCATGGAAAATGGCTTCCTGTCCTTAGAAATATCTCGATGGTCTCCAGCTTGTACACCTAGCTCAACCAGAAAAGAGACTGCATTTCAAGATCATACATGTCCCCACATAACCACCAACACTTGCGTCCCTGCCCTTGCATTCCCCTACACTAGGACATTGAGCCTTCACAGGATCCATAATCTCTTCTCCCATGGATGCCCAAAAAGTCTATCCTCTGCTACAGATACACAAGCCATGTGTCGCTACTTGTGTAATTCTTGGCTGTTAATTTCAACCCTGGTATCTCTGGTGGGTTGATATTGCTGTTCTTCCTATGGAATTACCAACCCCTTCAGCTCCTTCAGTCCTTTCTCTACCTCCTCAATTGGGACACTGTGTTCAGTTCAATGGTTGTTTGTGAGCATCTGCCTTTCTATGTCAGGCTCTGATCTACCCTTTCTGGAGGCAGCTGTATCAGGTTGCTTTCAGCATGCACTTCTTGGCATCCAAAATAATGTCAGTATTTGGTGACTGTATATGAGGTCAATTCCCAAGAGTAACAGTCTCTGGATAGCCTTCCCTTCATTCTCTGCTTCATATTTTATTTCCACATTTGCTCCCATATATATTTCATTACCACTCTAAGAAGGACCAAAGCACCCACACTTTGATCTTCTTTCTTTTTGATCCATGTTGTCTATGAAGTAGCTTTTGGACTGATATCAACTTATCAATAAGTGTATACAAATTGTGTTCTTTTGTGCTTGAGTTACATCACTCAGAATGATGTTTTCTTTTTTTTTAATTTTTTCCTTTATTGATAATTTTTTTCTATTTAAATTTCAAATGATTTCCCCTTTTCTGGTTCCATACTCCCCGCAAGTCCCATAAGCCCCCTTCCCTCCCCCTGTTCCTCCATCTATCCCTTCACACTTCCCTGTTCTGGTATTCTCCTATACTGTTGCATTGAGTCTTTCCAGAGCCAGGGGCCACTCCTCCATTCTTTTTGGACATCATTTAATATGTGGATTATGTATTCGGTATTCAAAGTTTCTAAGCTAATATCCACTTATCAGTGAATGCATGCCATGACTGATCTTTTGAGACTGTGTTACCTCACTTAGTATGATGTTCTCCAGCTCCATCCATTAGTCTAAGAATTTCATGAATTCATTGTTTCTAATGGCTGAATAGTATTCCATTGTGCAAATATACCACATTTTTTTGTATCCATTCCTCAGTTTAAGGTCACCTGGGTTCTTTCCAGCTTCTGACTACTACAAATAGGGCTGCTATGAACATAGTGGAGCATGTGTCCTTATTACAAGATGAAGAATCCTCTGGGTATATGTCCAGGAGTGGTATAGCAGGGTCCTCAGGAAGGGTCATGCCCAGTTTTCTGAGGAACCGCCTGACAGATTTCCAAAGTGGTTGCAACATCTTGCAATCCCACCAGCAATGGAGGAGTGTTCTTTCTCCACATCCTTGCCAACACCTGCTGTCTCCTGAGTTTTTGACCTTAGCCATTCTGACTGGTGTGAGGTGAAATCTCAATGTTGTTTTGATTTGCATTTCCCTAATGATTAATGATGTTGAACATTTTTTAAGGTGTTTCTCAGCCCTCAGATGTTCTTCATGTGAAAACTCTTTGTTTAGCTCCATACCCCACTTTTTAATGGGGTTATTTGGTTCTCTGGGTTCTACCTTCTGTCGGATTTAGGGATGGTGAAGATCCTTTCCCATTCTGTTGGTTGACGCTTTTTCCTTTTGACAGTGTCCTTTGCCTTACAGAAACTTTGTAATTTTATGAGGTCCCATTTGTCAATTCTTGATCTTAGAACATAAGCTATTGTTGTTCTATTCAGGAACTTTTCCCCTGTGTCCATGTCTTCAAGGGTCTTCCCCGGTTTCTATTCTATTAGTTTCAGTGTGTCAGGTTTCATGTGGAGAGTGTACATGGAGTTGCCCATGGCTACAGACACATAGGCAGTAGAGGATGGACTTGTTGGACATCAAAGGGAGGAGAGGCCCTTGGTCTTAGAAAGGCTCAGTTCTGAAGTGTGGAGGAATGCCAGGACAGGGAAGTGGGAGAGGGTTGATTGGGAAAAGGGTGAGGGTAGATAGGTTATGAGACTTTATTGAGGGGTCAGTGAACCAGGAAACGGGAAGAAATTTAAAATGTGAATGAAGAATATATCTAAAAAAAACCCCTCAGGAGGCTTCAGGTGCTCCTGAGGATGTGGAGAAAGAGGAACACTCCTCCACTGATGGTGGGATTGCAAGCTGGTAAAACCAATCTGTAAATGAGTCTTGTATTTCCTCAGAAAACTGGGCATGATACTACCAGAATACCCTGCTATACCACTCCTGGATATATACCCAGATTATTCCCCAGCATGTAATAAGGACACATGCTCCACTATGTTCATAGCAGCCCTATTTATAATAGCCAGAAGATGGAAAGAACTCAGATGTCCCTCAACAGAGGAATGAATACAGAAAATGTGGTATATTTACACAATGGAATACTACACAGCTATTAAAAGCAATGGATTCATGAAATTCTTAGGCAAATGGGTAGAATTGGAAAATATCATCCTAAGTGAGATAACCCAATCACAAAAGTACACACATGGTATGCACTCACTGATAAGTGGATGTTAGCCCAGGAGTTCTGAATACCAATGACTCAATTCACATGTCAAATGATGCCCAAGAAGGAGGAAGAACAAAGTATGGATATCCTGGTCCTTCTTAGAAGGGGGAACAAAATATCCACAGAAGGAGATAAAGAGACAAAGTGTGGAGCAGAGACTGAGGGAAATATCATTCAGAGTTTATTCCACCCAGTGATCCATCCCATATACAGTTACAAAACTCAGACACTATTATTGATGCCTGTAAGCACTTGCTGACAGGAGCCAGATAGAGTTGTCACCTTCAAGTTTGATGTTTTTAATGTCCTGTAAAAGAAATATGTGATACCTTCAACAATGTGGTCTAATCTTCATATTTCTTTGGGAATCAAAAATAATTGCACCAACTTATTATTTGTAGTTATGTTTTGGTTCCTATGACAAATAATTCCTACAGAAGTAATCTTTATCAATGAAATTTGCATTTTGTAGCCATATATTCTCAACTCACTCACCATCACTGAGAAAAGACAAGGCATTAATTCAAGGCAGGAACAAATGGCATGAACTTACGCAAAAGCCCTGCTGGAGCTTTCATTTTTCTCCCTGTGGCTAATACATAATATATCTTTATACACACCAGGTTTAGCTGACCATGTATTACCATAAATACCTGGTTGTACCTCACAAAGTGTTGATGGTCCCCTCTATCAAATATATAGTAAGAAAATGACGCATATACTTTTATGCAAGCAAACTTGTAGATGCTGTTCAAGTAGGCTTCTCTAATCACAAATAACTAAAATTGAGTCAAATTGAAAAAAAATGACAAGAATAATATGCACATATAACGTACCTAATACATTTCATAAATTACAGAATATATGTACATAATTGCTATGTACTTCTGACCTGTGGATAAGATTTCAAAGTTCAGGAAAAAAAGGCACAATTCAATGAACAGTTGATTTTACATACATAACAAATGACAAACTACTGCATCTCAAATATCTTTCTGTTTTTAATGTACTCAAACACATATATTTATAAACCTTTTTAGATTCCAAACCAAAATTTATTTTTATGGCCTTTAAAATACAGAAAGGATGATAAAATAATCTGCATAATTACTACAACTGTTGAACATTTCTTTATAACTCTTCCATTAATTAAATAAATATAGATTATAGTTCTGACCACTGTGTATATAATTATGACTTGAATATCAGTATAGGTATATACATGTTATAATGTACCTGTGAAATTCAGAGCTTAACTTCTGGCAACTGGTTCAGTTTCTTCCCTGTGTCTTTCAGATATTTAATTTAGGTCTCTAAGCTTGCATGACAGATTCATGGCATTGCATGATTATATGTTCTCTATCATTTCACGTTTTTCTCAATAATATATAAGTATTAATTTTACATCCCAATCACTGACTGCTCTATGTTCTGACCTACACACAGTCCTTCCTTCCACACCTCCATCTTCTTAGCTTTGGAGAGGCAGGATTCCTCACTGGGTATCCTGCTAACATGCCACCTCAAATCTATGAAGGTCTAGGTTCCTCCTCTCCCACTGAGCTCTAAAAGAACCCTGGACAAAGGAATGGACTCCACAAACAAATTTAGGATCAGCTTCCACTCCAAATGTTATAGGACCCACCTGAAGACTGAGCTCCACATCGGATACAATTTGCAGGAGGCCTAAATCCATCCCATGTAAAATCGTTCATGGGTGATTCAGTCTCTGAGGCACCTGAGTATCCACATTCGTTGATTGTATTCGTGTTTCTGTGCATTCACTCACCCTTTCTGAACACTCAATCCTTTCCCCAAAACTTCTAAGTGATTCCCTTCACTTCAAATAAAGTTGTGCTGTATGTATCTGCATCTGTTTCTCTATCATGCTGTGTGAAGTCTTTCTGAGTAGAGTCATCCTACATTTCTGTGTGGAAGCATCACAGAGTATCAGTAATAGTGTCAGGGATTGGTGCTTGTCCATGATATTTATCTCAAGTTGACCAGGTTATTATTTGTCTATTACCTGGATATCTACTCCATCTTTGTCCCTGCATTTCTTTCAGATTGGACATATTTGGGAAGAAAGTTTTCAGTGTTGGTTGGTCTGCTTGTTCCTCCAACTACATTCCTGCTTGGACACTGGGATTAACTCCTTCTGCCTCCATATCCCTCAAGAGAGGAATTTAAATTACAACACATCCTTATCTTATGGTTTTTGTAATTTAACTACCTACTGGTCTGGGTTTTCTTCTGCTCTAGGGGAACACAGCCTCTCTTGTGCACAGGCTGAACTAGAAAGAAGAAAGTTTATCAGTGCCAGGTGGTTTGTAGAGGAACTTGATCTGCAAGAATGTTGATAAATGGCCTTATCCAGAGATGGTTTTCACCAAATCAGCTCTTGTTTATTTGGGGTAAGAAGAGTTACACAAATCTTGGGCCAAATATATGGCTTTGGGGGTGGTAAATATATATTATTAATTTGGATGAAGTGTGAGGAATGCTTCATTTGCATAAAGAATTCTAGGTGCTTCCATATCCTCACAGTGAGAGAAGAATATTGATCTGTTATTTGGCCATCAGACTACCTCGTTACCTTGAAAGTGATGGAGGTGTGGTAATATGCACTGGGACATGCAGGATCAATTAAAACCACTAGTTACAAATAACAGAAAGTCATTCATATTTAAGATCAATCATTGAAACAATAAACTACCCAACAGAAAAATACTAAATGTAAATGAAGGTTGAATGATTTTGAATGTCTTCCAATGGCATTTTTTTTTTAAAAAAAGAACTCTATATACAAGAGAAATAACATACTCATTGTTTTTTTTATTGATATATTTTTTTATTTACATTGCAAACAATTTCCCCTTTTCTGGGTCCCCAATCCCCGCAAGTCCCATAAGCCATCTTCCGTCCCCCTATTCTTCCATCCAAGCCTTCCCACTTACCTGTTCTGGAATACTCCTATACCCTTGCACTGAGTCTTTCCAGAACCAGGGGCCACTCCTCCATTCTTTTTGGACATCATTTAATTTGTGGATTATTTCCTGGATATACAAAGTTTCTAGGCTAATATCCACTTATCAATGAGTGCATACCATGATTGATCTTTTGAGACTGGGTTACCTCACTTAGTACGATGTTCTCCAGTTCCATCCATTAGTCTAAGAATTTCATGAATTCATTGTTTCTAATGGCTGAATAGTACTCCATTGTGTAAATATACCACATTTTTTGTATCCATTCCTCCGTTGAAGGACACCTAGGTTCTTTCCAGCTTCTGTCTACTACAAATAGGGCTGCTATGAACATAGTGGAGCATGTGTCCTTATTGCATGCTGAAGAATCCTCTGCATATATGCCCAGCAGTGGTATAACCGGGTCCTCAGGAAGTGACATGCCCAGTTTTCTGAGAAACTGCCAGACTGATTTTCAAAGTGGTTGCACCATCTTGCAATCCCACCAGCAGTAGAGGAGTGTTCCTCTTTCTCCACATCCTCGCCACCACCTGATGTCTCCTGAGTTTTTGACCTTAGCCATTCTGGATGGTGTGGGGTGAAATCTCAGCGTTGTTTGGATTTGCATTTCCCTAATGATTAATGATGTTGAACATTTCTTAAGGTGTTTCTCAGCTCTCCAAAGTTCTTCATGCGATAATTCTTTGTTTAGCTCAGTACCCCACTTTTTAATGGGGTTATTTGGTTCTCTGGGTTCTACCTTCTTGAGTTCTTTGTATATATTAGATGTTAGCCCTCTGTCGGATTTAGGGTTGGTGAAGATCCTTTCCCAATCTGTTGGTTGATGTTTTTTCCTTTTGACAGTGTCCTTTGCCTTATGGAAACTTTGTAGTTTTATGAGCTCCCATTTGTCAATTCTTGACCTTAGAGCATAAGCTATTGGTGTTCTATTCAGGAAAATCTTGACTATTAAGTCATATGGAAAGAGCATGTAAAAGACCAGTGGATGGAAAATGATTACTGAGGAAGACTGTGTCAAGAGGGATCAGTGATAAGACATCATCTTGAAAACAGAAGTCATGAGAAACACACTTCAGATGCAGAAAGGTGGGTTATGCTTATTGAAAAATTGTTCTTATTAAAATGGAATTGTACTTGAAAATGTGAATTTATGCTACAAAGGAAGTTCCACAATCTCAAGGGAATTTGATTGGCAAAATTTGATTGAGGAAAGGCTATTATTTCCTTAGTAAGTTTAAGGATATTTCACCTTTCAGCATTTTTTCAAAAATTTCTTTCCTTTCAAATATATCTCTATTTTCTAATAAACAACCCATATTTTTCATGATTTCTTCTATTAAGAATTGATGTATTTTACTCTGATTCCAAAATCATAATACCAAAATTGAATGCCAAATTCCTTGAAAATTCACTTTCACTTCAATATCTGATGTAGTTGGAGAGGCATTCTGAGATCTGTAGCATTTCTTATGAGCAAGGGGATTTCTTGGGGCAGGAAAAAGAAAAATATCCCATTGCTCATAAAATGGGGTGACACTAATTGTGTAAAATGTTCTGTAATTCTATCTAACAGGGTCCAGCCACTGCTGCACTGCCCCAGTTTTCTCAATAGTATGTCATTTATGTTTTCTCGAATTTTCTCCTGGAGATAAAATTATAGGAAATAGTTATATAAACTACTGTCATCTAAAGAACGTAGTGATTTTCCTTATATAAGAAGAAATAGTACATATCTCTGGACTCTTGCAATCAATGATCAACCCGTGGAAAATTCT
Organism: Apodemus sylvaticus; assembly: GCF_947179515.1. Lineage (NCBI taxonomy): Eukaryota > Metazoa > Chordata > Mammalia > Rodentia > Muridae > Apodemus > Apodemus sylvaticus. Next base: position 150,540,369 of record NC_067472.1, on the reverse strand, counting down.
TCAATCTCCTCTGAAGGTAATAACACCTTTCAAAATGTTTATATTACATTTTAAGGACATCAAAATTTAATACTTATATTTTCTATTGTCAATAAAACCTCTGTTTCTCCTGAGGAATTTCTCAACTGATAAACTACTAACTATAATTCTAGAGAAACAGCATTCAGTTAATGTCACCTATAAATCTCCTTACCGTGATCTGTGTTTCAAGTCACAGGGAAGCTGAGGCCATCATTCTTCTGGACACTTCAGACATTCCAGACATGTGATCCATTGACATATTTACAGTAACAATCAATAAAAAAATTCATTTTAAATATATGTTATTGCAATTGGCATAGATATAAAAAATAAAATCTACTTCAAAAATTCGTTCTAGCAAAACTGAGGAAGATTTTGGAAAATCATTTCATTCCATTACTTCAGACATTGGGAAATATCACATATCAGTCTAACTATGATTTTAATACTATGTTTATGTGACAGAAGAATCCCTTACTATAATGACCCCAGAAATATGGGTCTCTTCAATTTTGCCTCAGAAAATTTATCTGCTCTATATCTGGAAGTAGCAAAGATTTTCCCTGTAGAATATGCTAAGTAATGCGGTGAAGAAGGTCCTAGGGATATTCTCTAAAAAATTATCCACGTTTATATATTAATAAAATATTGAAATTCATTATATGACAAGATTTATAGTGTATACAGGTTTTATTCATGAGGAATAATGTTATGCTCTACATACAGGTCAGGTGTTTCTTCATGCTTATAAAGAGACGGTTGGGAAACCTGTATGAAGCAGGATTGAAGGAATTAAAATACTGTTGAGAAGGATAATAAACTAGAGCTTTATCTATTCTTAATATATATTAATTCAGGGCATAATCTAGATTTAATTTCAAAAAAGCAAAGTCTATATTTCCCTCGAACATCCAAATGTCTTTTTCTTTATTCTAATTTCTCTTCACCCTTGGCAGAAGTGCTGGAATGACTAAGGTCTTCTTTGAATGTGTCTTCAGGTGATGATGAAAGCACCCCGTTCCCTACATTGCATACCGGGAACACATTTTTGACATTTCTCAGTGTTATTGCAAACAAGACAAGCTAGAAAGTCAAACAAAATATGGGTCTTAATTGGAATGGTGATCTTATCCACTAAGACCCTCAAGTTGTCCCTTTCTGCATCAAAGCTCAGGCTGAGAAATAATACGTAGAGGACATAGTTCATGCTCCTGACATTTTGCTACTCACAGTGGAGCCTCCATTCCCATTGAAGCACCAAACACCTTTGCATTAGAGGGATAGACTTAGGATATCACTTACACTGCTCTGGGAAGAGACTCTGTAGCTTTTTCCCAGTCACTTCTCCCCTGGGAAAGAGTTCTATTAAAATTAAATTTCTATTTAATTTTCAGATGCACATTGCTCTTATCATCTCTATCTTCTATCCCAATCTAACATCCTTCCATCTCTCCTTTCATACTTCAGTTTCATGTCAAGGTCATATATTTGACTGCATATCCTGAACATTAATCCTGTCTGAGTCAAGAGAATACTCAAATATTATCCCAGCTCCATCACTTCGTCAGTCTTCAATTTTCCTGAAACCATGTATGTAATACCACTTGCTTTATGGCTTTTACTTTGAACTTAATTTTCCTTCCAGAGTTCTTCCTCAAAAATTATCTGTGCTGTTTCTATTATTTCCACAATACTCCCTCAGTAATCCTCACTTTCAGCTTTGAAACAATACAGCTTATGTCTACTTTATTTTCTTTGAACACTTGAGATTATTTATCTTAAGTGTGTGATTGTCAAAGTCTGGAGTAATAAGCTTTGCTTCCTCTTAGGAGTCTGCTGCTTTGTAGGAGTGGGACAAATGAGAATCTTGAAGGGAGAAGTGGGAACCTGCACTGTGCATACTCAGCATTTTCTTTGGATGCCTTGTGAGTAATGTCTTTTCAGCTGATGTATTTTGTCTATATCTTCTAGTAGAAAACATCTTCAAAATCTACTGATTCTTCATATTTAACCATTTTATTCTCTCTCTCTTCTTATTTCTTTTTCATTACACTAAATATAAAAGAGGAGATCAAGAAAAGCACATATTTTTTTCATTTAATGTCTTAGTCAGTATCCTCCAGAATTTCTTTTTTTTTCTTGAGATAAACATTGTTTATTGAATGTGATGGAGGAAATCTCAATTCAGAAATTTAAATACCTGAGCCCCAATACTTAAGGAAATACTACCAATATAGTTAGTGTTAACTTGAACTTTATGTAAATTCCCCAGATAGCAATCAACTCTAGAATTAAATAAAATCAAATCACAGAGTATGACAGCACATATTAATCCATAAAATATCATACCATAGATTAGTGCACAAATATTATACTGGTTTTTATTCTTAGATACTATTGAAATGGTTATTCTCCCTTTCAACTTGATGTGATCTAGAATCTCCTGAGAGACAAACTTCTGTCATCCTTGAACACAGCAGAGTCAACAAGTTAATTGAGGTAGAACATCTCCCTTTGGAGAAGAAAAGGTTGAGGATTCTAAGGACTGGCCTCTTCCCTAAAAAATTGGCTTTCTGGGCCCAAGGAGGAAACTCTACTATCCAATGTACAGAGATCTTCCTGCACATATAGAGATATTAATGTAACCATTGTTTTTAAATATAACAAATGCTGTCAGACATCCACTGACAACTTAGACAAATACAACACTACAGCATTGTAGTGTGACTGGAAATTTTGCTAGTAGGAATCAATATTTGAAAGGTATCTTTAAAAATCAAGAAGGCAGAAATAACTTTTAAGCAAGTGTTTAACTTTTCCAGCACTGGCAGAAGCTGCAGAAGGACTGATCTGCAGTAGCACAGCCTGTTTAAGCATAGACATCCTCTTGTCATAGTATGGTATGAATTGATATATTACCACACTTATTTTCTCAGTCCTACATTGAAACAAATTTAGCTACATAGAGATAGCTTCTGAAAGTTCTGCCATGGGATAGGATGCCAGGTATTTCCATATGAATTCAAAGCTGCCTTTTGATTTTTGCATTTTTTCCATAGCACACAGTGCAGATTGTTAAATTCAAAGCACATTTATCAATTACATATTAATTTCCCATTCCCATGTAGAATTTTACTTGCAGGAAAGGTTATTACTAAGTCATGATATATTTACATTTAATGGAACTAATTGAATACATGAACATTTAAATCAGGAGCCTTTCTAAATTTCTGTTTTGCTTTCATTTCCATATTGAGCAGGTATTTAAATCACCAAGGCTTAAATTTGCATAGAAGACCCTAAATGACTTTTCTGCTTGTGAAAGCAAATACTGCTCTGTAAGAGGATTTCCCACAACCATGTGAGGAATGTCAAGACTACATGGAACTTCCATCGTGGAATATAAATATATATACCTCTACACATATGCAGAGAGAGAGGGGGGGAGGGAGAGGGAGAGGGAGAGGGAGAGGGAGAGGGAGAGGGAGAGGGAGAGGGAGAGGAGAGAGAGAGAGAGAGAGAGAGAGAGAGAGAGAGAGAGAGAGAGAGAGAGAGAGAGAGCCAGAAAGACAGAGAGAGAGACAGACACAGAGACAGAGAAAGAGAAGAGACAGACCAACCGACAGAAACTGAGTAATGGAGACAGTGAGAAAAATATGCACACATGAATAAAATAATAAAATCTAGCTAACAGTGGTGGCAAATGACATTATTTGAGCCCTTATGAGGGAGAAGCTCATTATTCTCTGAATTAAAAACAAGCACATTCTACAAAGTGAGCTCCCAGTCCAAACAATTTTATCGTGTAAGACCCTGAGTAAAAAAAAAAAGAAATATGCATAAGTATCTCATAGGAACATTTCTTTTTTAAAAAACATGAGGGAAAACCATCACTGAATGACAAAACTCTGCTTTCATAAAACAAGAAATATTATGTTCAGGTTAAGGGGTTTATTTGAATGAACTCTAGGAAATTTAAAAATTATACCTAATAAACTAAAACAACATTAATTCAGAACAATGTTAAGGAAGCATCATTTAATCTTTAGTGATTTCTCCTAATATCATTACAAGTATTTAGTGCTGTTGTACATTCTCCAGTTTGGGTTATATTTTTGCCTATGCACTTTCTTTCCTTTATATAGAGATATAAAGATGAATATACATCAATATTTATAGTCACCATTGTGCAGAAAACACTTTGAACTTATTCCTGACCAAGTTATACAAGGGATAATTAAGACCATCCTTGTTCATTCCAGCAATAGGACAGTTTACAGGTTAAGGACACCTGCTTTTGTCATCAGCTTTACAAAAGATTTTGAATCTCTGCATCCTGACAACCATGCATGCAAGTGTGACTGGAGGACTGTGTTGACTCACTAACACAGACTGGGGGTTGAGAATGTGATTATTCATTATGTTATTCTATACATATCAAGTCTTTGTCTCTTATGAATCAGATGAGAAAGCTATGAGGTCACTACCTGGCTTCCTTTGTCCTGTCCTGTGTTGTATTGGCTGCAGTGCCTTTCCCCTTGAGCCTTCTATCTACCTTGTAACTTTAACTCTGTTCTTTTACAGAGTAAACTTTAATATTTCAAAGAGCTGACAATATTGTGAATTTACAGTGTTTGGTACTTGAGGGCAGTTAGAAAACAAAGAACTTTTTTTGATATAAAAATTTTCATAAAATTAATATTCCTAAGGTAATTAATTTACATTCTGCCTTGCTATGAAGGATTGGAAGGGATAAAATAATTTGAGAGTTAACATACAGACTATCATCAGTAGGTAGACACAATAGATAATGATGGTTTGCAATTCCCAGTTTCTCAATGGATAAGAGAATCAGTTAAGTATGAGTTTTGACACTTGTATACTTATGATACAGGAAAGCTGATTCCAATGTGGCATTAAGAAAGTTAGTAGACACTGTAAAATCAGGTGTAATTGTAGTCAATTTTTGGAAACATGAGGGTTATTTACATGCAGAACTATTGCAGAGTGTTACAGAATTATAAAAACTATTTTCCCTCTTTTTAGTTGATGTATCTTGCATATTGTTATACTGGTTCAGTGTTGTTTGGTACTTCTTACTTTTAGGGTTTTTTAATCTTGCCCAGACATAAAAATGAACAAGTGTATTGGGAAGTACTTTCTTTAAACATTTAATCTATTCTGTCTACTACTCTCCTAATATTGAGGAGTCTGTATAATAAGGAAAGTAATATGCACAAAGTTTGGGTGGCATTTCTCAAAGAGATATTCACAAGTTTGAGCCATGTTTTATTTTTGTATGTTTCATTGTTTACAGTTCGTACTGGAATTCTATTTTGTTTTTCATTTCAAAATAGTGTATTTAATTTTTATTGAAAATTAATTTTAATACAATATATCATCTTTATAACAAGAGTTACCCCTGTTTCTACTTCTCTCAGTTCCTCACCATCTGCCCTCTCTTTCACATCAGCTCTCTTTTTGTCTCACATTGGAAATGCACACCGAAGAGATGACAACTAGACATATCAAAATGAAATATAATAAGATCAAACACCATCATAATAAGGGTGGACAAAGCAGCCCAAAAGAAAGAAAAGTGCACAGGAACAGGCACAAGAATGAGAAACTCTTGCTTCCTTTGGCATCTTCATAAAATAACCCACAGCAATAAAATGATGTAACTGCAACAAGAAATGTGTGCATCCACAAACATGGAGAACAACATAGCAGCTTAAGTTTAGTGTGGAGGAACAGCGGTTCTAAGTCCCTGTTAACTGCGGATGAATTACAATATGCTTAAAGAACATTCACATCTTTAATATTATCATATATTAATTGTTCTTTTACTGCTTGGATTATCAAGATTATTACAGGTCAAATGAAATTATGCTAAATGAATAGGTTCAAAATTTTTTTAAATACTTCATGAGTATAAGATGAAGGAAACAAACCCTTTAGAATATGACTTTCAATATGCATACAGCCTTACTTAATTCACTCTGATTCCATTACATTTCTGTAATTTATGCATTGGTCCTCAAAATTTTAATTGTATCTTTGTATCTACACAAAATTTTAATTGTATCCCCTGTCTACATAAATTCACTTGAACCGTAATTAAGATGGTTAAATGAAATATTTGAGTGTACAACACTAATGAAGCTCAAGCTTCAGAAGATTGATGCAATGCAACAAGAAGTATATGTAGGAGAGGAGGTAAAGTTTCAATTCTCTTATTATCAGAAACATCATAAAGAAAGCTAGATTAGAATACACTCCATGCTCCTATGTGCCTCTAATATGCACAGTGACACACTACAGCTTTCCACATTGGGAGTTCAGGAAGAGTAACTCAAGTATCTGACAAAGTAAAATGTCACACACGAGAAAGGCTGAGAACTAGGGAGCAGGTGCTACAACCCTCGAAATTCCAAAGACAATATAATTTTAAAAATAAATGTCACCTTCACTGAAAAATTAAGCAGTCCATTTATTAAATCTAAAAACATTGCAACATCAAGTACTTACTCCTTTTGTAACAAAAATAAAATTGGCAGCCCCTTTTTGCATTACTACTTACTAAGTGACGAACTCGGGCAAAACTTTTCAAACCTATGAGCTTAAAACAAGGGACACTGTTGCTCAGCTCATTTTGCAAAAATGTAAAAGCAACTGACAATGTGAATCTCTACCCTGGATGGTGACAGACAACAAAAGTCATGTCCCTCCCTATCCACAGATACGAAAAATCTCTGATTAGGTCACCATCTGTAAATCAGAACAAATCTCATGATTCCAGAACATCCTAATGCTTAAAAGTGAGGTCTTTTCAGCTACCCTTTCTAAAAAGTCAAGTGCAAGCATGCAAGTGAATTCACAGGCACACAAGATCCGTGTTCAAAGTTGAGGGTTCAGTGAGTCTACACCACTATGTGAAGGGCCTACACTCCAGTGTTTTCCTAGTTAGTCAAGAGGACCCTAAAGCAATCTCCTGAGTCTGTTTCAGTGCTAAACCCTAAAGTAGCATGTTTCCCCATGGTTTTAGTTTAGCTCAAAGAATTTATGATATTAAGAAATGCTTCAAGTATTTTCTCCTTTTACATTTGCACAGATGTTTATTTATCTTTATTTACAGAGCAGGGAATTTTTCTTTTTTTTTTTTTTTGCAGTCTCCAATCGAGCCTAGGTAACATCATTAGATAAGTATGCCAGTTTAAAAGAAATTTATTCAGAATTCTAAAAATAACAATTGTTGAGGCTCCTCAGGAAGAGGTGAGTGGTCATTCCTGGCAGCAGCTCCTGTGCCTCAATTACTCAGAATCAGTTCTGTTGCAGTCTCTATATCCCATGATTTTGAAGACAAGGTCACTATTACTGCATTCCTATCAAAACTCATAGCACAGAGGATTTTTTTTCTTCTTTCTTTTCTTTCTTTTTTATGTTGTCTGGATTAAAAACAGGTGCTCCCACATAAACGTGTGCCCAATGTTGAGATCCTTTATATTTTCAAATAAGATGGAAATGTTTGAAATATTGTAAAGTTTACCTCCATTTTTTTATAGGGATTTTTAAAGAAAGGTTGCTTGATAACACTAATATTTAGATGTTGAAAATATTAAACCATGTTTTTGGACTTTACTTTCTGCATGTATAGTCAGAGCATGTTGTCTCTTTAGAGGTAGAGGAGACAAAGATGACAAAACTTAGGCAATACCTTTGACCTGGTGGCACCTAAGGTCTATTTTGAGTTTTTAGGTTTTTTTTAGAATTGGCTCCAGACTGGCTCCAATGAACACTTACTGGGCATGTATACAGCATGTGGATTCATATCTTTTACCTGATTATGCCATCATCTCTTGTGATCTTAGCCCTTGGGAATTAGAACCCTCCATGAGCTTAAGATGATCTGGGTTTCATAAGCAAGATTGCTAGTGGTTTGTCTTGTTCATTTATTGTGATAGTATCCATTCTGGGGCATTTACTTTACTGTTCTCTTTCTTGTTTGATTTTTGTTTTTGTTTTGTTTCCCAACTTATAAGTTTAGTTCATTAAAAGAAAGAGTCACAGAATTTTATCCTTGTTTTATCTATATTTAGGCAAACAATACTAAAAGTTTAGATTTAGTAAAAAGTATCCTGATGGAAATACTTTTTGAAAATTTGCATTTGACAGTTTGTCATCTTTTTTTTTGATTTGTCATTTCTTTTTTTATTTTATTTTTTATTCGATATATTTTTATTTACATTTCAAATGATTTCCACTTTTCTAGCCCCCCACTCCAGAAAGTCCTGTAAGCCCCCTTCTCTTCTCCTGTCCTCTCACCCACCCCTTCCCACTTCCCCGTTCTGGTTTTGCCAAATACTGCTTCACTGAGTCTTTCCAGAACAAGGGGCCACGCTTCCTTTCTTCTTGTACCTCATTTGATGTGTGGATTATGTTTTGGGTATTCCAGAATTCTAGGTTAATAACCACTTTTTAGCGAGTGCATACCATGATTCACCTTTTGAGTCAGGGTTACCTCACTTAGTATGATGTTCTCTAGCTCCATCCATTTGCCTAAGAATTTCATGAATTCATTGTTTCTAATGGCTGAATAGTACTCCATTGTGTAGATGTACCACATTTTTTGCATCCACTCTTCTGTTGAGGGATACCTGGGTTCTTTCCAGCATCTGGCAATTATAAATAGGGCTGCTATGAACATAGTAGAGCATGTATCCTTATTACGTGTTGGGGTATCCTCTGGGTATATGCCCAGGAGTGGTATAGCAGGATTTTAGATTTAGTAAAAAATATCCTGATGGAAATACTTTTTGAAAATTTGCATTTGACAGTTTGTCATCTTAACAAGCCCTAAAAAGATTCTGTTTTGTTCGCGGTATGGCGGTGCTTTTACTCCCAGGTTCTTGAACTAGAAAGTCAGCAGATTCTGTGAGACTTTTTGTGGGAGGTGTATCTCCAGTCTCAACCCCCTGATCCCATAATTTTAATGAAATCCCAATTTATAGCCGGAGCATCCCTTAATATTCACTTATACTCTGAAAGGATTTTGCATATTTTTTCTTTTTTCTTTTTTTTCCTGATCCAATGCCTAACTTTTATTATAAAACATATAGAGCATATTGGAAACTTCAAATTCAAAAATGATGTAAATGTATGGAATCAAATATTTTGCCATTATAAAGTGCAACTAACCTATATAAATGAATTAAAACATTTTTAGATGTTTTTCTGATGATGGCATTTAACACTATGGAAAAAACTTAAGTATCTGCAGAAAGAAATGACAGTAGGTTTTGCTCACACTGTAGAACACAGCTATACATTATTGGTTAGGCTGTTGGGTAAATTTACAAATGGGGAAAGTGGAGCCTGGTTGTGAATATAGGCCTCATACACCATTTAAAAGTGCAGGAGAGGTAGATGTTTTTACAGTCTAATATAGCAGCAATGTTAATGAAGTTTTGGTGGGGTAAGGGCTCAGAATGAATTTGGGAATCGAGTAGTGAAGTCAGGCATATTGTATGTAGATGAAATAAGTGTTTAGATAAGAAAAAGCGCGATTAATTTTATTTTATGGACTGTGATAACATACTTCTGCATTAATTATGTTTTCTACTTTAACGTATTTGAAGTTTCTAGTTACATTTTCGTCTTTCAGGACCTGTTTTAGTATGTACCAATCAGACTGTTAGTGTCACTGAAGAATAGCCTTTTCTCAAGCATGACTTCCAGTGTCTGCACAAGTTGTGACATGCTAATGCACTCTGTTTGTAATTTTTCAATAGAGTACAAACACATAGCACAAGATAGGGCCAGTGTTGGTGTCTCCCTTATCTATCTTGTTACTGCTTTCTTAGACTGCAAGAAAATCTGGAGCCCGCAGTCCTCACTGGAAGCTGCTGTGATTCTGTTGCCATTGGCATGGTTAATCTCTCCATGCTGGTATCTATTGTCAGTTGTGGCACAGATGTGTTTGTTTCTGAGGCAAGTGGATCAAGTCATTGCACTGTGCTTTTAATTATCATGTTTGCTAATCTCACCTACATTTTACAGGCATAATAATAAAAACTAGACTATTTCTTTGGGAGAAAAGAGTCATATTAAATTTAATTTATGCTTTCCAAAGCAAATGAAATATTATTGAAATTAATATCTATTTTTTGGCATGTAGCATTTGATGGTGTATTGTCATGGTATAGATTTCCCTTTGAAAGAAACTTCTTTGTTAGCTTCTTTAGATTCCTAGGCAGGTTGTTAGTGATGGTTAGTTCTGTAGAAGGTCCATAAACTTCTTGTAAGGGGGATATATAGGCTTGATACTAGAAATACCATTGAAGCAGTGTTGCCCGTGATTGGAGGGTTCTGTGTCTGCTGTGAGAATTAAAAACTAAGAAATATTATTGTTTACAACTAAATTGTTAAAAAATAAACACATTTGAAAGATGAAAAAAAAAGAATTAGAGAACAAATTGTTAACACACACAGAGATGCCACAAAATCAGTAAGCTGAATGTTATAACATATTTACAGAGGACCCAGTGCAGACTATTGTACATTCTGGAACAGAGAGGTCCACAAAGGCATTCCATTAGCTCTCTCTCTCTCTCTCTCTCTCTCTCTCTCTCTCTCTCTCTCTCTCTCTCTCTCGTGCACTCGCACCCTCTCTCTTTGGTTTTCCTTTCAACATGTTGGGATTTAAGATTTTTAAGGTATTCACAAAGTGTAGACATGTGGTAACTCATGCCACCAGCACTCTAAGGTTTTGTGACGGTTGTTGCTTCTCATGAAGGTTGTTGCTTCTCAAAAGGTGTTAATTACTACAGTTATAGCATAACAGTACTATATCATACAACTTTTAATGCTTTACTTGTGTAGCATAAATTTATTTTGGAATAATATCTCTTGAAAATACTTTTATTATTTAAGTTTTTCTGCACTAAGACTTTTTGTTTCCATATACAGATATAAATATAAGCTTAATTTCAGTGAAGTATAGTGTTGACTATTATACATACACATTGTATATGCATAATTATACATATTTTTTGGGATTCTTTTTGAATTATACTATCAGTGAATTACTCTTGTCTGTCACTAAGAATATCTTTAATAATTGTTATCTTCTTGGTGTAGTATTTTTACTAAAGTAGATATTTATTTTTTCACTTTCAGAAATATATATTTGTATGGAGTAAATAAATGCTTATATCATATATAAAATAATAAATTTTTCACACATAGTATTTATATACAAATGTATATGTGCAACATGATACTATTATCATTATAACATGCAAAGTACAATACATTATAAGTCATAATAAACTACATACATTACTTCTAAATATAAACTAGCTCTAATGGTTTGCAGTATGGAGATTTCATTATAATAAGAGTATACGTAAACATAAACATATAAGTGTATATCTGTCTACGTATCTATCTTTCTTTCTATCTATCTATCTATCTATCTATCTATCTATCTATCTATCTATCTGTTTATCTATCTACATGTAATTTATATAATATAAAAATATATTTTATATATGTTTCATTTGTATTCATATATATGTGTATATTCAGTTGTATATGTGTTTTATATATACAATATATACATATATTTATATAAATATTGCTACATTCTAATAAAGGATACCTAATTTTATATATTTTGTAGTTATAAATGTAATTTATTATGTATTATAATGCATTTTATATTGCATATTGAAATTACAAATAAATTGTTAAAAAATAAACACATTTGTAAAGATGAAAAAAGAATAGAGAGCTAAATTTATGTTCTATATTGTATGTATATAAATAAGCATATAAATCTGATAAAGTGTTTATATACTTCCTATGTCATATAAATATATACAAATATATGATTATGTTTCATAACGATTTTTGGTACATTCTTAGTTCTGCTAAACCTAATCCACGTATTTCTTCCTACTTCAAGATCTATCCCCATTCATGATTAAATATTTAGCTTCTAATACTCTTTCTATATTATATTATATCACATATACTCTAATACTTTTACTCTGTACTCACTAATATAATCTAGTATGTAAATTTTCAAAAAAAACTATATGTATTTTTCACAATGGTTCAACCTTGCTATAGACTCTGATTTTTCCAAACCCGGTCATACCACTATTCACATAAAATTTCTGCCTCCAGAAATCCCCTTTCTAATTTTATTTACTAAATATTATACACACATTCCTGTCTAAATGAGTTACTCTTTGCCAATGACTAGTTTTCAGTACTACATTTTCAATATGGGTTCCATCAAACCTCAAAACACAAAAGACAGAATATAGGATCCTCATATGGAGAGAACAGGGAGCATTTGTATTTTTCAGATATGAATGATATCACTCAATATTATAGGTTCTTTTCATTTTATCTATCTACCTGCAAGTTTCATTTTGTTACTATTTAAATTTATTTAACTGTATTTGGTGAACACATACTTATTTTTATATAAATATATGGAAGGAATTATGGTAGTAATTATTCATGTATGTGGGTATGTATGTGTTTGCTTAACATACATATATGTACAAACAGCACCTATGCAAAGTCAGAAGAAAAATGTTCCTAAATCTCCTATAACTTACTTTGTTTTCTGAGATATACTCATATATTCAGTAAACTATAAGGAGAAATATAGGAGAGAGAGAGAGAGAGAGAGAGAGAGAGAGAGAGAGAGAGAGAGAGAGGAAGAGAAGGAGGAGGGAGGGGAAGAAAGGAATCTTATTTTCATGTACAAATTATACATATATGTTGGAATCACAATGTCAACATATAGGTCTATAATGCATTGCTAACTGATGAGCATTGTTAACATTTAGATTTTCTGATTCATTTATACAATATGTGCATTGATGAACTTCAATTTACACCCTAGCCATGATGAAAGGTATAGAATGCGGAAAGATAAAATATCTAAATACAATCAGGAATAAGAAAGAATAGATGATAAATACTAATTAGTGAGGAGAAAAAAGCCAGCACATAACTTTTAATCTTAGAACCCACTGAATGTGTTATACTTCCACAAGCAGGGCCCCACCGTCTAAACAATAACAAAAAGATCCACCTTCTAGTAACCAATTGTTAAAATAATTGAATCTGTGAGGAGCACTTGCCATTCAATCTATCAGAGGTACTCCCTGGCCTGTAATTACTGCCAATCTAGTTCAGCCACTCACATTCTTCAGGAAAATATCATGACACTTGTGAATCCATTAAGGAAACTAAATGCTGAATAGAGCAAGGGCTGGGCACATAATATTTGCCCGCAGCCTAACATGGTGCAGAAAGTAAATGAACACTGCACATTCAGGAATAGATAATCTCCTGCCCATATGTCAAACAAAATCATTTAAAAAAAAAAAACTTTCAGCAAACAATGTTTTCATTGTATAGCCCTAACTAATTTGTACTGAGTATGTAGACCTGGCTATTCCTTACCTCACAGAGATGTTTCTGTCCTTCCTACTTTGGGATTTAAGGCATATTCCAGTCTACATGGCATCAATCTTCATCTTGATCTTCTGCATTACTTGGCCTGTATCTTCTAAAATCTGCTATGCTCACTTAAAACAATTACATTAGGTTAGAAATACAGACTTTCGTATTTTGATGACATTTCTCCCCAGGTAGTCATTGAGGATTCCATGCTGGATAAGTTGCAGCAGACAAGTGAGCTTCCTAAATATAGTTCAACTTTTGTTCAAATGTAATGGGTGTAACAGAGAAAGGTAAACCCCAGGTGCTTCATCATTGGACAGCTACTCGCTGCTGCTGTGCATTCTCATGTTTATCATTGCTGTATTCTTCATTTTTCTACCATGTTGTGATTAGACTGATGAGAACATCACTGCCTACAATTTGCTGTGATTGCCTCCTGGGAGATATCCCACAGCATGGAGTATTTGTCCTGTAGATCAATTTGAAGGTTTACTTTCATAAGTTAATGTTGTAGGGAGGAATTTATGATTTTAAAGAGTAAATGATTTGATTCAAATAGATTTAAGAAGTTATAGCAGTTTATAGAAAGTTTAAGGTTATGGTTTAAGTTGTGTATTCAGAAGGATGTAATAAAGTTAGAATTAAGAGCAGATTGTGTCCCAAACATTGTATAGTTTAAAGAAGGATAGCCTTAAGACTACTTAACAGTTGAATAAAAATAATGGAAAAAAAGATCATATAGTTGCAGGTTGGTTCTGAATTCTAGGATATTCTTAGCTATGGACGTAGCCACAAAATTTGGTGATCACTATGGAGGACAGAGTTATACAAAAAGAGGAAATAAATAATTATAAGAATGGCAAATAGAAAACTATTCAGTTTGGCTAAAAATGTAATCTGAGAAATCTTTCATTAGTCATGGTATATGTGTTCATATCCATAAAACCTAGACTATGACCTTTTGAAAGTGCTTTATATGATTGTTTGTATGTGCTCTGCCCAGGAAGTGACACTATTGGAAAGTATGCCCTGTTGGAGCAGGTGAGTCTCTATGGGTTGTGCGTTAAGTCCCTTTTTCTTGCAGAGTGCAAGCCAGTATTCTGGTAGGAGACTACAGATTAAGAGAACTATTAGCTCTGATTGAAACCAGGGAAACCAGCACTTGAATGGCCAATTAAGGGTCATTAGAGGAAGGGTATTATATCAGAATGTAAAAGTAATGGTAATTCATTGAAATTAGAGGTTCAGGGGATAATGCAAGGATTAGCATTGAGGGAGAAACTATAGCAAGTAACACACCAAAGCCTTTGAGACAAACTTCAACAGAGGGTATTAAATAATTTCTGAGAAAGGGAGAGAGAGAGAGAGAGAGAGAGAGAGAGAGAGAGAGAGAGAGAGAGAGAGAGAGAGAGAGAGAGAGGGGAGAGGAGAGCAATTTGGGCCTTTAATAGGAAAATCAGAGAGCTAATGAATACAAATTTGTTAATTAATTTAAAAAAACGTTATAATTTAGGAATGAGAAACTATGAAGCTGCAAGCATCGTGGAAAGATTTGATAGGAAAAAATATGATAGGGAAATCAAATTGCATACAGCAATGTAAATTGCCTTAGAATGCATTCTTAGAGCAGAATCTCTCTTATTTCCTTCTAGATCTCAGATAGATATCATTCTTGCCCTCAAAACCACAAGCTATGTGATGCATGAAGGAGGGATTACTTCTATGTTCACAGTGTTATGTAGCTTTTGACAAAACAGGAAGATTGATGGAAGCCCCTACAAAAAGTTCTTAGAAAAAATGGAGAAGGATAGAAACTATGAAATGACTATGCTGTATTCAAAGGATTTAATCAGTCATCTCCAAGCTCAGAGGCCCTCAAATGTATGTTCTTCTTCAGAGACAAAGGAAGAATAATGCAGGATGGTCTTTGAAGAAACATCACAATACACATAAATTAACCCAATAGTTAAAGGTCAACGAGAAACCTGTGAGGCTGAAAGACTTAAAAAATGGATGCAGAGAAATATTTGCTATGAGAACATACACCATGGAGTTTTACAAGTGAAATGGTTTCATTAGACCACTATATATATGATATTTATACTTCATTCTGTGTAGGTGCATTTTCTTCCACGTACTTTTCATTTCAGTTGCACTGCAGTTAGAACAGAGAGGGCATTTGTAGAGAAAGAGATGAATCTAGGTGCTGTTTAAAATATCACTTCACTGTGAGAATTCCAGCATTTACTTTCCTCAGCCACTATAAAGAAGGCAGGAGTTTTACCAAAACTAATTTCAAAGCCTACATCGCTGATTGTCATTAGCACTTCTTGTCTGGCCCAGAAAATGGGCTATTTTTCATTAGGGCTGAATAAATATCTCTGTACGTGTTTTTTTTTGTTTTTGTTTTTGTTTTTGTGTGTGTGTGTGTGCGTGCATGCGTGTGTGTGTGTGTGTGTGTGTGTGTGTGTGTGTGGATGGATTCTTCTGAATGATCAGATGCAGTTGTAATAAGTGGTGGTTCCTGTTTCTGAATGCAGTAGTGCTCAAAAGTTAGAATGAAGACAGGTTCATCACACTCTACTAAGTTTTTTTTTTCTTTTCTTTTTGGCATGTAAGACAAAATTTTTAGTCCTTATATCAGCCGCTCCTCTTAGGATGATTATCAGAATCATTATCATGTTGTAAAACCTACCAAACTCTGAATCCTGAAGAATCCCATTTTGTCTGATGCCAGAATTTGCTAAACTCCAACTCTAGAAAAAAAATCCCAAAGTCCTGATCATATGTCCTCTGGAATCCTACCACCCTTATCAAGATCCTGTTGGGCTACAAAGCAGTCAATGTACGTATAGCTATCTTAAGACATCTTGCACTGAATAGGTAATTTATACATCCTGATCATAAGATCTTTTTTTGTCCCCATGTTTTGCTCCTGCACAGCAAGTGAAAAATATAATTTTAAAACTTGTTGACAAGTATGGAATTTCTAAGTTTCCTGCATCCACTATGAAAACCCTGAAACCTTGGTCTGCAGGCTCTTACTCAGACATGCTGGGTGGGATAGGGACTGTGGGAAACCTTGATCTAGTGCTCATAGCAAAGACCCTTATGTATTTATATGGGAATTGACTCTAATACGGTCTTTTGGGATCCTTGCAACTTGTGCATAACTCTGTAACCTATGACTTAAATGTCTATTTCCATTTGTGCTTGATGTTGAACTGTGCTTTGTAACTTTCTACGAAATCTGATAAGTCAAGCCTTTCTTGGAATAAACTTAATTCCATTCCTAAAGTGTTTTCACTCTCATATATACTCACATGAAATATAGACTTGAGCCAATATTTTTAATTTTATTCTTTAGTATTTGTCATAATCAATTTCTATTGTCTTTAGAAAATAGAAATTTAAGATTTTATATAATTTTTCTTTATTTACTTACTCATTGCATCTCATTTCCCTCAAGCCACTCCACTTTGATATCCCCAATAATTTTTTTCTCACCTATATCCACTTCTGCAAGGATTTGTGAGGAGTATATCTGACATTAACACAAAAAGTTAAAAGTTAAGGCTAATACTTAAACAAATCATGAACAATGGGCAAATAAACCATCAACGATTTAATTTCTTCTGGATGAAGTAATTGAAAGGGTTCCCTACATCTCTTGGTTCACAACTATTTTAAAGTCTTATTTTTATAATTTTCTGATGAGTGTATTTAGAACCAGGCCAATTCACAAATGATGCTTTCTACATAATATCAACTGGTCTACACCTACATTAAAGCTGAAAATGTCCTTTTTCTTTTAAAATCCTCAACAATTACTAAGATTCTATTACAGTGTCCTTCATCAATCAGTAGATCCACTACAGGAATTTAAGTCATAGAAGGGCCCTTAAGCACAGTGCCCTGCTCCGCCCAGCGCCCTGGATTCTGGTGAGAGAAAATGCAGTGAAACTACAAGGACCAAGGTTCCTTTTGGTTTACAACATCCTGTGATGCTGAAGCATAGAAGTCACAACCACTTTCTTTAACTTACTGTGGTTTCTGAAAAGTGGTTTATGTTTCTGCTTTTCATGATCAGGATTATGAATTTGCAATTATACTGATAGTACAACTTCCACTGGCGCCATGGAAAGGAGTTACACCCGCCTTCATTTTCTATGGTAGCAGGAACACATCTCAGTGGTTTGCTTTTCCTGGTTTTACTTTCAGGATTACATTGTTTCAATCATGGTTTGGAATTATTACTGATAGTACAAGTCCCACCTTCTATTGTTAATCTTGTTTCTTTCAGATATAGACTTACAAATGCTCTGAAAACAAAGTTTTGCTTTTATAAATATGGAAGTGAAGTGTTCAGCTTTCTTTTAGGGATTACAGGAGCCACCAGGGACTTCATATTGAATTAAAATGAAATTTTTTCATGAAATTTTCAGCAGATACATAAGCTTCTTTCTTTCTTTCTTTCTTTCTTTCTTTCTTTCTTTCTTTCTTTCTTTCTTTCTTTCTTTCTTTCTTTCTTTCTTCCTCCCTTCCTTCTTTTCTTTTTCTTCCTTCCTTCCTTCTTTCCTTTTTTCCTTCTTTATTTCCTTCCTTAACATAAATGTACTTCTTTAAATGGAATGTGGATCTCTAACACAGGACCTGCTTTGAATTCTGCAGTTCTTTAATATATCTGCCATACAGACACACACACACACACACACACACACACACACACACACACACACATGCAGAATTGTGAGACAAATTTTATAAAGATAATTCCTTTAGTACCCCATAATTGGTATCAAGTTTTAGGCCAATTATAGGATGTGAGGATAAGTCTCAGTTAGTTTAAGTTTTTTTTTTTCTTTTAACATATATTCTTCCTTTTAGGCTGTCAGTTAAGCAGTTTGTTAGGATATCAACATGATTTTCAAAATAATCTTCTTCTGCAAATATTTTGGTTGTATCTAAGTGCAGTATAGGATCTTGACAATTCATTTACAACCACCAAAGAACAAAAAAAGGTCCAGTGAATGTAAAATAACTAGGTACTAAGAAAGACTATTTCAACAAAGACACCATTTTGAAAAGAAGGAGCATTAGAAACACAATCAGGTATGTAGACAGGTGGATTCCTGTTCATAGAAAAATAATTCTCATTAAAATATAGTTTTATTTGAAAATGTACATGTATCCTAAATAATTTTGAATCTTGGATGAAATAATTTGGAAAGAAAAATATCATGTTTAGGATGTTTATAAGTGTTTTGTTGTTGCTGCTGATTTGTTTCGATTATAAATGTTTCCACTTATATTTTCAGGAATCACTATAATTTTGTACCTGTTTCTCAAATGGTCTACTTGTGTTTAAAAGTGTCATTCCAGTAATTCAAGTATTTTTTTCAAAGCAAGTTCATCTATTCTCAAATATATTGTCCCTTTCCAATAAACAACCTTAAATATGTTCATGAACTTTAACATTAAATGTGTGTTTTGCCTAATGTGATGTGTTTTACTCGGATTCTCAACATAATCATACAAAAAGAAAATTAAATATCAAATTACTTTAATGATCCTTTTCACTGTAATTTCTGAGAAAAGTGGAGAGGTATGCTGAGATCTGTACCCAGTCTTAAAAGAGAGGGGAATTCTGGACACAGGAATAAAGTATGTCCCAGTCCTCATAATGTGGGGAGACACAAATTTTGTGAAAATATCCTGCATTTTATTGTAACATTTCTGTCTGAAGAATATATCATTCTTTTAGTTTTTATTTATTTATTTATTTATTTATTTATTTATTTATTTATTTATTGAATATATTGTTCATTTACATTACAAATATTTTATCCCTTCCCAGTTCACCCCCTCACTGAAAACCCCCAACCCATCCTCCCACACCATCCCCAAGAATATGCTCATCCATCCAATCCTCTCCCATAACTCACCCCCTTCGATTTCCCAACACTGGTGCATCTGTTGAGCCTTCACAGGACCAAGGACCTCTCCTCCCACTGATGCCCAATAAGGCATTTATCTGCCATTCTTTTGGCTGGAACCATGTGTACCCCTTGGTTGCCAACTTGGTCCCTGTGAGCCCTGGGGCATATGGTTAACCGATATCATCTTTCTTCCCATGGTGCTGCAAACCCCCCAAACTCTTCCAGTTCACCCTTCAACTTCTCCATTGACAATAGAATGCTCAGTCCAACGGTTGGCTGATAGTAACCACCTCTGTATCTGTAAGCCTCTGGCAGAGCCCCTTCTAAATACAATCATAACTGGTTCCTTTATGTATGCACTTCTTTCATCTATAGTTGTTTCAGGGTTTGGTGACTGTTTATAGGATGAATTCCCCAGGAAACAGTGTCATTACAGTAATTCAACTTTTTATTCAATACAAGATTTTCTCTTCTCAAACATAGTTCCCCTTTCTGATAAACAACCCTAACATTTTTCATGAATTCTACTATCAAATGTGAGTTTTTCCAAAAGTGAAGTGTTTTACTCTGACACTCAACATAATCATACAAACATAAAATTAGGTTTTATGATCAATTCCCTTGAAAATTGTGTTTTACGTCAAATCCCTTGAAAGTTCTTTTTCAGTGTAATTTCTGAGAAAAGTGGGAAGGTATGCTGAGATCTGTACACAGTCTTAGGAGCCAGGGTAATTATGGTCCCAAGGGAAGTAGTTATGTCCCAGGCCTCAGAACGTGGGGTGAAGCAAGTTGTATGAAAATGTTCTGTATTTTACTGTAACATTTCTCTCTGAAGTGTATATCATTCTTTTAGCTTTTCATAAATTCCTCCTAGAGCGGACGATTGTAGGACATAGTTTTGTAAACTCTTCTCATCTGATAAATAGGGTTCTATCTCTTACCTAAATAGAAATAGTATGTATCTCTGGGCTCTTACATGCAATCCTCGACATGTGGACAAAATCATTTTGTCTTCATTAGTCTCTAAAGGTGATAGCAGGTTTCAATATGATTATCATTTTATCACTTTCAAATCATTTTCATGACGTTTATCATTTTAATGAGTCTGAACTTTAATATTATTAGCTTATACTGTCATAAAAAAATCCCTCTTTTTCTCCCAAGGGATTTCTCAGCAGTTAAGAGTACTGTCTACACTTTCAGAGCAACTGTTCAATGAACATCTATATGTCTGCTTATTGTGAAATGTGACCCTCACAGGGGGTATGATGCACTCACTTTCCTGACATGTCCACGCACTTCAGACATGTGGTCTATAGACATCCATTCAAACACTAACACACAGCAACATCAAATTAAATAGTCTTTGTAAATATCAGTCTTTGCAATTGGCATAATTTTATAATAACTAAGGTTTACCTGAAATTATCCTCATGAGTAAAACCTTGTATAATGTATTTAATGAATGAAATTTCAATTCAGAAAGTTCAATACCAGGGCCACCAAAGTAGTCGAAGCCCTTATCTTACTGGTAATGGATGCTGGCTCTCTTGCTCTAAATAGTCATTTGATATAAAGAAGATACTAGTATCATTGAATTGAAGTCTCTGGGAAGTGATTCCTCAGGATCAGCATGTCAAAACTCGGTTCCACAAAGGACAGACATAAGTCTGTTGCCTGCTGAACTCACTAGTAATGAGAACCAAACAAGTGGCACTTATTATAGAGGCATATAGACATCATGGACAATGGCTCTGGCTTGTCACTATCTGGCAGAAATGTATTTCCTGAAGACACACCACAAGAGGCTACTAGTGAAAGTACAGACCTCATGCTACAAGATACCCCAGTTTTTTTTATAGATGCAAGTATGATAGGATGGCCTGCAAAATTGGAAACAACCATGCAGTGAAGAAAGGAACAACCTAGAAGACCCAGTGTACATGTAATCCAGAGGGCAGAGCTGGAAGTGCTACCCCAACTCTATAAAAGGTACTAGAAAATGGTAATGGGATCACAGATATAATATTGAGCTATTAAGATTGTCAAGTTTGATTTTGCTTTGTTCATATTGTTGCTTGATTCTTCACTCTTGAAGGAAGAAAGTACTTTTAAATTATTTTTTTATTTTACAGAACAGTTATCAAATTGAGATCGTCAAGTTTTAGAGAGGATTTACATTTTTAAAACATTGCCTTTTAAAGACTGTATTTTGAAAGTGTTAGATATATCAACACTTTAGGTCTTTGTAAGTCTCAGGACAGATACATTTGAAATGTACTTGTCTATGTAAACTAATTTGAATTTGATCTTCATCCCAAATGCAAGTTAGATTGTACACACCTGGGACTACAACATCTAGGAGGGAGATGCAGAAAAATGTATATCACAAGGTCATCCTAAGTGTTTCTCTGGAAAGCCTGAGTCCATTTCAAGGAAAAGATAATATATGCTCTGTGCCAATATAGTCTGGAAATATGTAAATAGCATTCGATTTTATGGCATCACATTGATAACACTGACTTGAGGCTCAGAATATATTTTCAACTATTAAACAATATTCATTCTATGAAAATTGATGGTAATTTTTAAAAGTTATATAACATATATTTTTATTATGATAATATTCTGAGACTAACAGACAAGGTGTAAAACACTGTGGTTTAAAGGTATTTAATATTCAATGACAAATGCACATTTAAAAATTAATCAGAAAGCATTTATTGTATATTGACTCACATATTTAATCACATCATTCAAGAGACAGTAGCTTAAGAAATCCTATAAGTTGGAGGCCAATTTAGGCTATAGAAAGAGTCACTATCTCACAGTTTTCGAAAGTAAAAAAGGGTAGGTAGTTAGTTAAGTAGAGAAGGAGGAGTAGAAAGAGGAGTAGGAAGAGGAAAAGTGAATGAGAAAGAAGGTGGTGGTGGTGAAGGAGGAGGAGGAGTAGGAAGAGGAGGAGGAGGAGGAGGAGGAGGAGGAGGAAGAGATGGAGAGGACTTCCATAATTAGACCCAATGAACAACTGAAGAAATTTGAGAAAAATGATTTTTACACGTAAACTAGAATTCTATTATGTGGAAAGGAGGGTTTTTTTTAACAACTGAACCTATACAAAATCTGTGAAGGAAAAACACAAGAATAGTGAGTACACAATTCTTTATAATCCCATATAGTACACCCTGTATCCTTTGTGTTAATTTTAAGATCTCTTAGATCCATACTGATTCACCACTTCTAACTGACTATATTATGTGTCCATTGAATTGGGGTTGTATAAGTCCCATTTATTTTACCAATATGCTAAGCAGTACACAGAACTTTTCATAGGTTCCCGAGATAGAAGCCAATGCTAGAATTAGAGTCAAATCACAAATTAAGAAGTCACGATTTTAATTTGTAGACTGTAATAGCACTAATAGTTGCACATATCTCGTATAGATGTGTATTCTTAGATACTATTGAGATGATTATTCTTTATTTAAACTTAAAGTGATCTAGAATCCCATGAGAGCTAAGCCTCTAACTTCCATGAATAGAATTTACTTTATTAATTTAACTGAGGTAGGAGATCCTGTTCTTTTGTGTAGGACCAGACTGAAGATACTTAGCACTGGCCCCTTCACTAACAAATTGTCTTTCTGGGTCCCAGGCGAGAACTCTACAACCCAAAGTTCAGAGATTGATAATTTTACATTATTTACTATTCATATATCTATTTCTATTATTTATATTTATAAATAATATTATATTATAATATTTATATTTTATATTTATAAATACTATACTATTTAAATTATTAAAATGTTAATTATTTTACCACATAGGAATTTTTTTTAGGTATTTTTCATGTCTTAAACCCACTTTGACACAAAATACACAGATAGATCAAAAAATCTTAAAGTTGTTTTCTGGTTTAGGTGACCTTAAAAAATCCCTGACTTTTGTATTTAGTGTATAAAACCAGGAAGGCAAAATAGCCATGATCTAAAAAGCTTTTACACTTGACCTGCTTGAGAGCACATAAGGACTGTATGTCTAAAGCCAGTCTATTCAATACAGCATCATCCTGTCCAAAAGGGCTATTGATGCAAACATTTCCTTTATTCATAATAAGTCAATCTGTCTTATTGAGTATTTTCTGCCAGTCATCCTCTAACAATTTTGATAAATACAATACTATGGCACTGTTGTTTCACTGTCTTTCTTCTACATGGAATTTGTATTTGAAAGGTATCTTTAAAACTGAAGATGGCAAACTTATTTTTATTAAGGTTTAAGCTTCTGCCCTGACAGAAGTTTCAGAGGGAATGAAGAAGCACAACCTATATGAGGGTGGCCATCTCCTTAGCTCAGTATGGCATGAATAGAGATATCACCATATTAGTGTTTTCATTATTGCACTGCAGCAAGTTTATCCACACAGGGATAGCTTCTGAAAGTTCTGTCATGGGATAGGAAGCCAGGTATTGCCATGTGCATTCAAAGCCACCTTTTTATTTTTGCTGGTTTTTTCCCTCCATGATTTCATAGTGCACAATACAATTTTTTTCCAATACAAAGTACATTTAGTAATCCCTCATGCATTTCCCTTTCCCATGCAGACTTTGACTTGCAGAAAACGATATTATTTAGTCCATATCATATTTTCATCTATTGCAAAATAATTGAATGTACAAACATTTAAAATTTGAAGGCTTTCTGCATATTTTGGTTGTTCTTTTATTTGCCTGTTCAGCAGAAATCTAATCCCAAAAGCTTAAAGGCACATAGGAGAGCCTGGGTGATACTTCTGCTTGTAAAATCAGATACTGCTCTGCAGGAGGACTTCCAGAACTCAAGTCAGGAATCTCAAAACTATGTAATACTGCAGATCAAGTGACATACACAGTCTTTTTTTAAAAAATCATTTTCCCTCACCCAATACCAGATTTGGTTTTCTTCTTCCCCACCCCCGCAATTGAGTACTCTCCCTCCCCAGGTCCCTCTGCTTCTCCATCCCAAGTGGGACTGAGACATCCCATACACAGTCTTTTAATGTACACATATCTACACATGCTCACGCATACATAAACAAGAACACACACTGAGAACAGAGGACAGAAACTGAGTATTATATAGAAAAATAACTGTAGACAGAGATTAAAATGTGCACAAATGTTTAACATGAATAAAATCCAGCTAACTGCTGGCACATACATTTACTTCTAACACATAATGGGCAGAAGCTGATAAATCCCTGAGTTTAAAGACAGTCTCATCTACAAATTGAGTTCTGAGTGAGCCAATTCTAATAAGTAAGACACTTTCTAAAAAAAATGAAAGAAAGAGCAAAGAATGAAGAAAGAGAAAGAGAGAAGAATGTCCTAGCAACATTGTAAAAATCATGAGGAAAATTTTTTCATCACTGAGTGAAAAATCAATGATTTCATTAAAGAACTAATTTATGTTCATGGTACAGGTTTTATTTACATGAAACATAGGAAATTTATAAAATAAACCTAATCAGGTAAAACATCATTTAGCCAGAATGTTGTTAAGGCAGCATTTTTTATTCCTTAATGATTTCTTCTGCTATTATGACAATTATCTAGTGCTTCTCTATGTTCCCTAGTTGGGGTAAGATTTTTTCCAAAGCATTCTTTATTTCCTTTCTAAAGGAAAATGTGAATCAGCATCGTGTAGTCGTCATTAGCCACAAAGCACCTTGATTTTGTTCCTCCACAGTTTATACCATGGTTTATTAAGACCCTCCTCTTTTATACTAGCAATAGGACAGCTTACATCTTGTGGCTAGTTGCTTTTGTCATTCGCTTTAGAAAAGATGTCCCTGCAGCCTGGCAACCATGTGCTCATGCTGCATGATTGGAGGGTTGTGCTGATTCATTAGCACTGTTTGCGGGTTGGGTGTGTGATTGTTCAATTCAGTGCAGCTGGTCCTGGTCAGAGAAGAGTCATATAGATGTCTGTCACAACCACACTAGGAGTGGTCAGCAAAGCATATCAGCAAACCAGATCAGCTCCCATTCGACCCCTTGTTTCGTTCATAGGTAGGCATGATTTGTTCATATTAAGTATTGCATTTTTGTAGGTATTAGAGCATTACCTTAAACATCTTAATCTTTGACTCTGAAGAATCAGACAAGAAAGCCATGAGATCAGGACCTGGTTTCTTTTGTCCTGTCCTGTGTTGTGTTGGCTGCATTGCCACTCCCCTTGAGCCTTCATTCTGTCCTATCACTTCAGGGTGAACATTATGATTTCAAAAAGTTGAGAGTACTGTGGATCATTAGGTATGTGGGACTGAGAATCATCAGAATAAAAAAGAACGTTTATGTTGGTTTATGAATGTTTCATGAAATAGTCTTCCAAAAGGAATTTAAATTAGTTTCTTCCATGCCCCAAATGATGGGAAGAGATAAATGCACTTGAGGGTTAACATGCAGATAATCATTAGAGAGAATATAGAATAGATAATAGTGGGTTTCACCTCCCAGTTTCTAAATGCATGGGAGAATCACCTCTATATGAATTTTGACAATATGATACCTATAATACAGGAACCAGAATTCTAAAGTGGCTTTGAGACAAATAGTGTTCAGAGAAATTTCAGGTGTGTGGCTGCCAATGTGTGGAAATGTGGGCTGTCTTTAGATACAGAGTTACAGCATACACAGTGTTACAGAATTATTAAACTTTTGTCTGTCATATTTTATGGTGATCTATTTTGAATATTGCTACCCTGCTTCAGTGTTGTTAGGAAATAGTATTTATTAATAATTTTTGTAATCTTGCCTAGATTCAAAATTTAGCTACAGAATTGAAAAGAAATTACTTTGGACATTATTTTTATTGGATATATTCTTTATTTACATTTCAAATATTATCCCCTTTCCCAGTTGGCCACCCTCCAGGATAGCCCCTAACCCATCTTCCCACTCCATACTTCTATGAGGGTGATCCTCCATCCTACTCACTTCCACCTATCTGCCCTAGATGCCCCTACGTGGTGCATTTAACAAGCCTTCATAAAAACAAAGACCTCTCCTCCCATTGATGGCTGAAAAGGCAATCCACTGCTACATATACAACTAGAGACGTGTGTAGCCCTTGGTTGATGGCTTGGTGACTGGGAGCTCTGGGGTTCTGGTTGGTTGACATTGTTGTTCTTCCCATGAGGATGCAAACCCCTTTAGCCCATATAGTCCATTCTCTAACTTCTCCATTGGGGATCCTGCACTCAGTCCAATGCTTGGCTGTGAGCATCTGCCTCTGTCTTTGTAAGTCTCTGGCAGGACGTCTCAGGAGAAAGCCATATCAGGCTCCTTTCAGCAAGCATTTCTTTGCATCCATGATAGTGTCGGGATTTCGTGACTGTACATGAGGTGAATTCCAAGATGGAAAAGCCTTTCCTTCTGTCTCTGCTCTATACTTTATCTACATATTTGCTCCTGTGAGTATTTTGTTCCCCTTCTCAGAAGAAATGAATCAACCACGCATTGGTCCTACTACTTTAACTTCAGGTGGTTTGTGAATTGTATCTTGATTATTCAGAGCTTTGGGGCTAATATCCACTCTTCAGTGAGTGCATTACCATGTGTGTTCATTTGTGAAAGGGCAACATCACTCAGGAAGACACTCTCTAGTTCCATTCATTTACCTAAAAATTGCATGAATTCATCATTCTTAATATCTGAATAATACTCCACTGTGTAAATATACCATATTTCTGTATCCATTCTTCTGTTGAAGGACATCTGGGTTCTTTCCAGCATCTGTCTATTATAAATGAGGCTGCTAGGAACATATTGGAGCATGTGTCCTTATTACATGTTGAAACATCTTCTGGGTATACTCCCAGGAGAGGTATGGCTGGGTCCTCAGGTAATACTATGTCCAATTTTCTGAGGAGCTCCGAAAATAATTTCCCAAAATATTATTGAACCAGCTTGCAATCCCACCAGCAATTGAGGAGAGTTCCTCTTTCTCCACTTTCCTTGCCAGCATCTGAGTTTTTGATTTTAGCCATTCTTACTGGTATGAAGTGGAATCTCAGGCTTGTTTTTATTTCTATTTCCCTAATAACTAAGGTTGTTGAACATTTTTTAGGTGCTTCTTGTCCATTTGATATTCCTTAGTTCAAAATTCTTTGTTTAGCTCTCTAAAACCCCATAACTTATTTGATTCTCTGGAGCTCAATTACTTGAGTTGTTTGTATATATTGGATATTAGCAATCAATTGCTGTAGAATTGGTAAAGATGTTTTCCCTATCTGTTGGTTGCTGTTTTGTATTATTGACAGTGTCCTTTGCCCTACAGAAGCTTTGCAATTTTAGGAGGTCCCGTTTGTCAATTCTTGATCTAAGACCTAAGTCATTGGTGTTCTGTTTAGGAAATTTTCCCCTGTGCCCATGTATTTGAGGCTCTTCCCCACTTTATCCTCTCTAACTTTCAGTGTATCTCATACATCAATCACCAATTGAGAAAATGACTCACCGACCTGAATATAGGCAAACTGATAAACACAGTTCAACTGAGGTCTCTATACCCAGAGAACTCAGCTTGAGACAAGATAAAAGAAATTAAGAAGAAAAATATGCACATATAATATACATAACACATATTTTATAGATTACAGAATTTATCTACATAATTGATACATACTTTTGACCAGTGAGTCAGAATTCAAAGTCCAGAAATATGACAAAATTTAATGAATAGTTGATTTTGCACACAAAACCCATGACAGTCTAATGGTTCTCAATTTTCTATTTCATTGAATGTATTAATTCACATTTATTTGTAAACCATTTAAGATAACTCAAATTACTTTTAATGCTCTTTAAAAATACTGAAAGGAAGATAAAAATATCTAGAAACATACAACTGATGAACATTTGTTTATAACTGTTCTATTAATTAAATTAAAACACATTATAGTTATTAACTCTATGTGTGCAAGTATGACTTGTATGTAGAGTAAGTTTATACATGAAATGATGTACTTGTGAATATCAGAAACTAATCTTAGTGAGATGATTCAGTTTTATCAATGTGGCTTCGAGATATCTAATTTAGATCTCTAAGCTTGCATGGCAAGTACTTAAGATGGCAAGATATTTCATTTGCCTGTTTCCCTTAATAGTATTGCATTAACATATTAAATTTGCATAAGTGGATATTAGCCTAGAAACTTTGTATACCCAGGACATAATCCACAAATTAAATCATGTCCAAAAAGAATGGAGGAGTGGCCCCTGGTTCTGGAAAGAGTCAGTGCAAGAGTATAGGGGAATTTCAGAACAGGGAAGTGAGAAGGGGTGAATGGAAGAATAGGGGGACAGAAGAGGGCTTATGGGACTTGCAGGCAGTGGGGACCCAGAAAAGGGGAAATCATTTGCAATGTAAATAAAAAAATAAAATCCAAAAAAAAAGAAAAGAAAAAAAAAAGAAATATTATTCGTGAGACATAAAAGAACATTTTGTTTTATATACTCATAAAGTACTCTAGGGAATATCTTTAAAAAATTGCATAAGTAATTACTGCATCATCCTGGTAATATATGTGAAATTTATGGTTACTTTTCCTGACTGTACCCAAAATGTTGCAATGGGGTTCAATTCTTTAAATCTTTGTGAGACATGTTTAATTTATTTGTTTCAAAATATTCTAATTTAAGCTTTTTGAAAGTCATTGAAATTACTTGACATTTTAATACATATGTTTTACATTCAAAGTCACACAGTTACATATGGACACATGGGTACTCCAAGTGCTATAAATATACAAGTAAAAATTTTACCTTTTCTTTATTTTAATAAAAGCAGGAAAACCATCTTACAATATTATACCAGGCTATAAAATTTTGACTGGAAACACAGAAATAATTTTGAAATCTGCTATGACTGTTAAATATAAGAAAAGCTTGTGTTTTCTTGCCAAACTACTGATAGTGGAAAGAGGTGCACTGTAAATAGGACATTGTGGTGTTATAAGGGATTGTGTGAAAGAGTACATTTACTCCAAGACATGTGGAGGATATCAAATAATATTTGTATATAAGGTGTTCTTTTTCTTTCTGTCAGAAAGCTTCTATATTCCATTGCTATTTGGCGAAAAATGGTGTGTTTTGATTATTCGAGTGGCTGGTATTGGGAAATGTAATTGCCCTCACTTTCCAACTCTGGCTTATATGACATGGTGTAAGGTTATGTTCTCACTCAATTCACTTTTTTTCCTTTAATTAATTAATTTATTCATATTATGTCCTAATTGCTGACCTTCCTTTGGTATGTTGTTCAAAGAGACCTTTCCTGCTAACCTCCTTTGTCTTATTTTCTGAGAGTGTGGAAGCCTCAGGGGTATCCCCTTACTATAACACCTCAAGTCTATGAAGTACTAGGTGCATCTTCTTCCACTCTCGGAAAAAAAAATTCCTGCCAAAGGAATAGATTGCACAAACAGGGAAAATATTTACAGTCAGCTTCAACTCCAGTTGTTGCAAGGCCAACATGAAGAATGATCTCCACATCTACTAAGTCTGGCCCCTTTTTGCTCTTTGGTTGGTGGTCCAGTCTCTAAAAGACCCCAGTATCCATGTTACCTTATTCCGGTAAATTTTTGTGGATTTATTGTCATCTTCTTGGCCCTAAACTCTTCCTCCAAACCTTGCATAAGATTTTCAGAGCTCCAAACAAAACTTTGTCTGTAGGTATCTGCACCTGTTGCTGTCTCATTATTTGTGGAGCCTCTCGTAGGAGAGACATCCCAAATCTCTGACTGTAAGCACAGCAGAATATTATTGAGAGTGTCAGGAGTTGTTGCTTACCCATGGGATATGTCTCAAGTTAGTGAGTTTATTTTCACCCATTCCCTGTATATCTGCTTGATCTTTGTCCCTGCATTTCTTGTAGAGGGGTCATATTTTTCTCAAAATTTTGTGTGTGAGTTGGTCTGCTTGTCCCTTCAATTAGAGTCCTGCCTGGACACTGGAATAATCCCCTTCAGGCTCCATATCCCTCAAGAGAGGAATTTAAATAATAGCACATCCTTATCTTATCTCTTCTCTAATTTAAGTATCTTCTGTCCTGGGTTTGTTTCTGCCCTGGGGTTATCCAGGCTCCCTTGTCCACCTAGCTGGAATGGAAGGAATGAAGCTTAGCTGGGCCAGGTTATTTGAAGAGGAATGTGGTCTGCATGAGTGTTAGATACACGGCCTTCTCCAGAGATGGTTTTAAGACTTTTCTTTATTAGGGGTAAGAAGAGTTATATACACTTTTCAGATTAGATAAAGGATGTATGGGGTGAGTATGAATCATTAGCTGTGGCTGAAGTGTTTGGAATGGCTCATTTGCACTAAGAAGAATTCCAGGTGCTTGCTAGACCTAGATACAAAGTGAGAGAGAATGTTAAGCAATAATTTCCCTACAAGACTACATGACTTTCTCAAAGGTGTTAGAAGTGAAGTCATAAAAACCCAAGTACTTTGGAACAAGTAAGCTGTGAGCAAGATGGAAAACACTCCTACTCTTGCTTATTTTCAGTGGCCTCACACTTACTGCAGATTGGCTCAGACAGGGCACTACTTTCAGGGCCCAAAACTATCCCCTAACATTCCCATGATGAAACTGACTGAAACAAAATAATAGGTCACTTTAAAAAATTGTTAGTTACAAATAAAATTAACAAAAATATTGTTACTTAAGACCACTCTTTGGTAAATTTAGAAATGAAATAAACATCCCAAAAGAAAAATATTAAATCTAAAAGAATGACAAATGATTGTTTATGCCCTAGAATTCTAATATTTCCTAAAATATAAAGAACTGTATATAAAATGGTAATGTTATAGTCAAAGTTAATAAGATATGTGACCGGGGTGATAATACAGAGTGTCAGAAAATTGAACAGCACTGTGTAGAAATGGGAGTTGGAAAACTTGGGGTAGCCACCAGCAAGTCCCAGATGCCAGAAAATCAAGAGGCACTCAGGACCCAGTGGGGATGACATTAGCTGAAATACCCAGAAAATGGGAGGGAGAACCTGTGCAGACCATATAGAGATGTTAGGCAGATCCCCGATTTGAAAGAATGAGATCACCCACTTATCTCAAAAATTTTAAGCCAGAATTGGTCCTGTCTAAAGAAAATACAGGAACAAAGTGAGGAGTAGAGATTGAAGTCATCCAAAGACTTGCCCATAGGGGTTCCATCCCATTTGCAGTCACCAAACCCACACACTATTGCTGATGCCAAGAAGTGTTTGCTGACAGGGCCCTGATATACTAGTCTACTGAGAGGCACTGACAATGCCTTACAAATACAGAAGCAGATGCTTGCCAGGAACCATTGGATTGAGAACAAGGAGGAGTTAGAGAAAGGACTGAAGGAGCTGAAGGGTTTTACATCCCCATCGAAAGAACAACAATATTAACTAACCAGAGGCCCCAGAGCTCCCCGGAAATAAACTACCAAACAAATAGTACACAGGGAGGGACCCATGGCTCTAGATTCCTTTGTAACAGATAATGGCATTATCTGGCATCAGTGGGAGGGGAGGCCCTTGGACATATGAAGACTTGAAGCCACAGTGTAGGGTAATACTTAAGCAATAAGGTGGAGTGGGAGATTGGGTAGGGGAGCAAGCTCAAGGAAGCAGAGGGAAGGGGAATGGGATAGGAGGTTACAGGAGGGGAAACTTAGAAAGGGGATACCATTTGAAATGTAAATAAGCAAAATATCCCATTAAAAAAGAAAAAAACTCAATTTAAAACTAGAATAAATGATTTTGAATGTCCTTAAATTCCAATATTTCAAAAAATATAAAGAACTATATATACAATACAAATAACATAATACATTTTTTGCTAGTTTGATTTGTTTCTATGTTAGGAATGATTACTTGTTATTTTAGATTTGTTTGGTTGTGTTATTTGTTATTATATAGACAAAACTAGTAAATACCTGAATTCTGTCTGATTTAGAGAGCCCTATCTTAGCATTACAAAAAGGGAGAAAATCTCCATACAACTACACTCATAGCAGAAACAAAAAAGAATGAGTATTAAAAGAATTTTGGGGAAATGTACTTAATGTTAGAGATTTTTTTATTTAAAATTATTTTTTTCCACAATAATATAAGCTGATTACAGTTCTTCTCATTCTACTAATCCCAGTCCCTGCCACGTGCATTTCCATTATGACAAAATGTTTCTAAAGGTTAAAAATAAAATAAAATGAAACTAAGAAATTGTACTAACATAAAGCAAATGCTAAAACAATGGAAATGGACAGAATGTGCAAACAAACGGAAAAGCTTCCAAGCAAAAAGCACAACAAGAAGATGCATAGTAAAATTCAGGGATTCTTTAGTAGTGCTAAAATGCACATATAAAATAATATATGTGCAGAGGACCAAGGGCAGAAGCTCTGAGAGTTCATATGAGCTCAGATAATATTGTTTAAGAAATAGTTGTTTTCTTGGTGTTCCCCATGTGTTCTGGCTATTACACTTGTTTTGCCTCCTCTTTTTAATGGTTACCTTAACACTGAAAGAATGATTTTGATGGAATCAATAAGCTTAGGGATGAGTGGCCCAAGACTCTCATGCTCTGTACAACCTGTAACAATGTAACTCTTGGTACTTGTTCCCAATTCTTGAGGAACCACTGAAGTCCAGTTAGATATTGGTAGGTTACTCCCAAATTCTTTCTTTCAGCATTGCTGTAGCATATCTCTCAAGCAGGATACTATTGTAGATCAAATGATTTGTGGCTTGTTTATTGTGTTTATTGCTATTTCAGTAGTTTGTAGACTACATTCTTGAACCAAACACAGTTGAATGGAAGGTGAGGGGTGGGTTCTAAGTATATACCAGCTCAACATCTCATTGTTCCATCAGTTTGGTAGTGTAACCCACTATTCTTACTGGAAAGATCATTTCATAACAGAGATGTCAAGTTTTAGTTCTGTCTTTAATTAATGTGGCAATTCCATTTAATTTTCTTTAATATATTTATGAAGGGTCTACTGTTTGTTTCCATACTAATCCTCAAAGGGCTCTTAATTTTTACTGTCTAAATCCATGTTCCCACTTCTACTCACTTCTCCACTTCACTCCTGGTTATTCTCTCTCCAATTCCCATTCTGCCCATTCCTATCAAACTTTGACAATTCCTTTCCTAAGGCGATCTCTCACTACTAGTGCTTTACTCTAAACTCAGTCTTGTTTTACAGATTGCTGTTTTACAGATTATTTATCACTGACTTAATAGCTACTGTTTACATATAAGCAAATGCATGCCATATTTATTTTTAGGATCTAGGTTTCATCACTCAGTATGATGATTCCTAGTTCAGATCATTTGCTTGTGCATTTCATTATTTCATTTCTTTTTAAGGATGAATTTTGCAAACAAGAAAAGGTACATGGAAGTTACCATGTTAAATTATATCTGTAATCCCACCTTAGGTGAGATAAAATTTGAGTAATTATTGTGTGAGGCCACATTGGATTACAAGAGTCATGAGGATTTCTAGGCTGCAGTTTTAGACTCTGTATCAAAAAACACGAAAAGAACTCGTAGTAAACAAGGGAACAACTTTACAAAGGAACCTATAATTATTTATCTGAGACATTAGTTAGGCAAAAGCTGTTGCAATCAGTTCCTATTATAGGCCTGTAGAAATGAACAGCAAAAATGAAATCAGATTATTATTAATATTTTGAAAATGGTTGGGAAATACAGGTGTAGATCAAAGTTAAATGCATGCCTAGTGTGTGACATTTCCTGAGGTGAAACCTCAGTGTTTCTATGAAAAATAAATTTGATGCCCCAGGGAGTGTAGAAGGTGAAGGGAACTCCCGTAGAACCACATAAACAATGTTTTATATAGGAAAGCTTCATGGCAATAGTAGAGAACTGACTTCCACATGTTCTCCTCTCCCCAGTAAAGGTGCATCCTCCCCGAAGTAGATTAATTTAATTTTAGTTTGTTAGGATGAATGAATATGGAATCTATGTTTATTTTTGATTACTAATTTTTGAAAATAGATTTCTAAAGAAAATATATTCTAATTGTGTGCCTCTCTATTTTCTCCTACCTGATTCTTCCACCTCTATAACCATCTAAATATTCATAATCTCTCTCTCTCTCCTCTTCGAAATCATATAGTAAATACAAAAATGCCAATATAAAGTGAAACAAATTATAATGTAATCAGAAAGAAGCACATACATAAGAGAGACATGCTTACACATAAGGACAAATTAAAATACAAAATTCAAAGTCATAGTGTGTGAAAACCTCACCAGTATGGTTAAAAATATAGTGCATTATTAGTCAAATATAATATCTCAACATTATTCTTGATTCACATGTAATGTCTGTCTACTGCATGGAATGAGAATTCTGCATATTGATGTGGATTCTGTACCCAGTAAGGTACTATTGGGGTACACTAGTTTTTCCATTTGGAGAATTTGTCAGATAAAGATACCTTCCTGGGAGGGGTGAGAGTTCATATATTATTCCTTCTCTCAGGGCATGGACCTCTATACTTTGAACTAGTCTGAACCTGTTCATGCACCATTCTTTGTAGAAGTTCATATGCACATCAGCCCTATTATGACTGGAAGGTATTGTTGACTTGCTGGCATTCCTCCCAGCTCCACTGGCTTTAGTACCATTCTACAATCTCTTATACAAATTTTGCTGCGCCATGAAGGAGGAATTGAGATGGCAATATGACAGCTGAGGCAGTCCCTCAGACCTTAGCCTGTACCACCACCCAGCAAACTGGGAGCACTTCCCTTGATTTGACAGGGAACACTGTCAAACTCCCTCATCCAGCCTCCCTGTGCAGCAGAGCAGATGAGGGACTCACCTAACCAAACATCCCTCTTAGGTATGTTCTGCAAAGACAAAAGAAGAGTAATGTAGGACCCTGTCAGCTACCACAGGACATTATACACAGTTTAACAGAATAGTTAAAGACAAGTGAGAATCTTGTGGTACTGGCTGCCTTAAATCGATGGAGAGAAATATTTGCCATGACCACATACTACATGCAGATTTAAAAGAGAAATTGAGTTATTAGACCATTGTATATAAGATATTTATATTTTATTTTGTAAAGGTGCATTTTCTTCCACAGACATTTCAATTATATTAAACTACAATTCATATAACACAGAGACCTTTATTAGTGAAAGCATTAAAGCTTGTTGCTCTTTAAAATGTCACTGTGAGATTTGCCACATTGACTTTCCTCAGCCAGCAGGGAGTGGGCAATACTTCTTGCAACAGTAATTGCAGATATCTCGTTCAGTTATGGTCATTAGTATTTCTAGATTGTCTCGGGAAATGTGCCCTATTTCATTAGGGCTAAGCAATTAACTCTGTACATGGGAGTGTTGGGAATTAGGGGTCCTTCTGAATGATCAGAAGCCTGTGTCAGCAGGCAGATTCTGTTCCTAGGTATGGCTCAGAAATCAGCATGGAGACAGGCTGTTGTAAAGCCCAACCAAACCAGGGTTTTTTCCAAAAAACATGCCATTTTTTGTGATATCAGGGGCTAAATTACAACTCTAGGATAAATGCAGTTTTTAAAATATTAACTTGCTGAGTGATAGGAAAATTTCTTAAATTTCATGTAATGCCAATAAAAAAAAAAAAAAAAACCTAGACTACAGGATATCATTCTGAGATACAGAACAGGGATGGTGGAAGACTTTGATCTAGAGCTCATAACAAACACCCTTATATATTTACATTGAAATTGTTTCTAATATTGTCTTTTGGGTTCAATGAAACCTAGGCATAACAGTGTAATCTACCACTTTAAAGGGTCTATTTAAATTGGTGCTTTATGTTGTCCTCTGCTTTGCAGCTTTCTACCAATAGCAGATAAGACAAGTCTTTCTGAGTATTAACATAATTATGCTTATTTTTTATTTGCTATATTCTTTATTAACACTTCAAATGATATTCCCTTTCTAGGATAGCCCCTCTCCATCCATAAGTCCCATAAGCCCTCTTCCATCTCCCTGTTCCCCAATCATCCCCTTCCCTTTTCCTTGTCCTGGTATTCCCCTACACAGCTTCCCTGAGCCTTTCCAGGACCAGGGGCCACTCCTTCCTTCTTCTTGGGCATCATTTGATATGTGAATTGTATCTTCGGTATTCTGAGCTTCTGGGCTAATATCTCCTTAACAGTGAGTGCATACCGTGTGTGTTCTATTGTGATTGGGTCACCTAACTCAGGATGACATTCTCCAGTTCCCCCCACTTGCCTAACTATTTCATGAATTCGTTGTTTTAAATAGCTAAGTAGTATTCCATTGTGTAAATATACCACATTTTCTGTATCAATTCATCTGTTGAGGGATATCTGGGTACTTTCCATCTTCTGGCTATTATAAATAGGGATGCTATGAAAATAGTAGAGCACATATCCTTATTACATCCTGGGGAATCCTCTCGGTATATGCCCAGGAGTAGTATAGCACGGTCCTCCAGTAGTACAATGCCCAGTTTTCTGAGGAACCACCAGACTTATTTCCAGAGTGGTTGTACCAGCTTGCAATCCCGCCAGCAGTGGAGAAGTGTTTTTCTTTCTCCACATCCTCTCCAACACTTGTTTATTCCTGAGTTTTTGATCTTAGCCATTCTGATGGGTGTGAGGTGAAATCTCAGGGTTGTTTTGATTTGCATTTACCTGATGACTAAGGATGTTGAACATTTCTTTCGATGCTTCTCAGCCATTTGATATTCCTCAGGTGAAAGTTCTTTATGTAGCTCTGTACCTCATGGATTAATAATGTTATTTGGCTCTCTGGTGTCTACCTTCTTGAGTTCTTTGTATATCTTGGATATTAGCCCTCTGTCAGTTGTAGGGTTGGTAAAAAGCATTTCCCAATGTGTTAGTCTCCTTTTTGTCCTTTGGACAGTGTCCTTTGCCTTACAGAAAATTTGTAATATTATGAGGACCCATTTGTCAATTCTTGATCTTAGATCATAAGCTATTAGTGTTCTGT
Source organism: Apodemus sylvaticus (assembly GCF_947179515.1). Taxonomy (NCBI): domain Eukaryota; kingdom Metazoa; phylum Chordata; class Mammalia; order Rodentia; family Muridae; genus Apodemus; species Apodemus sylvaticus. Next base: position 150,502,877 of record NC_067472.1, on the reverse strand, counting down.
TCAGAATAATATTCCCTGTGCCCATGTGCTCAAGGCTCGTCCCCAGTTTCTTTTCTATTGGTTCTAGTGTGTCTGGTTTTAGGTGGAGGTCCTTGATCCACTTGGAGTTGAGTTTAGTTAATACAAGGAGATAAGAATGGATCAATTTGCATTCTTCTACATGCTGACCTCCAGTTGAATCAGCATCATTTGTAGAAAAGGCAATCTTTTTTCCACTTGATGGTTGTAGCTCCTTTGCCAAAGACCTAGTGACCATAGGTGTGTGGGTTCTTTTCTGGGTCTTCAATCCTATTCCATTGATCTACATGACTGTCACTGTACCAATACCATGCTGTTTTTAGCACTATTACTCTGTAGAACTGCTTGAGGTCGGGGATACTGATTCCCCCAGAAGTTATTTTACTCTTAAGAGTAGTTTTAGCTATACTGTTTTTTTTTTATTATTCCTGATGAATTTGAGAATTGATATTTCTAACTCTATGAAGAATTGAGTTGGGATTTGATGGGTATCTCATTGTATCTGTAGAATACATTGAGCAAAAAACCTTATATTGTTTGTGGCTACTGTGAATGGTGTCATTTCTTTAATTATTTCTCAGCCTGTTTATCCTTTGAGTTATAAGAAGGCTATTTATTTGCTTGAATTAATTTCATATTCAGCCACTTTGCTGACATTGTTTATCAGCTAAAGGAGTACTCTGGTGGAGTAATTTTTTGTTTGCTTAAGTATACTATCATATCATCTGCAATTAATGATAATTTGACTTCTTCCTTTCCAAAATGTCTCCCTTTGACCTCCTTTTGTTGTCTAATTGCTCTAATTACTATATTGAATACGTGTGGAGAGAGAGGGCAGCCTTGTCTGCCTCTACTTTGTAGATTTCTACCAAGAGCATATAAGAAAAGTTTTTCCAAGGATTAACATAATTCTGTTTTTAAATTGTCTTTTCCCTCTCATATATACTTACATAAAGCATGTCCTTGATCCAAAACTGTTAATTCTTGTTGTTCAGTAATAATTGTATTCAAATTCTTTTGTCTCATACTTAAGTGTTTCTATTATTATCTTTTTATTATTCTCTCATTTAATACATCTCATTTCACTCCACCCATTTCTTGCAGGTTTCCACAATTATATTTTCTCTCACCCAGATCCACTTCTCCTTCCTTTCCCTTAAAATGAAAAAAAGAGAGAGCTGGATTCCCAAGGATGTGTTAGCAGTTCTTCTAACCTCATGATAAAAAGTTATACTAAGGCTAGGACCAAAAGCTCTCATGTAAGATGGGCAAAGAAATCAGCAGTGATTTTTCAGCCACTTATTGGGCCTTTCTGAGGGCAGTCATGGTAGGTCCTTTTTGTAAGCACAGCACAGACTAAGTAATAGTGTCAGGCCTTAGGACCTCCCATGTAGCTTGATCGAACTTTGGGCCTGTCACTGGACCTTCTTTTCCTTAGGCTACTCTCCATTTACATCTCTGCAGTTCTTTCAGACAGGAACAAAAATTGGTCATATTTTTGGCTGTGGGATGTGAACCCGCTCCCTTATTTGCTGCTAGAGGTGGTCAGTATATGTCCCCTCTCCCTATCGTCAGCCATTTATTCTAAAGTCCCTCCCTTTGAGTCCTGAGTGTCTCTTACCTCCCAGGTCTCTGGGACATTATGGGGGAGACCCGTGCCCCTAAGTCCTTATTTTGCCTGTTTCCATTCTTTAAACTGGGCCCTCAGGGCTTCAGTCTTTATCCCTCACCCAATACCAAATCAGTTTTGCCTCTCTCCCACCCCATCTACTTTCCCTCACATGTCCCTCCCTCCCTACTTATGATTGCTTTTTTCTCCCTCCCAAGTGGGTCTGAGGAATCCTTACTTGGGCCTTTCTGCTTGATCTTTTTGAGTTCTGTAGACTGTTCTTGTCCATTGTGCACTTTTTGGCTAACATTTACATATTAGTGAGTACATACCATGTATGTCCTTTGTTTAATCTCTCTCTCTCTCTCTCTCTCTCTCTCTCTTTCTCTGTCTCATTTCTTTTTCATCACATTAAATGTAAAAGCTGAAATGAAAAGGAACACATTATATTTTTCATTCAGTCTCTTACCCTCCAGAATTTTCTTGCCTCTTGAGGTAACCATTGTTTCCTGAATTTAATGGAGGAAATCTCAATTCAGAAAATTAAATACCAGAAACATTTAAATGAAAGAATCCCTTGCTTTGCTGCATCATAGATCCTGGCCATCTTGGTCTAGGCAATCAATTAATTGTGATGAAGAAGAGACCAGCATAGTGCTGAAGTCTCTGGGAAGTGATGGCTCACAATCAGCATGCAGAAAGTGTCTTCCAAAAACAATGAGCTGCTGCATAATGACCACACTAGTGACTAAATTCACTCAAGTGGCACTGGTCATGAAGGCATCGAGGCATCATGGACAACAGCTGAGGATTGTCACTGTGTGGCATGGATATATTCCGGAAGACATACCAGAAGAGGCTACTGGTGAAAGTGCTGCAAAGTATCCCAGAGGTTGGGGGATTCAAGTATCATAGGGTGACCAGGAAGATCAGCAGCAGCCATGGGGTGGAGACTGCCTTAGCCTGGAAGACCAACTGCAGGTGTAGATAGATTAAAGGGCAGAGATAGAAACCATTTAAAAATATCAGAAAATAGTACGTGGATCGCAGATATTAACATACTAAGTTATTAACAGGGATAAGTTTGATTTTGCTTTGTTCATATTGTTGATTGATTCTTCTCTCTTTAAGTAAGAATGTATTTTTTTAAAACAGAATTATATTATCAATGCCTCTTTTTCTCAGTATGAGATTTTAGATTTTCATAGAAAAGTTGGAATTTGAAAGACATTGGATTCCTTAAGATACTGAATATTTAAAGTGTTTGAAATTGCAAGGTTGTGAGGTTTTCCAATTCCCAGGGGTAAATAAACATTAATTTCTTTTTTTTTAATTTTTTATTCGATATAATTTATTTACATTTCAAATGATTTCCCCTTTTCTAGCCCCCCACTCCCCGAGAGTCCCGTAAGCCCCCTTCTCTTCCCCTGTCCTCCCACCCACCCCTTCCCACTTCCCCGTTCTGGTTTTGCTGAATACTGCTTCACTGAGTCTTTCCAGAACCAGGGGCCACTCCTCCTTTCTTCTTGTACCTCATTTGATGTGTGGATTATGTTTTGGGTATTCCAGTTTTCTAGGTTAATAACATTAATTTCAACCTTTTGAAAGGTACTTGCCTAACATAAACATATTTGAGTTTGTTATTTATCACAAATACAAGATAGATTGTACACAGAAGGGACTAGGAGGTAGAGTAAAAAAAATATGAAGAAGAAAGTCATCCTCAGCATTTCTCTGGACACGTGAGTCCATTTTACAGGAAAGGTAATAATTCATTCTCTGTGACATTTTTTTTTCTAGAAATATGTAACTTGCCTTGAATTTACAGGAGTTACATTGAAAGTATTGAGTTGATGCTAAGCCTACACTTGGTCTTTTTAGCAATTCTATGAAAGGTAATGGTGTTTTAACGTTGTACAATATACATTTTTATTGCAGTATGATTGAGAGGCAATATGTAGAATCCTGTGGTTTGAACGAGATGCCCACTATTAATCTCCAATTTTCAGATATTTAACTCCTAGTTGATGGCTGTTTGGAGAAGATTAAGAGATGTAGCAATGCTTGACAAAAGACATCCTAGCTATAGCTTTTTATTTTTCAAAAATATCATGATATTTCAATAGCTATCTCTGCTTCCTCTCTGTGGTTGAAGATATCAGCTGCTTCTTCAGTAAGCCTCTGCTTGCCACTCAAGATACAGAAAGACCAGAAATAACCTTTTGCTACATTTTAAATTTTATTAAAACATTGTTGTTCTTAATAAAATATACCAAAATATAATCCTGGCTGTAATTAAGCTCAGTGTGGACTCTGCCTATGCCTCTGACATGTTAGATATAAAGGCTTGTGCAACCATGAATGGCAATTATTTTACTAAAATTTTAAATGTAAAAGAAATTATTCATCAAAGCCAAATACACATTTCAAAATAAAATAAATTTAGAGGCATTCAAAACAAACAATTCACATTTTTACTCACATCATTCAAGAAATAGGAGCAAAATTATTACTTCAAGATTGATTGATTGAGGCCAAAAATAGAGATTCTTTCTCACAATTTCCAAAAACATGAAGGGTATGAACAAAAGAAGAAATTAAGTAAAGAAGATGAAAGAGGAGGTGTAAGGGGAGGAGGAGGTGTGGATAACAATAATCAGAGACAAGGAAATGGTAAAGGAACATTAGTAAAATGATAATCACATATAAAATAGAATTCTATACTATGAAAAAGAAGAGTTTTTGAAAAACTGGGTGTATACAAATTATACATCTGTCAGGAAAAATGACAAAGCAATTCATACACAATTTTTATATTCCCAGATAGTACCTGTACCCTGTAGCCTTTGTGTCGATATTAAGATCTTTTAATTCCACACAGCTTCATCCTTTCTAAATGCCCATGTTAAATAACCATTGAATAAAGCCTTATAAGTCCTCTTTCCTACACAGATATGGGTAGCAATACCCAGAACTTTATATAATTTTCCCAGATAACACTATCAGTTTTAGAATTAGAATCAAATCACAGTTTATGACAGCATGGTATAATCCATAGAATATTATACCATAGATTACTGAACACATATCATACATGTGTTTATTCTTAGATAGTATTGAGATGGTTATTCTTTCTTTCAAAGTGATGTGATCTAGAAACACTTGGGAGGCAAGCTTTTGTCATGCTTGAGCAGGGTTAATTTAATTTAATTCAGATAGGGGAACCTGTCATTCTGGGAAGGACCAGTCTGAAGTTTCTAAGCTCTGGACTCTTCCCTAACAAAAGGGCTTTCTGGGTCTCAGGCAAGACCTCTACAAACCAAAGTCCTGAGATCTTATTGGCCGGAAAGAGATATTGATGCAAACATTGTCTTTAGATATCATAAATCAGTATGTCTTACAAAGTACATTCTGACAGGAATTCCCTGACAATTTAGACAAATAGAGTACTACAGCATTGTAGTATCACTGGCTATTTTCCTAGTAGGAATCAATATTTGAAGGGTTAGCTATAAAGTTCAAGAAGACAGAAGTAACTTTTTTTAAAGACTAAGACTGTTTTATTTCTACATGACATTGCCACATTAAGACAGGTAATCAAAGGTCTACATGGGAACGTAAAATGAGTATGGAATTAGTAAATGAGCTTTGAATTTGACAATCTACACTGGGTGCTTTGACATCATATGGAAATACCCGGCTTTTTATCCCGTGAGAGAACTTTCTTTTCTGTAGGATCAGCAAACATCTATCCAGCTTAAACCCTCATGAATAAAAAGAAATTTGATGCCTTTACCTGCTTACTAATGGTTGATAATTCTATCACAAGCACAGAAGTAACTTTTAAGCCATCTTTAAACTTCTGCAACACTGGTTGCAGAGCAACTGATCTGCAGTAGCACAGCCTATTTAAAGGTGGTCATCCCCTTCTCTCAGTGTGGCCTGAATTGATATATTACCACACTTATCTGCTCAGTCCTACACTGAAACAAATTTAGCCATATAGAGATAACTTATGAAAGTTCTGCCATGGGATAAGAAGCCGGCTATTTCCATATGATTCCAAAGCACACAGTGTAGAGTGTCAAATTCAAAGCTCATTTACTAATTCCATACTAATTTTACATTCCCATGTAGAACTTGACTTGCAGAAAAGGATATAACTAAGTCACAGGATATTTAAATTTAATGGAAAATAATTGAATACATGAACATTTAAATGAGAAGCCATTCTAATTTTTTTGTTTGTTCTTTCATTTCTATATTGAGCAGACATTTAAATCACCAAGGCTTAAATTTGCATAGAAGATCCTAAGTGACTTTTCTGCTTGTGAAACAAGTACTGCTCTGTAAGAGGATTTCCCACAATCATGCCAGGAATCTCAAGACTACATGTAACTGCCATTGTGGAGGCATATACATCCATCTACACATATGCAGAGAGAGAGAAAGAGAGGGAGGGAGATAGAGAAGGAAGGAGGGAGAGGGAAAGGGAGAGGGAGGAGGAGAGGGAGAGAGAGAGAAATAAGACCAAGAGACAGAGACTATGGTTACAGAAAATGTGGTATATTTACACAATGGGATATTACTCAGCAATTAAAAACAATCAATTGATGAAATTCTAATGTAAATGGTTGGAACTGGAAAATATCATCCTAAGTGAGGTAACCCAATCACAAATGAACACATATGGAATGCAGTCACGAATAAGTGGATATCAGCCCAGAAGCTCTGAATACCCAAGACACAATCCTCATATCAAATGATTCCCAAGAATAAGGAAGGAGAGGGCCCTGGTTCTGGAAAGGCTTGATGCAGCAATGCAGGGGATTACCAGGACATAGAAGTGGGAGGTGGTTGATTGGGGAATGGGTGGAGGGAAGTGGGCTTATGGGACTTATGGGGAGGTGGGGAACCCGAAAAGGGGAAATCATTTGGAATGCAAACAAATAATATATAAAATAAAAAAAAGAGAGAGACAGAGACTAAGTAATGGAGACAGAAAGAAAAATAGACACACATGATTAAAAATAATACAATCTAGCTGAAATTGGTGGCACAGGACATTATTTTCTAGCACTTATGAGGCAGAAGCTAGTTAATCTCTTTGTTCAAAGTCAACCCATTCTTCAAAATAAGACCCTGATAGAGAGCAAAGAAACATATATATAAGTGTGTCACTGTAACATTTAAAAAAAAAACACACGAGGAAAAAATCATTACTGAATGATAAAAGAATACTTTCATAAATATTATTTTCAGGTTAAGGGTTTTATTTACATAAAATCTTAGGAAATTTTAAAAAGGTATATATTAAAGTAAAATGTGATCAATGCAGAACGCTGTGAAGGCAGCATGGCTTATTTCTTAGGGATTTCTCCAGATAGCACTACAAGTATTTAGCACTTTTGTACATTCTGCAGTTTGGGCTATAGTTTTCCTAAGCACTGATTCTTTCCTTAGTATGGATTTCTAAAGATGAATATAAATCAATATCATATAGTCACCATTGCATAGAAAACATCTTGAACTTATTCATCGCCAATTTATACAAGGGTTTATTAAGACTATCCTTTTTCATGCTAGATAGAGGACAGCTTGCACCTTATGGTCGCCAGCTGTTGTCATCAGCTTTAGAAAAGATTTTGAATCGGTGCATACTAGCAACCGTGCATGCATGTGTGATTGGAGGGCTGTGCTGGCTCACTAGCACAGACTGGGAATTGGGTGTGTGATTAATCAAATCAGTGCATCAGGTACTGCTTAGAAGAGGGAGCCAAAGATGTTTGTCACATCCAACGTAGGAGTGATAAGCAAGGGAATAAAGCAAACAAGGTCAGCTCCCACTTTGACCCCTTGTTTCTTTGATAGGTAGACAAGATTTGTGTACATTAAATATTGCACATTTGTTGGGCTTAGAATCTTATCTTATACATCTCAAGTCATGAAGAATCAGATGAGAAAGCTGTGAGATCTGGACCTGGCTTCCATTGTCCTGTCCTGTCCTGTGTTGGCTGCAGAGCCCCTCTTCCTTGGGCCATCAATCTAGACTTTAGCTCTGTTCTCTTAAAGGGTTAACATTGAAATATCAAAGAGCTGACAGTAGTGTGTATTAAAGTTTTGTGGAAGTTGAGGGCAGTCAGAAAGCAAAGAACATTTATTTTGGTTTATAATTTTGTATAAAAGTAATATTCCTAAGGGAATTAATTTAGATTCTGCCTTGCCGTGAAGCATGGGAAGGGATAAAAGCACTTGAGAGTTAACATACAGATTATCATCAGATGGAAAACACAGCAGACAGTGATAGTTTGCACCTCCCACTTTCTCAATAGATAGAAGGATCAGGTAAGTAAGAGATTTCACACTTTGATAAGAGATTTCACACTTTGATACTTATACATGAAATGGGATTCCAATGTGGCATTAAGGAAGTTAGTGGACAGAATAAATTCAGGAATTAATAGCCAATGTGTAGAAACATGAGATGTCTTTACATACAGAGCTGTAACATGCACAATGTTACAGAAATATAAAGCACTTTTCTCTCTTATTAAATGATCTATTTTGAATATTGTTATACTGCTTCAGTGTTGTTAGGTCCTTGTTGATTATTGTAATCTTGTCTAGATTCAAAAATGAACTAGTGCATTGGGAAATACATTGTTTGAACCTTTAATCTATTCTTCTGTACTCTACTCTCCTAATGTTGAAGAGTCTATAAGTTTTAGAATATAACATGCAAAAATTTTGTGGGGCCTTTCTCAAAGAGATAAATTCATAAGGTTGAGCCTTGTTTTTATTTTTGTATGTTTGGTTGTTTATAGGACTTCATTTTGATTTTCATTTCAAAAGAGTGTTACATTTAATTTTATTGAAAATTAATTTTAAGACATCATGTTTACTGTTTCCCGTTTTTTGATTTCTCCGAGTTCCTCTATATCTACCCTCCATTCCAGATCTTTTCTATTCCTGTCTCACACTAGATAATCACATCCAAGAGGCGACACCCAAATATATCAAAATGAAATGTAAGATCAAAACCCATCATATTGAGGGTGGACAAGGCAACCCAAGAGAAGGAAAAGTGCTTCAGGAACAGCCACAAAAATCAGAAACGCTTGTTTCCATTGGCATCTTTATAAAAATAACCTATATCAATAAAAGGATGTAGCTGCATCAGGAACTGTGTGCATCCTCAGATATTTAGAACAGCATATCATTTTGAGGTTAGTGTGCGGGAACAGCGACCCTAAATCCCTTATAACTGTGAAAGCCTTACAATTTGTTGAAGAACATTCACGTCTTTGGTGCTATATTAATGGTTCTTTTATTAATTTTAGTATCATTAATATTAAATGCCAAATGAAGTTATGCTAAATTAATAGGTTAAATTAATTTTTAAACACTTCATCAATATAAGATGAAACAGCTTCCATAAAACAAACCTTTTGGAATATGACCTTCAATATACGCACATCTTTAATTCAGTGTGATTCCATTACATTTCTGTAGTTTATGCATTGAACCTCAAAATTTTTGATTGTATCTCCTATGTAACAACTGCCTACATAAAATCACTTGAACCTTAACTGAGATGGTTCAATGAAGTATTTTAGTTTGCAAAACTAATAACTGTCAAGTTTTGGAAAATAAATGTTATGCCACAGTTGCTAAGGACAGGAAGTCAATGTTAAAGAGAAGTTCAAGTTTCAATTTTCACATTATCAGAAACATCATCAAGAAAGCTAGATTAGAATGCACTCTATATGCATCTAGTATGTACAGAGAGACAATACAACTTCGCATGTCAAAACGGGGAGTGCAAGAAGAGTAACTCAAGTATCTAATAATGCAAACTGTCACACCTGAGTCAGGCTGAGAACTAGGGAACAGATGCTAAAACCTTAAAGCTTCCAAAGACAATATCATTTTAAAAATCAATGTCAAAATCTCTGAAAAACTAAGCAGTTTCTACTTATTAAATATAGAAGTACTGCAACATCAAGTATTTACACCTTTTGTAAGAGAAATATAATTGCCAGTTGCTTTTTGCATTACTACTTACAAAGTGAAGAACTCAGACAAAACATTCAAAACCTAAGAGCTGAAAACAAGGGACAGTGTTCCTCTGCACGTTTTCCACCTAACACAAAAGAAATTGAATCCCGCTTTTCTAGGACTAGAGGCTTCTCCTTCCTTCTTTTTGTGCATTATTTGTGAATTGTACCTTTGGTATTCCAAACTTCAGCATTAATATCTGCTTATCAGTGAGTGCATGCCATGTGTGTTCTTTTGTGATTGGGTCACCTCACTCAGGATGACATTATCCAGTTCTACACACTTGCCTAAGAATTTCATGAATACATTGTTTTTAATAGATGAGTAGAATTTCATAGTGTAAATATACCATATTTACGGTATCTCTCTGTTGAGGGACATCTGGGTTTTTTACAGCTTCTGGCTATTATAAATAGGGCTGCTATGAACATAGTGGAACATGTGTCCTTATTACATGCTGGGGAATCTTCTGGGTATATGTCAAGGAGTGTTATAGTGGGGTCGTCCGGTAGTATCATGTCCAGTTTTCTGAGGAACCACCATACTGATTTCCAGAGTGGTTGTACCAGCTTACAACCCCACCTGCAGTGGAGAAGTGTTCCTCTTTCTCCACATCTTCACCAGCACCTTTTTTCTCTTGAGTTTTTGTTCTTAGCCATTCTGACTGCTATGAGGTGAAATCTCAGGGTTGTTTTGATTTGCATTTCTCTGATGACGAAGAATATTGAACATTTCTTTAGGTGCTTGTCAGCCGTTCGATATTCCTCATGTGAAAATTCTTTGTTTATCTCTGTACTCTATCTTGTAATAGGATTATTTGGCTCTCTGGAGTCTACCTTCTAGAGTTTTTTGCATATCTTGGATATTAGCCTTCTTCGGATGTAGGGTTCGTAAAGATATTTTCCAAATTCTTGGTTGGTTGCAGTTTTGTCCTTCTCATAATATCCTTTGCCTTACAGAAACTTTGTAATTTTATGGAGTCCCATTTGTCAATTCTTGAAGAGCATAAACTATTGATATTCCGTTCTGGAAACTTTCCCCATTGCCCATGTGCTCAAGGCTAGTCCCCAGTCTCTTTCCTATTAGTTTCAGTGTGTCTTGTTTTATATGGAGGTCTTTGATCCACTTGGACTTGTTCTTAATGCAAGGAGATAAGAATGGATCAATTTACATTATTCTGCTGACCTAATGCTGCAGTGTAGGGGAATACTAGGACATGGAAGTGGGAAGCAGTTGATTGGGAACAGGTATGAGGGAAGAGAGCTTATGGCATTTGGGGAGAATGGGATCCAGGAAAGGGTAAATCATCGGAAATGCAAATAAAGAATATATCGAATAAATAATGAAAAAAAGAAACAACAGCAACAATAAAAAAGAAAAGAAAAGAAAAGAAAAGAAAGCAAAAAAGAAAGAAAGAAAGAAAGAAAGAATGAAAGAAAGAAAGAAAGAAAGAAAGAAAGAAAGAAAGAAAGAAAGAAAGAAAGAAAGAAAGAAAAGAAATTGACTATGAGAATCTCTGCTCTAGATGGTATCAGGGAAAAAAGTAACAGTGTCCTTACTAGTACACAGGGACAAAAAAAAATCTGTGATTACATCACCACCTTTGAGTCAGGATAAATCGCATAAGTCGCAAATATCCAAATGCTTAAAAGGCTGTTTTTTTAGCTACACATTCCAAGAAGTCAAGTACAAGCATGGAGGTGAATTCACAGGCACAGAAGTTCCCTGTTCAAAATAAGGGAGTGCCTATTCTACGGGACAATGTGTAGGGCCAACACTTGAATGTTACCTTAGCTAGTCAAGAAAGCCCTGAAACAAACTCCTGAGTCTGTTACACTCCTAAACACTAAAGCATTAAGTTTTCCCATGGCTTTACCTTAGCTCAAAGAATTTTTAACACTATTAAGAAAAAAATAAAGTATTTTAACCTTTTAAATTTTCACAGACATTTAATTAGCTTTATTTACAGAGCAGGGATTTTTTTTTTTGCAGTCTCCAATAGTTTCTAGATGACATAATTAGGAAAGTATGAGAGTTTCAAAGAAATTTTGGGGGAATCCAAAAATAACAGGTGTTGATGCTCCTCAATCAGAAGTGAGCGTTTCTGGCAGTAGCTCCTGTGCCTCACTCAGAAGCAGTTCTGTTGCAGTCTCTACATCCCATAATTTTGTAAACAAGGCCACTATTACTGCATTCCTATCAAAACAAATAGCACATATTTTTGGAGTATTCTGGACTAGAAACTTGTGCTCCAGGATATGTGTGTGCCCAAATTTGAGCTACTTTTCTTTATATTCTCTGATAAGATGGAAATGTGTGAAATAATGCACAGCTTATCTCCATGGTTTATTAGGATTTTGTAATGAAGGGCGACTTGGTAGCACTGATATTTAGGTATTAAAAAGAATAAAACATATTCTTGGATTTTTCTCTCTGCCTGTATCATCAGGGTATATTTTCTTGTTGGAGGTAGATAACAGAAAGATAACAAGTGTCGGGCAGTACATTTGTCATGGTGACACCTATGTTCTATTTTTAGTTTTTTTTTTCATAGTGACTCCAGACTGACTCTACTGAGCACTTACTGGACATTACACACACACACACACACACACACACACACACACACACACGTGTGTGTGTGTGTGTGTGTGTGTGTAACTTGTAGTTACATAGATTTTACACGATTATGCCATCATCTCTTGTGATCCTAATACTTGGGTATTAGAACCATGTGCTTAAGACTGGGTTTCATAAACAAGACTGCTTGGGTATTTCATGTTCATTTAATTTAACAATAACCATTCTGGGATATTTTCCTCATTGTTCTTGTTGTTTGTCTTTTACTATTCTTTTTTTTTCTATGCAACAAATTATTTCAGTTTAATGAATTCTGGAGCCTCAAGTCTGAGAAGAGGTAGAGTGTGAAGGTCTGGCAGTGTATTGCCCAACTTGTAGGTTTAGTTCATCAAAAAGAAGCAGCTCAGGCTTTTATCCTTCTTTCACATATATTTAGGCAAACAGTATTAAATATTTAGATATAGTAAAAATAACCCTGATGAAAATATTTTTTGAAATTCTGCATTTGATAATTTATCATCTTAACAAGTCTTATAAACATTCGGTTTTGGTCTTTGTGTGGTGGGCCTTTTCCCCCAGGCTCTTGGACAAGAAATTCAAGCAGATTCTGTGAAACTCCTTGTGGGAAGGGTATGTCCAGGCTTAAACCCCTGCTCCCATAATTTCACTGAAATCCCATTTGGAGCAGGATGATTCCTTAATACTCACTGATATTCTGATAGGAATTTACACAATTCAGCTTCTTTCCCCTGGACCTATGCCATACTTTTTGTATAAAACTTATAGAGCATGTTGGAAACTTGAAATTTAAAAACCACGTAAATATTTGGAATGGAATATTGCCACTGAAAAATATCACTAACTTATTAAACGGATTAAAACATTTATCAAATTTTATATATTTCTGATGGTCACATTTATCACTATGCAAAAACCTTAAGTATCTGCAAAAAGAATTTATAGTAGGTTTTGCTCACACTGTAGGACAGTGTGTTATACATTACTGGTTATGCTGTTGGACAAGTTTACAAATGTGGAAAGTGGAGCCTGATAGTGAATCTAGTCTTCATACAGCTTTTAAAACTGGAGAGGTAGATGTTTTTGCAGTCTAGTGTAGCAGCAACAGAAATGAAGTTTTGGTGCGGTAAGGGTTCAAAATGAATTTAGGAATCAAGCAGTGGAGTGAGTTGTATTGTACAAAGAAGGAATTAGTGTTCATATACGAAAAAAAAAAACATTGTTTTGGTTCATGGTTAACTTTATTTTTCAGACTTTGACAAAATAGTTCTGAATTTATTACTTTTTCTAGTTCAAATGATTTGCAGTTTCTAGTTACATATTCATCTTTCAGGACCTGTTTTAGTATGCACCCACAAGCCTGTTAGTGTCACTGAGCAATAGCCTTTTCTCAAGCATGACTTCCAGTGTTTGCACATATTGTGAAATGCTTATCCACTATGTTTGCACTGTTTCAATAGAGTACAAACACAGTATAAGGTGACAGCAATGTTGGTGTCTCCTTTACCTATCTTGTCACTGCTTTCTTAGGCTGCTAGAAACTCTGGGGTCTGCAGTCCTCAGTGGAAGCTGTCATGATTCTGTTGCCATTGGAATGGTTAGTCTCACCAATCTAACAAGCAAGGTTTGTTCAAAATGAAGTGCAGGACGTGCAGAGTGTCTAGCAATCTAAAATGCAATAACAAGACAGGTAAGTGAGACATCAACACTGCTGTCACCTTGTTAGATTCGTTAGATCTTAAAACAGTTTTTTAGCAATGGCAAATTTTGTAGGAGGGTCTACTCTGAGCCACTCACTTCTTATTAGGGGAAAATAGGCTCATCATGAGAAATATCATTGGAGAAGCATGAGCTATGGGTAGAGGGTTGGGTGTCTGTCTTGAGAATTAAAAACTATGAATCACTTTTGTGTACAAATTCATAAAAACAAACAAACATAGTTTTATAGATAAAAAATAATTAGAGATCCAAATGTTAACACACAGGAATGCCACAAAAACACTGAGCTGAATGTTATGACACGCTTACTGTGGGCCCAGTGCCGACTATTGTAAACTCTGGAACAGAGAGGTCCACAAAGGCATTCTCTTTGCTTTTTCTCATTTTATTTTGGTTTTCATTTCAAATATTGGTATTTAAGATTTTTAAGTAATTTCCAAAGTGGTTATCATGTGATGACTCATGCCACCAGCACTCTAAGGGTTTGTGAATGTTGTTGCTTCTCAAGGGGTGTTGACTTATTCAGTTATAGCATAACAGTACCATACCATACACTTTTTAATACATTAACTGTGTAGCGTTCACTTAATCTTGTATACTGTTATCTCTTCCAAATTCTATTATTATTTCAGTTTTTTCTTAAACACAGACAAACAGGGTGGTATATATCACTCAAGTCCTGTCCTTTACATTGTACACAATGACCTTGGCCTCATGATACCCATACCTCCTCCACTTGAATCCAAGAATGTGAGCAGTTCCCTACTACTCTGTTTATGAATATAACTATGGTATTTTGCATGCTATGCAAGAACTCTAAAAACTATGCAATGGCATTGCAATTGTTATATAAAACAAACTTAAGTATATACCCCATTCCCCCCAAACAATTTATACAAACACAGTTTAAATATGAATATAAATATATAAATATTTGTACAATATTATATAAATATTTTTTTAGTGAGACAGTGTTTGTATGGAATTTTAAAAAGGGGCTTATCTGAATAATTCACACTGAATAATTTTAAAAAGGGGCTTATCTGAATAATTCATATAATATATATATGTGTGTGTATGTGTGTGTGTGCTTGCATGCATGTGTGTGTGTGTGTGTGTTTCTTACTGCCTAGATATGTTAGCTACGTTTACCCACTTCCTCTTTTGATTCAATATATCAAGAAAAGATGTGTATTTCTATTTTTTATGTGATAGCTTACCTACCTACATTTCAAATGTAATCCCCCTTTTTGACTTCTCCTCACTAACCCTCCTATCCCAACCCTCTCCCCCAGCTTCTCTGAAAGAGCTCCCCCACCCACACAGTCACTCCTGCCATGCCTCCTTAGCATTCCCCTACTTGATTTATGAAGTCTCCAAAGGAACAAGGCCCTCTCATATCCATGCAATCCTCTGCTACATTAGGATCTGGATCCATGGGTCCTTCCATGTGTAATTTTTGGTTTGTGATCCAGGCCCTGAGATCTCTGGGGGGATCTGACTGGTTGATATGTTGTTTTTCATTATTTTTTACTGGATATTTTATTTATTTACCTTTCAAATGTTATCTTCTTTCCTCATTCTTCCCCCATAAACTCCTTATACATCCCTTCTCCTCCTGTTTCTATGATGTTGAGCTGCTGTGTGTTAAAATTGCAGCCTGAATTTGCCAGGGCTTGGGCCTCTGCAAAAGCAGATGCAGGAAGTTAGACTGAGCACACACAGCAGGGATAACAGATTCTCAATCTTGGGCAACACAGATGCCACTGGCTGCCTCAGAAGAGTTGAGAACAGGGTGGGGGCCCATAGGGCTGATCTAACCTGGGGTTGCAGGGGAAAGAGGGAAAGGAGAGCTATGGCAGAGCCCCATGGGGACAAGAGTCCTTGGCTTGCTCAGTCAGCTCTTGGTTTGTTGGAAACTGTTTCTGGCAACACATGGAATCCCCTTGCATGAGATTAAACACTGATCTTTAGAAGAAGACCTTTTACATTGCTGCAGCATAATGGGTCCAGAGGAGAAACAACAGTCCTTTTTTATTTATCCAAGAAGGATGTAGATTTTATTTTATGCTTTTTAAAAGATATTTTCTTTTTTATTATATATTTCCTTTATTTTAATTTCAAAGGGTATGCCCTTTCCTTGTTACCTGTCCAAAAAACTTCTATCCCATTCCCCATCCCACTACTTACAACCAACTCCAAATTTCCTGACCTGGCATTTTTTTTATTTTTTTTTTATTCGATATATTTTATTTACATTTCAAATGATTTCCCCTTTTCTAGCCCCCCACTCCCCGAAAGTCCTGTAAGCCCCCTTCTCTTCCCCTGTCCTCTCACCCACCCCTTCCCATTCCCCGTTCTGGTTTTGCCAAATACTGCTTCACTGAGTCTTTCCAGAACAAGGGGCCACTCCTCCTTTCTTCTTGTACCTCATTTGATGTGTGGATTATGTTTTGGGTATTCCAGTTTTCTAGGTTAATATCCACTTATTAGTGAGTGCATACCATGATTCACCTTTTGAGTCTGGGTTACCTCACTTAGTATGATGTTCTCTAGCTCCATCCATCCATTTGCCTAAGAATTTCATGAATTCATTGTTTCTAATGGCTGAATAGTAAGTACTCCATTGTGTAGATATACCACATTTTTTGCATCCACTCTTCTGTTGAGGGATACCTGGGATCTTTCCAGCATCTGGCAATTATAAATAGGGCTGCTATGAACATAGTAGAGCATGTATCCTTATTACATGGTGGGGAATCCTCTGGGTATATGCCCAGGAGTGGTATAGCTGGATCTTCTGGAAGTGAGGTGCCCAGTTTTCGGAGGAACCACCAGACTGATTTCCAGAGTGGTTGTACCAATTTGCAACCCCACCAGCAGTGGAGGAGTGTTCTTCTTTCTCCACACCCTCTCCAACACCTGCTGTCTCCTGAATTTTTAATCTTAACCATTCTGACTGGTGTAAGATGAAATCTCAGGGTTGTTTTGATTTGCATTTCCCTAATGACTAATGAAGTTGAGCATTTTTTAAGATGCTTCTCCGCCATCTGAAGTTCTTCAGGTGAGAATTCTTTGTTTAACTCTGTACCCCATTTTTTAATAGGGTTGTTTGGTTTTCTGGAGTCTAACTTCCTGAGTTCTTTATATATATTGGATATTATCCCTCTATCTGATGTAGGATTGGTGAAGATCTTTTCCCAATTTGTTGGTTGCCGATTTGTTCTCTTGATGGTGTCCTTTGCCTTACAGAAACTTTGTAATTTTATGAGGTCCCATTTGTCAATTCTTGCTCTTAGAGCATACGCTATTGGTGTTCTATTCAGAAACTTTATCCCTGTACCGATGTCCTCAAGGGTCTTCCCCAGTTTCTTTTCTATTAGCTTCAGAGTGTCTGGCTTTAAGTGGAGGTCCTTGATCCATTTGGATTTGAGCTTAGTACAAGGAGACAAGGATGGATCAATTCGCATTCTTCTGCATGCTGACCTCCAGTTGAACCAGCACCATTTGTTGAAAAGGCTATCTTTTTTCCATTGGATGTTTTCAGCCTCTTTGTTGAGGATCAAGTGGCCATAGGTGTGTGGGTTTATTTCTGGATCTTCAAACCTGTTCCATTGATCCTCCTGCCTGTCACTGTACCAATACCATGCAGTTTTTTACACTATTGCTCTGTAGTATTGCTTGAGGTCAGGGATACTGATTCCCCCAGACTTTCTTTTGTTGCTGAGAATAGTTTTAGCTATCCTGGGTTTTTTGTTGTTCCAGATGAATTTGATAATTGCTCTTTCTAACTCTGTGAAGAATTGAGTTGGGATTTTGATGGGTATTGCATTGAATCTGTATATTGCTTTTGGCAAAATGGCCATTTTAACTATATTGATTCTACCGATCCATGAGCATGGGAGGTTTTCCCATTTTTTGAGGTCTTCTTCCATTTCCTTCTTCAGAGTCTTGAAGTTCTTGCCATACAGATCTTTCACATGTTTGGTAAGAGTCACCCCAAGATACTTTATACTGTGACCTAGCATTTTTTCACACTGGGGCATCAAGCCTTCACAGGACCAATGGCCTCTCCTCTCTTTGATATCTGAAAAGTCCACCCTCTTCTACATATAAGCTGGAGGCATGGGTCCCTCCATGTGTACTCTATGGTTGGTTGTTTAGTCCCTGGGTGCTCTGATAATACAGGTTGGTTCATATTGTTGTTCCTCCTAGGGGGCTACAAACATCTTTAGCTCCTTGGGTCCATTCTCTAGCTCCTCAATTGTGGATCCTATGCTCAGTCTATTGGTTGATTGTGAGCCATGGGCATTTTGTTCCCCCTTCTAAGAAAGATCAAAGTATCCATACTTTGGTCAAATTCTTTTTTTGAGATTAATATGGTCTGTGGCTTGTATCTTGGGTATTCTGAGCTTTTGGGCATTCTGAGCTGTTGGGCTAATAGTCACTTATCAGTGAATACATACCATGTGTGTTCTTTTGTGATTGAGTTACCTTACTCAGGATGACATTTTCTACTTTCATGTTTTAATGCATTTCTTTCTGGCAGACAGTTGTTATGAGTGAAGTAGAGGCTTCCCATAGCCACATGGATAGAGGGGGAAGAGAAAAGAGCCCAAGTGGGTAAGAGCAAAGCAAGCAGGAAGCAGGAGTAAAAGTAAGAAAACAGGAGGGAGCAAGCAGCTCCTTTTATAGTGGACCAGGGCTACCTAGATGTTGCCCAGGTAACCATAGGGAGGAGTATACCTGGCTGTTGACAGGTGAATGTAAGGGTGGACTGCATATAGAATACCCTGAGCATTGGGCATTGCCATACATGAATGATAGCCAGAAAGATATGACCTGGGGCCTCCAATCAGGGGCCTAGTGTTTTAGAGCATGGTAAATGGCTGTCTGTCCCTTCCAGAATTATCTGGTGGGTCTCTGGGTTTTAAACCTAACTCAGTTAGAAAAGAGGCTGCCTTTCAAAGTCACACATGCCCCCACCCATCCACTCTTGCCTCCCTGCCTTTGCATTCTCCTACACTAGGGCACTGAGCCTTCACAGGACCAAGGACCTATTCTACCACTGATGCCACAAAATGTCACCCTCTGCTAAAGATAGAGGTGGAAGCATTGTTCCCTCCATGTGTATTTCTTGGTTGTTGACTTAGACCCTGGGAGTTCTGTTTGCTTGATATTTTTTTCTTCCTATGGGGTTGCAAACCCCTTCAGCTCATTCTGTCCTTTCTATAACTCCTCCATTGGGAACAAGTATTGAGATCGATGGTTGGTTGGGAATATCTGCCTCTAGATCTCAGGCTCTGGCATAACCTCTTAGGAGACAACTATATCAGTTGCCTGTCAGCATGCACTTCTTGGAGTCCACAGTAGTGTCAGTGTTTGGTGACTCAATATGGGTTGGATCTCCAGGTGGTACAGTCTCTGGATGGCCTTTCTTTCATTCTCTGCTTCATATCTAGTCTCTATATTTGCTCCTATAGGGTTATTTTTGCTGTTTTTTTATTATTATTTTTATTTTTTGAGACAGGGTCTCTCTGTGGAGTTCTGGCTATCCTGGAACTCATTCTGTACAGACCAGTCTGGCCTCGAACTCAGAACTCTTCCTGCTTCTGCCCCCCCCCCTCAAGTGCTGGGATTATAGGCATGAGCCACCATGCTCGGCTTTTTACCACTTCTATGAAGGACCGAATCACTCACACTTTAGTCTTCCTTCTGCTTGATTTCTGTGGTCTGTGAATTAGGTTTTGTATTCTGAGATTTTGGGCTAATATTCACTTATCAGTGATTGGGTTATATCACTGAGAATGGTATTTTCTAGTTCCATCTATTTGTCTAAGAATTTCATGGAAGCATTTCTTTTAATAGCTGAGTAAATCTACCACATTTTCTGTATCCATTCTCACTCAATGGCTGGGAAAGGAACTTCACCTTGTTCAATGTCACGTTTCTGCCAGGTGGCATGGCACCCCAGTATGACTCTCTACATCTGGCTATTATAAATAATGCTGCTATACACATAGTAGAGCATATGTACTTGCTCTAACAAGTTAGAGGACATGTTGGGTATGTTCCCATGAGTGGTATAGATAGGACCTCAGGTAGTACTTACTATGTCCAATCATCCGAGTGATTTCCAGAGTTTTACTAGCTTGCAATTCCACCAACAATGGAGGAATGTTCCTCTTTCTGTACATCCTCACCACTGCCTGCTCTCAACTGAGATTTTGATCTTAGCAATTCTGACTGTTGTGAGGTGTAATCTTAGGGCTGTTTTAATTCTCATTTCTCTGAGAGGATTTTTGAACATTTCTTTCGGTGCTTCTTGGTCTTTTGAGTTTGCTCAGTTGAGAATTTTTTGTTTAGCTATGTATCCCATTTAATGTGATTATATGATTATCTGGAATTTAATTTCTTGAGTACTTTGCTTATTGTATATTGCCCTCTATCAGATGTAGTATTGGTAAAGATATTTTCCCAATATGTTGCTTGTTGATTTGTCCTATTGACAGTGTCCTTTTACTTACAGAAGCTTTGCAATTTTATGTGGTCCCATCTGTCAATTCTTGATCTTAGAACATATTCCACTGGTATTTTTTTTCAGGAAATTTTCCCATGTACCCATGTGTTTGAGATTCTTCCCCACTTTCTCTTCTATTAGTTTCAGTGTGTCTGTTTTTATGTGGAGGTCCTTTATACAGTTGGACTTGAGCTTTGCACAATGAGATGAGAATGTATCTATTTGAGCCAGTCCCAAAACACCCAGAGGAAGCTCCATTCCCAGATGCTCCAACATGCCCAGTGTCATAGGATCAAAGGCGAGGAGGTCATAACATCTTTGCCAACAGCAGGAGTTACTGGGACCAGTGGGACCCAGTCAGAGGAACTCTTCCAGTCCAGTGGAACAGGTTCCTTCCAGTGTGTTCCATGAACAGACCTTGGGTACAAACTCTGCAGCCATTCCCACAACACCCAGAGGCAGCTCTACTCCCAGGTAGTCTAAGATGCCCAGGTTTAAAAGATCCCAGTATCCTAGGAGCTTGGTCACACATTATCTTAGGGTTCTAGAGTCAGCTTGGCTCCCAGGAGCTCAGACACACCTAATATCTCAGAAATACAGAATCCCAGAAGTTAGACTCCAGAGAGCCTAATAACCCTATTAAATAATGGGGTACAGAGCTAAACAAAAAAAATTCACCTGAAGAACTTCGAATGGCTGAGAATCACCTTAAGAAATGTTCAAAATCATTAGTCATTAGTAAAATGCAAATCAAAACAACCCTGAGATTTCATTTCACACCAGTCAGAATGGCTAAGATTAAAAACTCAGGAGACAACAGGTATTGGCAAGGACGTGAAGAAAGAGGAACAATCCTCCACTGCTACTGGGGTTGCAGGTTGGTACAACCACTCTGGAAACCAGCCTTATTTATAATAGCTAGAAGCTAGAAAGAACCCAGATGTCCCTCAATGGAGGAATAGATACAGTACATGTGGTATATTTACACAATGGAATACTACCCAGCAATTAAAAATAATGAGTTCATGAAATGTTAAGCAAATGTTTGGAACTGGAAAATATCATCCTAAGTATGTTAGGTAACCCAATCACAAAAGAACACACAAGGAAGGCACTCAATAATAAGTGGATATTATCCCAGAAGCTCTGAATACCCAATACACAATTCACATATCAAATGATTCCCAAGAAGAAGGAAAGAGAGTGCCTTGGTTCTGGAAAGGCTTGATGAAACAATGCAGGGAATTACCAAGACAGAGAAGTGGGAGGAGTTTGATCGGGAATTAGTGGGGGGTAGAGGGCTTATGGGACTTATGGGGGGGAGAATTGGGAAAATGGAAATCATTTGGAATGTAAACAAAGAATGTATAAAAATTAAAATAATAAAATAAATGCAACTGTGGTGGTCAAGGAAGACGTCCTGGGTCACTGAAACCCCAGTGGATAGAAGGGATGGGCAGGACCTAGGAAAGGAAGGTAGAAGGGACAGGAAGCAGGGGCATCAAAAGCAGGGTGGGAACTAGAAAAGAACTTCATTGTAACAGGAACATAACAGGAACAAGCAAATAACCACAATGAGGCTGAAGACAAGGTCAGCTGGAAAAAGCTAAATCATGGGGGGCGGGGGGAAGCCAGCAGGACAGACAACTACAGGGCCATCATAAGGACCAAGCAAGGTCCTTGGTGCTAACTCCTCCCTCTTAGACTCCCATACTCCCGATCTTGGTCCAGGCCCTTTCTTGTGTCTATTTAGCTCTTACTGCCAAAGGGACCAGCTGAAGTCTCCCTCTCTTTTCCTCCCACACTTACCCACCAACCAACTAACCTTCCCCTCAAAAAACACTCTCAGTGAGAAAATGGCTTTAGGGGCAGAGAGGGCTTAAGCAAGCCACTAACTTCAACTTGCCTAGATATTGGCCCCAGTGTAAGATGGAAAACCCCCTGCTTCCACAATTGTGATGAGAATGGGGGTAAGATGAAGTATCTGGGTGCCTGATACCCTGCTCTCAAAAATAGAAAGAATGAATGAATGAAAGAAAAGAACATAAGCAACAAAATCCCAGGTTACTTGGCATTATCAAGACCCAATTCTTCCATCACAACAAGTCCTGGATTCAGAATCACACCAGAAAAAGATATTTGGATGGCTTATCTGATAGTGATTTAATTTTGGTTCCTGGTATCTGTATAGAAAACTGGTCATTTCATAAAGATTTTTCATTTTTTTAGTATAGGCTTTTGTAATAAGATCGGATGATTTTTTTGAATTTCTACAATTTGTGTTGTTAGGTCACCCTTTTCATTTCTGATTTTGTTATTTTGTATATTGCCTCTGTGTCCTCTAGTTAGTATGGCTAATGGTTTATGCATATTGTTCATATTCTCAATGAAACAGCTCCCAGTTTTGTTGATACCTTGTATAGTTATCTTTTTACTTGGTTGATTTCAGTCTTTTGTTTGATTATTTCCGGTCATCTACTAATCTTGGGTATATTTGCTTCTTTTTTCTTCTATAGATTTCAGGTGTTCTGTTAAGCTGCTAGTGTAAGCTCTCTCCAATTTCTTTGTGAAGTCACTCAGAATTATAAATTTTCCTTTTAGCACGCTTTTCATCATGTACCATAAACTGGGTATTGCTGAGCATAAATTTCCTTTAAATTATAAACATTTATTTCTAATTTCTTCCCTGAAAAAGTTATAGAGATTTCTTCAGTTTCCATAAATATATGTCATTTCTGTTAATTTTGAAGATCAGGTTTAGTGGCTGGTGATCTGGTAGAATGCATAGCATTATGTCAAACTTCTTGAAATGTTTTGTGTCTGATTATTTCATCCATTTTGGAGAATGTCTTCTGTGGTGCTGAGAATGTATATTTTTTTTATTTTAATGTGAAATGTTCTATAGATATATGTTAAATTTATTTATTTTATAACATCAGTTAGTTTCACTATGTCAGGGTTTAATTTCTGTATCCATTATCTGTCCACTGGTGAAGGTGGGGTGTAGAAGTCTCCTAATATTATTGATTTAGTTGAAATGTGTGCTTTGACTTTTATTCGTTTCTATTACATATGTGGGAGTCCTTACACATTTGTATATGCCCTTGAATAATGTATTTTTATTGATATAATTTTTATTTACATTTCAAATGATTTCCCCTTTTCTGTGTCCCCACTCCCTGCAAGTCCCATTAGCCCTCTTCCATCCCCCTGTTCTTCCACCCACCCCTTCCCACTTCCCTGTTCTGGAATTCCCCTATACTCTTGCACTGAGTCTTTCCAGAACCAGGGGCCACTCCTCCATTCTTTTTTGCATCATTTAATTTGTGGATTATGTCCTGGGTATTCAAAGTTTCTAGGCTAATATCCACTTATCAGTGAGTGCATACCATGATTGATCTTTTGAGACTAGGTTACCTCACTTAGCATGATGTTCTCCAGCTCCATCCATTTGTCTAAGAATTTCATGAATTCATTGTTTCTAATGGATGAATAGTACTCCATTGTGTAGATATACCACATTTTTTGCATCCACTCTTCTGTTGAGGGATACCTGGGTTCTTAGTTTACCACACACAGAATGATATTCTCAGGGTTGATGAATTTGCTTTTAAAATTCATGATATCCAATCATGAATTTTAAAATCTCAATACAGCATAGGATCTTGACAATTCATTGACAGTCAAAGAACAAGTAACAGGTCCAGTTGATGGAAAAAAAATAGGGACATAGAAAGACTTTTTCAAGAAGGATCAGTGATAAGACCTCATTTTGAAAAGAGGAGGCATGAGAAACACACTCAAATATGTAGACAGGTAGATTCCAGCTCATAGAGAAATAGTTCTCATTAAAATGCAATCTTATGTGAAAATGCACATATATCCAAAATACCAGATTTTGAATCCTGGGTGAAATATTTGGGAAAGAAACAAAGTCATTTTCAGGACATTTATAAGTGTTTTTTTTTTTGTTGTTGTTGTTGTCACTATTCTTGTTTCAGTTGTGAATGTTTCCCCCCATATTTTCAAGGATCTATGTCTAGACCTTTATACCTGATTCTCAAATGCTCTACTTGTGTTCAACAGTGTCATTCCAGTAATTAAAGTTTTTTTTTTTTCGTTTCAAAACAAGGTCTTCTCTTCTCAAACACATTTATCCTCTCCAATAAACAACCCTAATATTTTTCATGAATTCTATAATCAAATGTGAGTTTTGCCTAAAGTGATGTGTTTTACTCTGAATTTCAACATTATCATACAAACATAAAATTAAATGTCAAATTCTTTGAAAGTTCCTTTTCACTGGAATTTCAAGGCCAAGTGGGGAGGTAGGCTGAGATCTCTGCCCAATACTAAGAGACAGGGGAATTCTAGGCCCAGGAGAAAGAATTATATTCCAGTCTTCATAATGTGGAGTGATACAAATTATGTGAAAATATTCTGTATTTTACTGTATATATTCTGTCTGAAGAGTTTATCATTCTTTCAGCTTTTCATAAATTCCTCATTGATCCAAAAATTGTAGGACATAGTTGTATAAACTCTCCTCATCTAATAAAGTACTATCCCTTATCTAAATAGAAATAGTTCATTTCTCTGGCATCTTGCAGGGACTCCCCAACAATGAAGGGTAATTGTTTACCCGTAATTAGCCTCTGAAGGTTACATCAACATTAAAAACAATTATCTTACAGTTTATGGAGGCTGAGCTTTAATATTAATAGTTTGTATTGTCATTGAAAAAACCCTCTTTCTCCAGAGGGATTTCTCAGCACTTAAGTGTACTGACAGGTCTTCCAGAGAAACTGTCCATTTAACATCTGTCTGTGAAGCTAATCTTAGGGGAGCTGAGGCAGTCACTTTCCTTGCATGTTCAGGCACTTCAGACATGTGATCTATAGACACATATTCAAACACTAACACACAAAAGCAACAAATTAAATAGTCTTTTTAAATGTCTGTCTTTGCAATTGTCATACCTTTAAAATAAATAGGGTCTACTTAAAAATTTTCCTCATGAGCAAAACCTTGTTTTCTGTATGTAATGGAGTAAATTTCAATTCAGAAATCTCAATACCAGAGCCACCAAAGTGGACAAAGCCCCTGCCTTACTGGATAATGGACGCTGGTCATGTTGGACTAAACAGTCATTTGTTATAAAGAAGAGACCAGTATCTTTTATGTTACATCTCTGGGAAGTGATTCCTCAGGGTCAGCATGTCAAACTATGTTCCAAAAAGGGCAGACATACATCTGTTGCCTACTGAACTCACTAGTGACTAGAGTCAACCAAGTGCCACTGATTACAGAGGCATCTAGACATCATGGAAAATGACTCTGGCTTGTCACTGCATAGCAGAGATATATTTCCCAAAGAAATACCAGAAGAGGCTACTGGTGAGGGTAATGCCCACATGCTGCAAGTGACCCCAGATTTTTATGGACTCAAGAATGATAGGATGCCTGCAATATTAGCAATAACCATGAAATGGCGACAGCAATAACCTAGAATACCAGGTTTACATGTATTCCAGAGGGCACAGCTAGAAAGTTACCCCAACATTATAAGAAGTACTAGAAAGTTGTAAGGGGATCACAGATAGTAAGATATTGGGGTATTAACATTCATAAGTTTGATTTTGCTTTGTTCACATTGTTGCTTGTATTAAGTAAGAAAGTATTTTTAAATTATTTTTTGTTTAATGGGGAATAGTTATAAAATGAAATTTTCAACTTTTATAGAGGATTTGGATTTATACAAAACATAGCTTTTTAAGGCTGTTTATTTTTAAAGTGTTAAATATAGCAACAATATGGGTCATTGTATGCCGAGGTCAGATATGATTGATATACACCATTTGTAAATGTGCTTGCCTAACATAAACTAATATGAATTTGATATTTATCCCAATTGCAAATTAGATTGCACACATCGGTGACTACAGCATATAGGAAGTAGAGGCAGAAAAATATGTAGTGCAAGGTCATCCTAAGGATTTCTCTGGACAGCCTGAGTCCATTTGAGAGAATAGAATGCATGCTTTGTGCCATTGTAAGTTGAAAATATATAAATAGCTTGGGATTTTATAGTATTACATTGAAAATCTTGACTTGAGGCTCAGAAGATACTTTCAACTATTAAACAATATTCATTCTATGATAATCAATGGGGTCTTTTAAGGTTGTGCAGTATATATTTTTATTATGATAATATAGTGAGTCTGAGGGACAAGGTGCAAAATGCCATGGTTTAAAGGTATTTTATGTTCAAATCCAAATGCACATTTAAAAATGAAATAGAAAACATTTATGTTATATTGACTCACATGTTTAATTATATCATTCAAGAGAGAGTAGCATAAGAACTACTACAAGTCGGGCACCAGTTTAGGCTACAGAATGAGACACTACCTCACAATTTTCAAAAGTAAAAAAGGGTAGGATAAAAGTCAAGTAAAGAAGAAGAAATGAAAGGAAGAAAAGGAAGAGCAAAAGATTTAGGAAGAGGAGAAAAAGAGGGGAAAAAGGAGGAGGAGGAGGAGAAACTCTCATAATCAGACACAATTAACAACTCAAGAAATTTGGGAAAAATATTATAACAGGTATACTAGAATTCTCTGCTATGGAAAGGAGGAGGTTTCAAACAACTGAACATATACAAATCAATATTCTGTCAAGAAAAATCTCAAAAATTGTAAGTACACAATTCTTTATAATCCTAGATTGTTTACCCCATGTCCTTTGAGTTAATTTTAAGATCTTTTAATTCCATACAGATACAACTCTTATAATTGACTATGTTATGTGCCCATGGATTTGGGCCTATATAAGTCCCCTTCATTGTAAAGATATGGTAAGCAGTACAAGAACCTTTCCTAAGTTTTTGAGATAACACTGTCAATGCTAGAATTAGAATAATATCACAAATTTTGAAGGTGTGGTTTTAATATGTAGAATGTAATGGCATAAATTGTTGCACACATCTCATACATGCCTTCATTCTAACATACCATTGAGATGATTATTTTTTATTTCAACTAAATGTGGTCTAGAATGCCATGAGAGCCCATCCTCTGTCTTCCATGAGTAGGATTTACTTAATTAATATAACTGAGGTAGAGGATCCTGTCCTTTTGTATAGAACCAGGTTGAAGATCCTAAGCACTGGCCCCTTCACTAACAAATTGGCTTTCTGGGACCCAGGCAAGAACTCTACAACCCAAAGTCCATAGATTGATAGTTTGAGATCTATATCCAAAATTTTTCAGTATTTATATGGTTAAAATGGAATTTATTTTACTATACAGGAATTTCTTTATGTATTTTCAATGTCGTAATCCCACTTCCACACAAAATATACATATAGAACAAAAAACTTTAAATTTGCTTCTTAGTTTAGGTGATCCTATACAATCCTTGATATTTGTGTCTATTGAATAAAATCTGGAAGACAGGATAGCCATGATATAAATGTCATTAACCTTGACCTGCTAGGTGGCAGATAAAGTTGGATGTTCAAAGCAACGCTATTCTATACAGCATCATCCTGACAAAAAGAGCTATTGGTGCTAATATTTCATTTAAACATTGTAAGACAGTCAGTCTGTCTTAATGAGTATTTTCTGTCAGGCATCCTCTAACAATTTTGACAAATACAACACTATGGCATTCCAGTTTCACTGTCTTTTTGTTCTACATGGAATTAATATTAGAAAGTTATCTTTGCAACTGAAGATGGCAGAAGTATTTTTTTCTGGAGTTTTAGCTTCTGCTCTGAAAGAAGCTTCAGAAAGATAGAAGTAGCACAAACGATGTAAGGGTGGCCATCCCATTATGTCAGTATGGCATGAACTGAGATATTACCATACTTATCTGTTCATTCCTACATTGCAGCAAATTTATCCACACAGGGATAGATTCTGAAAGTTCTGGCATGGGTTAGGAACCAGGTATTTCCATGTGCATTCAAAGCCAAATTTTTATTATTGTTGCTATTTTTCCCTTCCATATTTTCATAGTGCACAATGCAGTTTTTTTCCAATTTCCCATTCCCATGTAGACTTTGACTTACAGAAAACAATATTAAGGAGCCAATATCATATTTACACATATTGGAAAAATTGAGTGCACAAACATTTAAAATCAGGAGGCTTTCTGCATTTTTTGGTTGTTCTTTCATTTGCATGTACAACAAGTGTCTAAATCACCATGGCTTAAAGGTGCATAGACGAGCCTGAGAGATGCTTCTGCTTGTAAAAACAAATACTGCTCTGCAGGAGGATTTACAGAACTCAGGTCAGGAAACTCAAAACTATATGTCACTGCAGACCTGGAGACATACACAGCCTTTTAATGTACACACATCTACACATATGCTCGCACATACATACACATGAATACATATTTTGGAGCAGAGGACAGAAACTAAGTATTGCATCAAAAAATATATGTAGACCGAGTAAATTATACACACATGATTGACGTTAATATAGCTAACTATGCCGCCATATAACTTTACTTCTAGCATGTAATGGCAGAAGCTGATAAATCTCTAAGTTTAAAGCCAGCCTGATCCACAAAGTGCATTCAGACTTAGCAAATTCCAATGTGTAAGAACCATTGCAAAACAGAAAGAAAGAAAGCAAGAAAGCAAGAAAGCAAGAAAGCAAGAAAGCAAGAAAGCAAGAAAGCAAGAAAGCAAGAAAGCAAGAAAGCAAAGAAAGCAAAAAAGCAAGCAAGCAAGCAAGCAAGCAAGAAAGAAGAAAGAAAGAAAGAAGAAAGAAAGAAAGAAAGAAAGAAAGAAAGAAAGAAAGAAAGAAAGAAAGAAAGAAAGAAAGAAAGAAAGAAAGAAAGAATAATCTCATATCAACAATGTAAAACACAGGAAGAAAAATCATCACTGAGTGAAAAATCATTGCTTTCACTAAAGAAGCTATTTTATATTCATGATTAGGGTTTTATTTACATGAAAACATAGGAAACTTATAAAATATATCTTATGAAGTAAAACATCATTTAGCCAGAATGTTGGTAAAGCAGTATTTTTTATTCCTTTTATTTCTTCTACTATCTATGCTTTTGTACGTTCCCTTGTTTGAGTTATATTTTTCCTAAGCATTCTTTCTTTACTTTGCATAGAGATCTAAAGGCAAATATAAATCAGCATTGTGTAGTCATCATTGCCCACAACGCACCTTGATTTTCTTCCTGACCAATATACAGAGGGGTTTATGAAGATCCTCCTCTTTAATACTAGCAATAGAACAGCTTACAGCTCATGGCCTCCTGCTTTTGTCATTCACTTTAGAAAAGATGTTGATTTCCTGCATCCTGTCAACAATGCACTGCAAGCATGTGTGATTAGAGGGCTGTGCTGGCTCGCTAGCACAGACTGGGTGTTGGGTGTGTGATTAGTCAAGTCAATGTAGCAGTTCCTACTCAGAGAATAGGCAGCCAAAGATGCCTGTCACATCCACCCTGGGAGTGGTCAACAAGGCAATTCAGCAAACAAGGTCATCTCCTATGTTGACCCCTATTCTCATGTCTTTGATTCCGAAGAATCAGATGAAAAATCCATGAGATCAGGACCTGGCTTATTTGTCCTCTCCTGTGTTGTGTTGGCTGCAGCGCAACTCCCCATGAGCCTTCAATCTGCCCTGTCACTTCAGAGTGAATATTATCATTTTAAGAAGTTGAGAGTATAGTGGATTATTGGTATGTAGGAATGAGAAACATCAGAATAAAAAATAACTTTTATGTTGGTACATGAATGTTACATAAAATAGTATTCCTAAAGTAATTTGAATCAAATTTTCCACACTCTGAAAGATGTGACTGTATAAAAGCTCTTGACAGCTAACATAGAGATTATTATAAGAGGGAATACAGAAGAGATAATAGTGTGTTTCCACTCCCAATTTCTGAATGCATGGGAGGATCAGGTATATATGTGTTTTGACACTATGATACCTATAATACGGGAAGCAGGATTTCAAAGTGGATTTGAGACAAATAGTTTTCAGAGTAAATTCAGGTATTGAACTGCCAATGTGAAAATATGGGGTGTCTGTAGACACAGAGCTACAGCATACACAGGGTTACAGAATTACAAACCTTTATCCTGTCATCTTGTATGGTGATCTATTTTGTATATTGTTAAACTGCTTCAGTGTTGTTAGGAATTAGTTATTTATTATTTTTGTTGTTATCTTGCACAGATTCAAAAGTAATTTAGTTAATTGAGAAGTACTTTCTTTGGACATTATTTTAGGTGGATGTATCCTTTATTTACATTTCAAATGTTATACTTTTCCGAGTTCACCTCCTCCTGGATAGCCCATATCCCGTACTCACTCCACCTATTTCTACGAGGAGTAGAAGTAGGGCATCATGTGGCATGTGATTTGTATCTTGGGTATTCAGAATTTAGGGGTCAATATCCACTTATCAGTCACTGCATACCATATGTGTACCATTTTGACTGGGAAACCTCACTAAGAATGAATCTCTCTAGTTCCATACATTTGCCTAAGAATTTCATGAAGTCAACATTCTATCTTTATTAGATATATTCTTTATGTACATTTCAAATGATATCCCGTTTCCAGATCCCCCCTCCCCAAAAGTTTCATAAGCCCTATTCCCTCCCCCTGTTCCCCAATCATTTTTATCCCCTCCCACTTACCTGTCCTTTATTCTCCTACACTGCTACATCAAGCCTTTCCTGGATCAGGGACTTTTCCTTCTTTCTTCTTGGGCATCATTTGATATGTGAATTCTGTCTTGGGTATTGAGAGCTTCTGGGTTAATATCTACTTATCAGTGCGTGCATACCATGTATGTTCTTTTGTGACTGGGTTACCTTACTTAGGATAATATTTTCCAGTTCCACCCATTTTCCTAAGAACTTCATGAATTTGTTTTTAATAGCCGAGTAGTATTCCATGGAGTATATATACCACATTTTCTGTATCCATTCTTTCATTGAGAGACATCTGGGTTCTTTCCAGCTCCTGGCTATTATAAATAGGGCTGCTATAAACACAGTGAAGCATTTGCCCTTATTACATGCTGGGTAATCCCTTGGGTATGTGCCCAGGAGTTGTAGAATGGGGTCCTCTAGTAGTATCATGCCCAGTTTCCTGAGGAACCACCAGAATGATTTCCAGAGTTGTACCAGCTTTCAATCCCACCAGTACTAGAGGAGTGTTCTTCATTCTTCATATCCTTACCAGCACCTGTGGGTTCCTGAGTTTTTGATCTTAGCCATTCTGACTGGTTTGAGGAGAAATCTCAGGGTTGTACTGATGACTAAGGATGTTGAACATTTCTTTAGGTGCTTCTCAGCCATTCAATATTTCTCAGGTGAAAATTCATCGTTTAGTTCTATACCCCATTTTTAATGTTTATTTAGCTCTCTGGGTGTAGAATCTTGAATTCTTTGTATATATTAGATATTAGCCCACTGTCAGACATAGGGTTGGTAAAGATCTTTTGCCAATTTGTTGGTTACTGTTTTGTCCTATTGACAGTGTCCTTTGTCTTACAGAAACTTTGTAATTTTATGAGGTACCATTTGTCAATTCCTGATCTTAGAGCATTAGCTAATGTTCTGTTCAGGAAATTTTCACCTGTGCTCTTATGCTCAAGGCTCTTCCCCAGTTTCTTTTCTATGATTTTCAGTGTTTCTGAATTTATGGGGGGGGGTCCTTGATCCACTTGGTCTTGAGCTTAGTACAAGGAGATAAGAATGGATTGATTTGGATTTTTCTGCATGCTGAACTCCAGTTAAACCAGCACCATTGGTTGAAAATGCTATCTTTTTTTCCCACTGAATCATTTTAGCTCCTTTGTCAAAGATAAAGTGACCATGGTTGTGTAGGTTCATTTTTGGGTCTTCAATTTTATTCCATTGATCTACCTGCCTGCCACTATAACAATACCATGCAGTTTTAAACACTTTTGCTCTGTAGTTCTGCTTGAGGTTGGGGATACTTATTCCCCCAGAAGTTTTTTTTTTTTTTTTTTACTGTTGAGAATATTTTTAGCTATCCTGGGTTTTTGTGTTATTCCAAAAGAATTTGAGAAATGCTCTTTCTAACTCAATGAAGAATTGTGTTAGGATTTTGATGGGGATTGCATTGAATCTGTATATCGCTTTTGGCAAGATAGCCATTTTTACTATTTTAATCCTGCCAACACTTGAGCATGTAAGATTTTTCCATCTTCTGAGGTCTTCTTCGATTTTTCGTCAGAGACTTGAAGTTTTTGTCATGGAGATCTTTCACTTGTTTGATTAGAGTCACACCAAGAAACCTTATATTGTTTGTGGCTATTATGAATGGTGTCATTTCCATAATTTCTTTCTCAGCCTGCTTATTATTTAAGTATAGGAAGCCTACTGATTTGCTTGAGTTAATTTGATATGCATCCACCTTCATGATATTGTTTATCAGCTGTAGAAGTTCTCTGGTGGAGATTTTTTGGGTTGCTTAATTACACTATCATATCATCTGCAAATAATGATCATTTGACTTCTTCCCTTCCAATTTGTATCTCTTTAACTTCCCTTTGTTTTCTAATTACTCTACCTAGACCTTCAAATACTTTATTGAATACATATTGAGAGAGCGGGCAGCCTTGTCCAGTCCCGGATTTTAGTGGGATTGCTTCAAGTTTCTCTCCATTTAGTTTGAGGTTAGCTACGGCTTTGCTGTATATTGCTTTATTATGTTTAAGTGTGGTCCTTAAATTCATGTTCCTTCCAAGATCTTTAACATGAAATGATAGTGAACTTTGTGAAATGCTTTTTCAGCATCTAATGAAATGACTATGTGTTTTTTTCCTTTGAGTTTGTTTGAATTCATCATTCTTAATATCTGAATAGTATTTTACTGTGAAAATATACCCCATTTTCTGTATCCATTACTCAGTTGAAGGGTATCTAGATTCTTTCTAGATTCTGACTGTTATAAATAAGTCTGCTAAGAACATAGTGGAGCATGTGTTCTTATTACATGTTGGAGCATCTTCTTGGTATACACCCAGCAGTGGTATGGCTGGACCCTCAGGTAGTACTATGTCCAATTTTCTGAGGAGCCCCAAAAATGATTTCCAGGGTTGCTGTACTAGCTTGCAATCCCATAAACAATGGTGTAGAATTCTTTCTATGTCATTCTGACTAGTGTGAAGTAGAATCTCAGTGTGTTGCTTTGATTTGCATTTCCCTAATAACCAAGGATGTTGAACATTTCTTCATGTTCTTCTGTATATTTGATATTCCTCGGGTGAAAAAAATTAACTCTTTGGCCCATTTTTTATGTGGTTATATGATTCTCTGGTGTCTGACTACTTGAGTTCTTTGTATTTATTGAATATTAGCCCTCAATGAATGTAAGTAAAGATATTTTTCCAATCTGCTGGTTGCTGTTTTATTCTGTTGACAGTGTCCTTTGCCTTAGAGAATCTTCACAATTTGTCAATTCTTGATCTTAGAGCATAAGCCACTGGTTTTCTGTTTAGAAAAATTTCCCCTGTACCCATGCATTCAAGGCTCTTACACCATTTCTCCTCTATCAGTTTCAGTGTAAATCACACATCAATCACTAATTGTCAAAATGATTCACAGACGTGAATACAGGCAAACTGATAGACACAGTTCAACTGAGGTTCTCTATTCCCAAAGAAGTCAGCTTGAGACAAGGTAACAAAAATTATCAAGAAATATATGTACATATAATGTACATAACACATATTTTACACATTACAGAATTTATCTTCATAATTGATATACACCTTTGACCAGTAAATCAGAGTTCAAATTCCTGCAACAAGTGAAAATTAATTAATAGATGATTTTACACACAAAACCCATGAAAGTCTAATTGTTCTCAATTTTCTTTCTATTTCTTTAAATGTACTAATACACATTTATGTGTAGACTGTTTAGGATAAATAAAATTACTTTTTATGAACTTTTAAAATACTGGAGGGACATAATAAAATCTATAGAAATACTACAACTGATGAACATTTGTTTATAATTTCCCCTAATTAAATAAATAAACATTATACTTATTAACTCTATTCATGTAAGTATGACATGTACATTAGACAGGTATGGGATTCAATTCCCAAATCATTGTGAGGCATGTTCAATTTATTTGTTTCAATATATCCTAATTTAAGCTTTTTGAAAATCATTCAAATCACTTGACCTATGTTTTACATTCAAAGTCACACAGACGGTAATATATGGACACAAGGGTCCTCCAAGTACAATAAATATGCAAGTAAAATTTTTACCTATTCTTTATTTTAACAAAAGCAGGAAAAACATCCTAAAATAACAGACCAGGCCCAAGACACTTTCTCCAAACCTTCATTAATATTTTCAGAGCTCCAAAAAAAAAAAAAAAAAAAAAAAAAAAAAAAAAAAAAAAAAAGGTTTGCCTGTGGCTATCTGCATCTGTTACTGTCTCATTATTTGTGGAGCCTCTCAGAGGAGAGTCATTCTAGGTTTCTACTTCTAAGCACAGCAAAATATCATTGAGAGTGTCAGGAATTGTTGCTTGCCCATGGAATGTGTCTCAAGTTAATGAGGTTATTGTTTGGCCATTTCCTGGATATCTGCTTCATCTTTGTCTCTGCAGTTCTTGCATATAGGACATATATTTTTGTCAAATATTTGTGTGTGTGTGGAGGTCACCTTGTCCCTTCACTTACTTTTCTGCCTGAATACTCAGATAATCCATGTCAGGGTCCATTTCCCTGAAGAGAGAAATTTAAATTATAACACATCCTTATTTTATCTGTTCTGTAATTTAACTATCTGCTATCCTGGGTTTGTTTCTACCCTGGGAGGGTTCAGGCTCCTTTGTATATCACCAAACTGGAATGAAAAGAATGAAGCTTAGCTGGACAAGGTTATTTGAAGTGGTATGTCATCTTCTTGAGTGCTAGATAAATGGCCTTCTCCAGAGATGGTTTTAGGAGAAACAGCTTTTCTTTATTGGGGGCAAGAAGAGTTATCTAAACTTTTAAGAGATGATAGGGGATGGTGAGGTGAGTTTGCATCATTAACTGTGTCTGAAGTGTTTGGAATGGTTCATTTGCACGAAGAATTCCAGATACTTGCTAGAGGTAGATACAAAGATAAAGAGGAAGTTTAGGCAGTAATTTGGCTAGCAGACTACATAACTACTTCAAGGGTGATAGAAGAGAGGTCATAAAACCCATGTGCCTTGGGACAAGCAGGCCCAGAGCAAGATGCGAAA